>NC_064642.1:566126239-566447906 GCF_023864345.2 Schistocerca serialis cubense | reverse complement strand
TTGTGGTGAAATTTTGTGCCAGTGTGACATGATTAACTCACCTCATATGTCACATGAACTTCTGAGCTGTAGCCTCTTTTCGCATGTTTCGACATGTCATTGTTTGAAACGTGTTCGAGGCCGAGAGTGACGTCGTACGGTGCCATGCTTTTGCACCATTAGAGAGGTATATAAGAAATATATGCGAATATGGACAACCATCAACTGTAGAACGGAATGACGTCAGTTAAAATTAGTGCCGGACCAGCACTGGGACCCGGATTTCCCGCTTATTGCGAGCAGTCGCTTTACCATTTGGCTACCCGTGGTCGCCTCACGGCGAGACCCAAAATTCTATATGTCATCAACCATGGGTCTAGAACCTATACTCGTACATCCATTATGTATATTCCCGTACAGGGGAGTCGTTCTACTTGAAAGTCACTCGCCCGGTGTCAGCGGATAAATACTGTACTGCGGTGTCTTCGTTATTCCGAATTACGACGCGTCTTAATTAGGAATGGCAACGGCCTTGCCGCAGTGAATACACCGGTTCCCGCGAGATCACCGGAGTTAAGCGCTGTTGGGCGGGGCTTGCACTTGGATGGGTGACCATCCAGGCCGCCATGCGTTGTTGCCATTTTTCGGGGTGCACTCAGCCTCGTGATGCCAATTAAGGAGCTACTCGACCGAATAGTAGCGGCTCCGGTGAAACGTCCCCTTAGAAAACTTAATGAATTACTATGCAGATAAACCCCTTACGTTATTTGATTTTAAAACAGCTGAGCAGAACTGAACGTACTCAGACATTTCGGTCTTTACCTATTCTGATCAACACTCAACTGACACACAATATTTTTAGCACAACGCAATCTGACTTTTAATAATCCCTACAAAAGAATGGCCCTGACTAACAATAACCTATATCTTTCACAAATCACTTACCTCACAAAAATCTTCGTTACTCGAACTACTGCAACACAGCGAGCGCCACTACTGCCAGCTAAATAAAAGATTCAACCTACTGAAGGCACTAACTACTGATAGGCATAGTTAGCAAATGAAAGATTTTGATAGAGAACAAACAATGTATTTACCTTAATAGTGTTCAAAGGTATATATATATATATATATATATATATATATATATATATAGCAGTTCATGACATCCAGTCTTACAAATGTACTGTCTCTGATGGACACACGTCCAGATCATCCGCTCTCAAAACTCCGCCATCTCACTCCCCACATCCACCACTGCTGGCGGCTGACCTCCAACTGCGCAACGCTACGCGCTGTTAACAGCTAACTGTCCAACACTGCAGTAGCAAATTCCAACAATGCCACCCAGCCACAGACTGCACACAGCACAGCCAGTGATTTTCATACAGAGTGCTAGATGGCGGTGGCGTTACCAGTATAAGAACCTAAACAGCCTCCTTACACCGGTCAGAGAAAACCATCATAACGACCGGGAGAGCGGTGTGCTGACCACACGCCCCTCCTATCCGCATCCTCAACTGAGGATGACACGGCGATCGGATGGTCCCGATGGGCCACTTGTGGCCTGAAGACGGAGTGCATTATCTTAATTAGGAATAATACAGGCACTGCAGTATCGTATTAGAGAGGAAGGGTGCACGCACTTTTGAGCCAAATGCAAAACTTCAGCGTCGCCATGGGTGGACATTACGATACTCTGAAAAGGTTGCGCAGTGTATATTGTAAACAATAACGGTCCCATCACACTTTCTTGGGGTATTCCTGAAGTTATCTGTACATGGGTCAACTTAATTCTGTTAGAGCGATGTGTTGAGTTCTTCGAGGGTACTTCAAAAACTCAGTTACATATTATTATGGCGGGCCAATTGTCTTTCATTTAATACTGCACGACATTTCAAAGTAACGTAGGTATATGACACCCTGTTTCAACATAATAGCTCTGTAAACAACTCTCGGAACGATCTGTCAATCGACTATACAAGACAGAAATCCGCTTCTTGGTTACCGTGCCTTCCGAGAACCGCTGTGTGAACTTACTTATAGCTGAAAAATCTCGTCCCCCCCAGGTGTTCTTCAAGCTTCCCGATTGCCTGGACATTGTTGCCTGTGGTCGATATCGATGGCCTTTCTTGAGATCGACGTCACTCACGTACGTGCGACCTTGGTCAAATTGTTGACACCATTTAGATATGGTAGGATGCAACATTGCATTTGGTACATTTGGTACATGTACCGTCAGAATTTCACGGTGAATCTGTGTGAAATTATACCGACGAGAATAGCACTGCGGTCGCCCGCACCGTTTCACTAGGCACTGTAATGCAACAGTTTATCCGTGCCGCAGCAGAACTGCATCTACGGGAAACCTCTGACGTGTACTCTCTTCTGAGATTCCACCACTCATGGTGCACAGTGGTGTTAGCGTATGACGACAGGTGTAAATTGCTTTCTAAAGTCACCCTACGTAACCGCCAGATAACTCCTGAATCCAGCCACAAATCTGATACGATACCTGGTAAGCCCTTAGTTAGCTTACTAAACGACACTACAGAACTGTATTAAATGCCTTCCTGAAGTCAAGGAACACGGTATCACATTCAGCGTGAATGTCTGAAGCGCTCTGTATCTCCTGGATGAACGGAGTCCGAGGAATTTAGCAAGATATACGTTTGCAGAATGTCAATTTTTGTAGAGGAGACTTTAGTGTTCCAAAAACGTCAAAATTCGTGAGCATAAGACATGTTTCGTAATTCGGAAAGACACCGACGTCAACAATATAGGTCTGTTATTATGTGCACCAGTCCTACGACACTTATTGAACTTGGAAATAACCTGTGCTTTCTTCCTGTCGCTACGTACCTAGTAACTCGTCAAAGTACAAGGTGGTTATAATTAAACTTTCTTTATTGGAGCCTTTGTAGACGGAAAACTATTTACCGTCTGGGCACCCAGCTTTGCAGGAATGATGTTCAGAGAGTGCGCTAGGGGATTTGCGTTGTTAGTGTGTTGGTGTCATGACATCTTGTTAGGTGCTGGTACTAGTAAGGCGACTTAGGATTGAGACACAGGTGTCGGTGTGTAGAACAGTCGCAGACAGCCAACGTGGGTCTGGAGAGGGTCAGCAGCGTTTTACCCGTATACCTGTTTTATCAAAACAACAGTAATAGTGCTACTGCTTTCGCGAGTATCGATGCATTAAAGTAATGCAGAGAGTTCCTTTTTTCACGCGGGCATTGAAGAACATGATTCGGAAGTTCGAATTAACTAGTCATTTGGAAGTTGCTCGTGGGAGAGCCGAATTGCATCACAAATTGTTGAAAAAGTTACTGTTGCCATGGCTGAAAATGTACGATCATCTAGTAGTGTCACGATAGCTGAACATCTCATGGTCCACCGCTCGAAATGTGCTGCGAACAACTGTGAAATGGTGTCCGTACAAACCTCACATTACTCACCAACTTTTGCTATGTGACACAGACATTCGAGGAGACCTGGAACGTAAACATGGTGCGCAAATAACAAATATCACTCTCATTTGGAAATTAAAATGTGTTTAACAGTTTATTAGTTATCTCACTTCCGCATATATTTACAGATGTTTTCACAAAGTTTGATTGTCCTATGAGCACTTCTTTTTCATGGCTGCCGCATCTAGTAGCAAAAGTTTAATTATAACAGCTCTGTACAACTGAACAAGCCAGGACAGTCGCTCGTATTCCAGATGTGCACTGAAGCGCCAAAGAAACTGGTCTAGGCATGCATATTCAAATGCAGAGATATGTAAACAGGCAGAATGCGGCGCTGCGGTCGGCAACGCCTATATAAAACAACAAGTGTCTGGCGTAATTGTTACTTTGGTTACTGCTGCTACAGTGGCATGATATCAAGGTTAAAGCAAACGTGGTGTTATAGTCGGCGCACGAGCGATGGGACACATCATCTCCGAGGTAGCGATGAAGTGGGGATTTCCCCGTACGATCAGTCCACGAGCGTACCGTGGATATCAGGAATCCGGTAAAACTTCAAATTTCCGACATCGCGGCGACCGGAAAAAGATCCTGCAAGAACAGGACCAACGACGACTGATGAAAATCGTTCGACGTGACAGAAGTGCAACCCTTCCGCAAATTTCTGCAGATTTCAATGCTGGGACATCAACAGGTGTCAGTTTACGAACCATTCAACGAAGCATCATCGATATGGGCTTCCGGAGCCGAAGGCCCACTCGTGAACCCTTGATGACTGCGCGACACAAAGCTTTACGCCTCTCCTGGGCCCGTCAACACCGACATCGGGCTGTTGATGACTGGAAACATGTTGCCTGATCGGAAGAATCTCGTTTCAGATTGTATCGAGCGGATGGACGTGTACGGGTAAGGACACAATCTCATGAATAGATGGACCCTGCACGTCTGCAGGGGACTGTTCAAGCTGGTGGAGGCTCTGAAATGGCGTGGGGTGTTTGCAGTTGGAGTGATATTGGACCCCTGATACGTCTATATACGACTCTGACAGTTGACACGTACGTAAGAACCCTGTCTGATTACTTGCATCCATTCATGTCCAATATGCATTCCGACGGACTTGGGCAATTCCAGTGGGACAATGCGACACCCCACACGTCCAGAATTTCTACAGAGTGGTTCGAGGAACAATCTTCTGAGTTTGAACACTTCCGCAGGTCACCAAACTCCCCAGACATGAACATTATTCAGCATATCTGGGATGCCTTGCAACGTGTTGTTCAGAATATATCTCCACCCTCTCGTACTCTTACGAATTTATGGACAGCGCTGCAGGTTTTATGGTATCACCTCCCTCCAGCGTTGTTTGCGGCACTTCTGTGTGTTCGCGGGGGCCCTACACGTTATTAGCCAGGTGTACCAGTTTCTTTGGCTCTTCAGTGTATTTGCATTGTGAGTGTTTGAACATTCAAATCAGTCTCACAGTACTGTTGTTCTTTTGTGATTTCGTAATTGATACACTAAATCATTAGAATGAGTTTTCAATCTGCAGTGGAGAGTGCAGAAGAGCTGGCCCAGCAAGCGGTGCATGACAACGTCTGTGTAGACTGGAGAGTGGGACAGAGGTACTGGCAGAGGCTGTGAAGGCAGCTCGGGAATCGTGCCTGGATAGCTCAAGCCGCAAGACTAATTCGCTCACAGGTCAATATGCAGGGTTCGGGCCCAGTTCCAGAACACAGTTTCGAACTACCAGTTGTTGTTTTTGTTGTGATGATCAGCCCAAAGACTACTATGACCAATCATGCTGCCTTGTTTGTTGTTATTGTCGTTGTTGTTGTGATTTTCAGTCCGAAGACTAGTTTGATGCAGTTCTCCAAGTTTACCTGCCCCTTGCAAACCTCTACATCTCCGCATAACTACTGCAAACTACATCCATTTGCGCCTGCTCACTGTATTCATGCTTTGACCTCCCTCTACAATTTGAACACCCCACATTTCCTTCTGTTACGAAATTGGCAATTCCACAGTGTCTCCAGATGTGTTCTGTCAATCAGTCCCTCATGTAATCAAACTGAGCCATAACTCCTTTTTCTACAATTCCATTCATTGTCTACTCATTAGTTACTCTATCTACCCCTTCTCTAGCACAATGTTTCAGAAGCTGTTATTTTCTTCCTGTGCGAATTGTTCGTCCACTTTTTACTTTCGTACAAGGCTACACTTCTTACAAATACCCCCAGGAAAGACTTTTTGTAATTACAAATATATATTTGATGTTAAGGTAGTTCTCTTTTTCATAAAAGTTTCTCCTGCTGTACGGCCCTCTACTTCGGCTATTGCCAGTCATTCCGCTGCACAGTTAGTAAAACTCATCGACTAATTTCAGTGCCTCATTTCCTAGCCTAAATCCCTCATCTCTGCCTAATTTAATTCGACTACATTCCCTTACCGCTGATTTACTTTTTTATGTTCATCTTCTTTTCAAATCGCTATCCTTTCCGTTCAGCTGTCCCAAGTCCTTTGGCATCTCTGACAGAATTACAAAGAAATTGTCAAACATCAAAGTTGTTATTTCTCCTCGATATACTTTAATCCTCATTCCAGATTTCTCGTTAGTTTCCTTTACTACTTGATAAATTCACATATTGAATAATATGGGGGTTAGGCCATGAGATCGTGGTTACGCTGGAATTTGGTTTGCGTAACCTTTCGTTCCCTAAACTTTGTCCTTACCACCTTCAGAATTTCAAAGACTGTGTTCCAGTCAACAATGTTAAATGCTTTCTCTAAATCTACAAATACTATACATGTAGGTATGTAGGTTCGCTTTTCTTTCACCTGTCTAATGAGATAAGCTGTCAGACTCAGCGTTGCCTCGGGTGTTCTTACATTTCTCCCGAAGTGAAGCTTAGCTTTCCCGTTGTCGGCTTCTGCCAGTTTTCCCGTTCTCCTGTAAATAATTCATTTTAGGACTTTATAACCATAAAATTGATAATTCGGTAATATTGACATATGTGAGCACTTGCACTCTTTGGAATTTTAAACAGCACATTCTTCTCGAAGTCTTAGGGTATTTCGCCAATGAAATTTCATTAAAATCTTAATTTCCCGGTGCAACTCCTGCAACCATTTTTCCGTTGAGATCAACGGAAAACGTCGCATGGTTGAGTTTTTGCTGCTCTGCATAAGATTATGAGTCCTGGACGAAGCGTTTCCTTAATCTGAAGTAGAGTCAGGTGTTTTACGTGGAAATCATAGAGTTTATTGTGCAGCGCTTTCGAATAATCTTCAAAAATTGAGTGGGCCGTTCAGACATGAAGTATAAACGTTTAATGACGGTCAGTGAAGAACGCTGACGAAAGGGAGACAGAGGCAAACTATGCTAATTGTGAAGTATCCAGCGTTAAGTGCACTTCTTACGGCAAGAAGCGGCATCACGAACACACTTAACTGTCATGTGAAGAACGAATGTTGTAGACTACTTGGAATGAAACAGGTTATGGAGCACGTCAGCTTCCAAGCGGAGTTGATGAGAGCGGTGTAATGCAAAGAAGAAACGCCGAGCATTCTCAGACCTTTAGAAGAACGATGATTTACATGTTTTACTTCGAACAGCCTATATCAATGAATGACGCTGGAACGTAGCTTCAAAAGTTGCGACATGGAGAACTCTTTAACTGTTCTCAAATTTCCCGTTTCTGATTGCTTACGACGTGATCACCTCTTGGCTCGAATTGTCACAGATATACCAGCAAATAATGTGGGAAAAGTCGTGATAAGATACAGTAACAGAGTGCTCGATTAAGTTTATTGAACGATGTACTCGTAGCAGTCACAACGGGTACGTGAGTGCCGACAATCAGCTGGGGAAGTTTCCTGATAGTGACAAATGGAGCACTCAATGAACGTTGTGGAGAGTCATCGTGACAAGCACTCGCAGCGTGTAAACTGAAATTGCACCATCCATTCCCGTTGTTTGGTTACAGGTTCTCGGCGCTCAACATCGTGGTTATTAGCATCCTTACAAAATTATTTTTGGAAGAGTGGTACAGAAACTCGAATTTCGTTACCTAATAAAGATAACATAAGCAAATGGACATGTGGCTCGATGTTCTTGACCGCACACACAAACAAAAACACACACACACACACACACACACACAAATAAACACAAAACGACTTGTGTCATGAAATGGATAATAAAGAGGGCTATTAAAGGGAGTGGCTCGGTGTCTGTGTGTCACACTGAAAATACAAACGCTCGAGGTTCGATTCTCAGCTGGTTCAGAGATATATTCTACCGCGCATCACCTCCTTCGCCTTTGATATCTGTTAATGTGAGAAACATCAAGTCGCACCATGGTTCGGAATCTACGTTAAACTGTAGTACCCCCTATAACTGACTGCCTAAGCCCGTCAAAAAGAGGAAAACACTGACACACAAAATCCACATGATTCCAGAACAACAGCGATGTCCATATCTTCTACACTAGAAGAACATACGACGTACACTAAGGCGACAAAAAGCGTGAGGTAGCAATATGAACGTGTAAAGACGCAGGTAATGCCGCTTAAACAAGAGATAAAAGACCTTTGGCGGAACTATCAAGCCGGCCCTGATGGCCGAGCGGTTCTAGGCGCTTCAGTCTCGAACCGCGCGACCGCTGCGGTCGCAGTTTCGAATCCTGCCTCGGGCATGGATGTGTGTGATGTCCTTAGGTTAGTTAGGTTTAAGTAGTTCTGAGTTCTAGGGGACTGATGACCTCAGAAGTTAAGTCCCATAGTGCTCAGAGCCATTTGAACCATTTGGAACTATCATTTGTACTCAAGTGATTCATGTGAAAAGATTTCCAACATGATTATTGCCGCACAACGGGAATGAACAAACTTTGAAAGCGGAATGATAGCTGGAGCTAGACACATGGGACATTCCACTTCGGATATCATTAGGTAATTCAATATTCCGAGATCCACAATGTCAAGAGTGTGACGAGAACACCAAATTCAGCCATTACCTCTCACCAAAGACATCGCAGTGGCCGACGACTTTCACCTAACGACCGAGAGCAGCGGGATTTGCGTAGAGCTGTCAGTGCTAACAGACGAGCAACACCGTGAAATAACAGCAGAAATCAATGTGGTACGTACGACACGTGGCCATATCGGTTGGACCCTAGACGACTGGGAAACTGTGGGCTGGTCAGATGAGTCCCGATTTCAGTTGGAAAGAGCTGATGGTAGGCTCCGCTGTGGCTCAGACCGCACGAAGCCATGGACCCAGGTTGTCGACACGGCGTTGCGCAAGCTGATGGTGGCTCCATGATGGTGTGGGCTGTGTTTACATGGAATAGACTGGGTCTTTTGGTCCAACTGAACGAATCATTGACTGGAAGTGTTTAGGTTCGGCTACTTGGAGACCATTTGTAACCAATCATGGGGTTGATGTTCCCAAACAAAAATGGAATTTTTATGGATGACAATGTGCCATGTCACCTATTGGTTGAAGCTCCTTCTGGACAACTTGAGTGAATTATTTAGCCACCCATCGAATATTTATGGGTTATAATCGAGAGGTCATTTGGTGCATAAAACCCTGCACCGGCAACCTTTTCGCAGTTATGGACGGCTATAGAGGAAGCGTGGCTCAGTGTTTCTGCAGGGGACTTCCAACGACGTCCATGCGACGTCGCGTTGCTGTACTACGTCGGAAACAAGGAGGTCAGACACGATGTTAGGAGGTATCCGATGACTTTTGTCACTTCAGTGTATATTACACATTACTAAAGCTATCAGTGGGCCAAGGTGGAGATCACTATGCACCAACGAAATTTTTGATTATTTTCTCAACGACGTAATGTGTCTGACAAGTAGTAAACAATGTGTTAAAGCCAATCTAAAATCATTTCTTGTAGGCAAATTTTTCTATTCCACAGATTCAATTTTATTTTAAAAGTAGTAGCCTGTAAAAATGAGAGCCCATACTTTTAAGTGTGCTTGCATAGGTAAAACCGTAAAATAATGTGTTCATTAACGTTAAAATTAGGCCAATGTGCCATTTTGGTGCTTTGAAATGGCCAGCATGTAGCTGTCCACTGAAAATAATCGTGTTTACAATATAAACTGTCTCGTCCCAGATCATTTCAAAAATAATTAAAATGGTGTACGTAACTTATAAACAGCTAAGCAACAAACAATAGTACCGGGCCTACCAAAACATTGTGATGTTGAAACCAACCGCTTGGTTTATGAGAGTTTTATCTTCTCTTTTAATTAACGGAATGGAAGACCATTACACATCCTTATCTTTTGAAGTCAAAGCTCTTGAGATTTTGAAAGCAGGTTACGAGCTACTGCTGGACAATTCATTTGGTAAGCAAATTGCCCACGAAAGACAAGGCACCGGGCTGGAGAGTATGTTTCACAGCTGCTAACATTCCGCTACTGATTCATTTTGCCCAATAAAATAGAATGTAAAACTAATCTTCAAATATCTATACGGCTTTCAACAAAAAAAAAAAAAAAAAAAAAAAAACCGCTGTGTTACAATCGGCCAGCCGTCAAAACGGAGATCAAGTTCGATTCTAATTGTAGCGATGCCATCATGTTAGCCAATAAAGCAAACAAACACCATCCGGACAGGCCCTGAAGACCCAACGTTATCGACCGGCCGCTGTCATCGCATCGTCAGCCCTTAGGCGTCACAGCATGCTGATACAGAGGGGCATGTGGTCAACACACCTCTCTGCCAACCGTTGTCGGTTTTCGTGACTAGCATGTTAGCCAATAAAGCACAATTAACCAAAATACAGCGTACCCATAGTGGTATGCCAATGGTCGGCATAGTATTATGGTGGGTCACCTCCCGGATGGAGGGACGCATGTGTGTGAAGAATGTGCTCCCTAACATCTCTCTGAACGGAGAGAAGCACGTCACGGCTGTGGTGTTGAGTTCAAGAGCTACTTGGTCGTCAGCCACTCTATGTGCTGAGTACTACTCATCAAAAGTATCTGGACATTGGTAAGTAATGCGAAACTGACCACTAGATGTTACGAGAGTCGGACCCACCAGTATAAAAGCAGGGGAGGATTACGTTGTCAGTAGAGGAACAGTTGACAGCAGAATGGTTCCGCCGGGACGGCTCAGTGACTTCGAGCGTGGACTAGGCACTGGGTGTCACCTGAGTAACAAATCCATAGGGAAATTTAAATCCTTCCAAAGCTACTGTTGGTTGTGTGATCGTGAAGCGGGAGTGCGAGAGAACATCTACAGCTATCCGAGACCAGGCAGACCACGTGAACTGACGGAAAGACAGTCGAGCACTGTGGTCGGTGGTTGTAAAAAATCGCAAGAAATCAAACGAGAGTTACAAAATGCTGTCAACAGCCCTGCTAACACAATGACTATACGTACGGAGTTAAAAGTAATGGGGTACAATGACCGATCTGCTCTCCATTTCTGCAGTGAATGCATGCTAAGCGACGCTTTATGTGAAGTAAAGTGCGACTTTACTAGAAGAGAATGATTAGAAAGTAGTGAGCTGGAGTGATGAATTACGCTGTACCCTGTGGCAACCCTACGAAAGGGTTTGGGATTAGCGAAGTTCTGAATAACATTAACTGCCAGCAGTGAAGTATGCAGGAGGTGGTTGTACATGCGGGTGTTTTCCGTGGTAGGGTGCCCGACCCCCTATTGCGCATAACAGAACGCTAAATGTAGAAGGGTACGAGCAAATTTTACAATGTTGTATGCTGCGTGCAGTAGAGTAACAGTCCAGAGACGTAAATCGTTTGCATAAACAAGACAGTGCACCTTGTCAGAAGGCAGCATTCGTCACGTATTTGTGTGTCTAGGCAATAATATTGCTGAAATGGAGTGGCCTTCCCAGATGGAACACCTTCGGGACGAGTCGGAACGTCTGTTCCTGAGATCGGTTGGCAACATCACTCTTTTGTTTAGGCTCTTGAGGAAGACTGGGCTGCCATTCCTCCACCGACAGTCAGGCGCCTCAGTGAAAGTGTCCCCACCAGAATTCAAGCCGTTATAAAGGCGAAGGGTGGACATACCCCATATTAACGTATGAATCTCCACTAATAGGTGACCGGATGCTTTTTATCTGCAGGGATGATGGAAGAGAGGATGTTCCACATTCTTTATTCTAAGGCTCTGCGATGGCTTAGTTATAACTACGTCTTGGCAAACCTTACTAACTTTTATTTTAATATAGTCCACGTGAAGCACATTATAAAGTATTACGAGTACTATTCTCATAAGGCGAAATCCACTTCTGATTTTCATTTGGCTAATGGAAATTGTTGTAACTTCATCATTTAATTTCGTAGCCTTATCAGTCCGATAAAACAAGCGGGTAAGGATGTACTGAAATATTACAAAAGATTACGTAACAGATTTAGGTTTACAGCTGTAACTGAGCTAATACAAATCCTCTCTTAGAGGTTACGATCACGCAGCAAATTGCAGTTCGAGACATATATGTGAGAAAGTCCTTAAAATCGAGTAGCCGCTTGTCAAACAACTTATTTGCTGCTCCTGCTCTGTTCCATTTTTCAGGTTTTCAAGATGATAGTATGTTCATCAATTAGACTTACTGCTCTAGCCTTCTCCGTATTTGCAGTTAAAATTATTATCCAAAGATTCTTTCAGGAACAGTTACTACATGCAGATCTTTCACGAACCTGCACACAAAAACTATATTATACTGTTCTCAGTTATATGAATTTGGCACATACTTCCTCTACTGTCAGAATTCGTGACTGTTGCTGTTGCCTGTGCAAAAAAGAAAAATGTGGTCTACTCAGCTCACTTGAGCATAATAGTGGTAATACCAGCGAAATACTGACGGATAATCATGCGTGGCATTGAAATACCTAGAGTTCCAATTCGTTATTCACATTGCTTTTCTGGGGATTAGGCCGTGGTCTAATAATGTTTTTTGCTTATCGTTTTTTTCCTTATACCCAGGAATCAAATGTCATCACTAACGTAAACATCAGCAGTGAAAACCTGCATAGAATAGTCAAAGTTTAACTACTCTGAAGAACCAAAAGAAACTGGCACACACGCCTAACATCGTGTGGGGCCCCCGCGAGCACGCAGAAGTGCCGCAACACGACGTGGCATGGACTCGACTAATGTCTTAAGTAGTGCTGGAGGGAACTGACACCATGAATCCTGCAGGGCTGTCCATAAATCCGTAAGAGGACGAGGGAGTGGAGATCTCTTCTGAACAGCACGTTGCACGACAAAATGACTGAGCACTATGGGACTTAACTTCTGAGGTCAGAACTTAGAACTACTCAAACCTAACTAACGTAAGGACACCACGTACACCCATGCCCAAGGCAGGAGTCGAACCTGCGACCGTAGCGGTCGCGCGGTTCCAGACTGTAGCGCCTAGAACCGCTCGGCCACTCAGGCCGGCGTTACACGACACCCGGATATGCTGAATAATGTTCATGTCTGGATAGTTTGGTGGCCAGCCGAAGTGTTTAAACTCAGAAGAGTGTTCCTGGAGCCACTCTGTAGCAATCCTGGACGTGTGGGGTGTCGCATTGTCCTACTGGAATTGCCCAAGTCCGTCCGAACGCACAGTGGACATGAAAGGATGTGATCAGACAGGATGCTTACGTACTTGTCACCTGTCAGAGTCGTATACAGACGTATGAGGGGTCCCATACCACTCCAACTGCGCACGCGCCACTATTACGGAGCCTCCACCAGCTTGAACAGTCCCCTGCTGACATGGAGGGCCTACGGATTCATGAGGCTGTCTCCATACCCGTACACGTGCATCCGCTCGATGTAATTTGAAAGAAGACTCGTCCAACCAGGCAACATGTTTCCAGTCATCAACAGTCCAACGTCGTTGTTGACGGACCAAGGCGAGGCATAAAGCTTTGTTTTGCGCAGTCATCAGGGGTACGATACTGTTTCGTTGAATGGTTCTCACGCTGATATTTGTTGATGACCTAGCATTGAAATCTGTACCAGTTTGCTGAAGGTTTGCACTTCTGTCATGTTGAACGATTCTCTGCAGTCGTCGCTGGTCCCATTCTTGCAGGAGCTTTCCACGGCTGCAGCGATGTCGGAGGCCTAATGTTTTGACGGATTCCTGATGTTTCGGTACACTCGTGAAATGGTCGTACGGGAAAATCCCCACTTGAACGATTCTCTTCAGTCGTCGTTGGTCCCATTCTTGCAGGAGCTTTCTACGGCTGCAGCGATGTCGGAGGCCTAATGTTTTGACGGATTCATGATGTTTACGGTACACTCGTGTAATGGTCGTACGTGAAAATCCCCACTTGATCGCTACTTCGGAGATGCGGTGTCCCATCGCTCGTGCGCCGGCTATAACACCACTTTCAAACTCAGTTAAATGTTGATAACCTGCAACTGTAGCCGGCCGTTGTGGACGAGCGCTTCTAGGCGCTTCAGTCCGGAATCGCGCTGCTGCGACGGTCGCAGGTTCGAATCCTGCCTTGGGCATGGATGTGTGTGATGTCCTTAGGTTAGTTATGTTTAAGTAGTTCTAAGTTCTAGGGGACTGATGACCTCAGGTGTTAAGTCCCATAGTGCTTAGAGCCATTTGAGCCTGCCACTGTAGCAGCAGTAACCGATCTAATAACTGCGCCAGACACTTGTTGTCTCATATAGGCATTGCCGATAACAGAGCCGTATTCTGCCCATATCTCTGTATTTGGATACGCATGCTTATAGCAGTTTCCTAGGCGCTTCAGTATCAAAGTTGACAGTAAGAGATACGTGTTTTGCCGTCAGAGAAACCACCTTGTTTTACGCAACCGTCCAAAGTAGTACTTGTTTGCTTTAAACTATACGTCCCAAGCTGGTATCAAATGTCTAAGCCCCTACCTTTACTAACAGTAATAAAATTTTGCAATCTCTCGTGTGCTATCGATTACAAACGTCACATGAAACCTTTCTTTCTGTTTCTCTGTCATATGTAATATGGAGATATGATATGAGATGCAGTAAAGGACTTACTGACTGATTACACATCGCCGAAGAAGCAATGAAGCTAGCAACAGCAGGCAGACATTTTTAAACGTGAGACACATTTATTTGACCATCACTGTTTCAGTAAATATATTCGTTCAGCCGACATCGACGATGTCAAAGAGACTGTAAATAATACCCAATAAGAAAATGACATAAAAACTGATGTTTACAAAATTCTTGCGTGCTGTACAGTTTTATACCATGAACGAAATAATGGGACAACAAAAACTGCAATATGGAGAACATCCACTTGCTGCATTACTGAAGCACTAAGTCCGTTAATGTAATGAGGGGAAATCATATTGACGAAAGTACTATCGTATTCCGACATTTTATGTTTGCAATTTTCCTACATATTTTGTCTCAAAAATTGTACATCAGTACATAGATCTACTCCGGTTCGCAGCTTAATGACGCAGGAGTTTGTCCGCCATCTGCAACAGTTGTTTTCTTATTCACCCCAGTTGCCATGACTACGGGGTCGGTCTGAAAGCTGCTGACAGCCGTCTCAGTGCCGAGCTGCCAGCCGTCTAGTATTTAGTTACAGTTTATTAAGTTGCTGCTAAACAATATTATGTTCTATAACATATTCCACTTAGCTAATTTCTTTCCCCACTTTTCCACAAACTAATTTTACCAGTTTCAGGCTGCAGTAAACGGAAAAACATATTCGAAATTTCAGTGGAAATGTAAGATGAGCTTGGAGACCCTCGAAAAGGATCGTGGGTGTTAGTAAAAAGATGTTGCCCAAACAAGTATCTGTTCCAATACGAAATGAAATGATCGTATGGCATTACGTCAGGGGTTGTTGGGCATTCTGGAGCAAGACTTTCTGTTTAATGTAACTTCGGCGACCTGTGTGTCCGTGGAGAAGAAATGAAATGAATTTGACAACACACACATTCTCTCCCCCAGCGAATAAAGTCTCCGACCCGGCCGCGAATACAACCCAACACCCTGCGGTCTAGATGCTGCGACGCTAACCCCTATAGCATCAACTGCAAACTGTTTCAAAATTACATGATAAACATAATATACCTGTTTCATTTTATTTACTATCGATGTATACGTATGCACTCTCCAAGCACTGCGGCGCGCAGTGAAGAGTATTTTGTTCCACTATTAACGATTTTCTGACGTATTCCATTCCCGTGTTGAGCGTGTGAAAGATGACTGTCTGTATGCCTCTACAGAAACTCAAATCTCTCTCACCTTATTCTCATGATCTACACCCGAGATATATCGCAGCAGTCCAAAACTACTTCTGTTTGATTACTAGTCACAACAGTTGAAAGACTTGTCCTTGGTGAGACGAGAGTGTTATTATGACAGTGATACATGCTTCTTGAAAGCTAACTGTGAGATGAAATTCCACCTTCTTGAAACTTTTCAAGAGTGCTTCATTTTAATTATAAGTGGTAACACTTGAAAGCTGATGTCCTTACTGAAATGGGGACAAAGTTCATGTACTACCGTCTCGAAAAGGAGATAAATGGAAAGTTCCAGCAGGAAATAATAAAGCTTTCTTTACAAACGAGTTGTCCGTTTTAAGGACTTTCTTACATGTATATCTGGCGACTTGATGCATGACCGTAACTCTAACAAAGGGTTTTTATTAGATCGCTTACACCCATAAACCTGCATCTGTTCGAATTGTTTAACACTGTTACGCAATTTTTCGCAATATATCAGTAATTCACTTTCGGCCTTTTTGACCAGCCTGATAAGAATACGAAATTAAATCAATTTCCATTAGTCAAATGAAAATCACAAGTGGGTTGCGCCTTAAGGGAACTTCTTTCTCTAATTCCGTCTGAAAAAAATGGTTCAAATGGCTCTGGGCACCATAGGACTTAACATCTGAGGTAATCTGTCCCCTAGAACTTAGAACTACTTAAACCTAACTAACCTAAGGACATCACACACATGCATGCCCGAGGCAGGATTCCAACCTGCGACCGTAGCAGTCGCGTGGTTCCGGAATGAAGAGCGTAGAACCGCTCGGCCACAACGGTCAGCTAATGCCGTCTGAAACAATTGCATTTATGCACTGTGATATTTCTGCGCAGTAAAGGAAACTTTTTCCGTTGCAGTTCATCTGATATATAAACTTGGAACTTTGTTCCACCAACGGTTTAGTGAAGATGATTCAGGTTAAAAGAACACATGAAGGTATAATTAACGTGACTTTATTGCCAATTGAATTTTTTACTTCTCTGTATCTATTCCTGTGCACTGAATTTGATAGCTTTTTTAAATGTTCTGCTTGTAATTTTACTGCCTTACGCATTACACTTCACTGTCATTTACTGAAGATGACGGACTTTGAATGTTACAACGATTTCGTGTTGTATTTATCCATATTACATTTGAGAGTATTCGGTGATGATGCTGTTGTCCACAGGAAAGTTGCAGCTCCAGTTGGCTGTAGTAAAATGCAACAAGGCCTGCGGAGGTTTGAAAACAAGCATACAGACTCGCTGTTGATCCTGAACGTAAATAAATGTAACGTAGTGTGCTCGTACAGACAACGACATCCTTCACTTCGCAGTAACGCTGTAAACATTAACAGCCGTAAGGCAGACATCTAGGAGTAACTGTCCGAAGCGACCTAAAGTTAATTGTAGGAAAAGTAGATTCCACGCTTAAATTCACTGAAAGCATCTTAAGAAAACGTAACTCATCTGCGGAAGGAGTGAATTACAAAACACTTGTTCGATAAAAAGAGCAGGTGACTTCTGTATATAAGAAGGGTAAAAGAATGGATCCGCAAAATTAATTCCAACATCCTTAATATCGGTTGCTGCAAAATTCTTACAAATATTCTAAGTTCGAATATAATAAATTTCCATGAGACCGAGAAGCTTACGTCCAAGAACCAGTGTGGCGTTAGAAAGAATCGCTCGTGCGAAACTCATCTTGCCTTTTTCTCACACGGTATACTACAGACTGTCGATGAAGGGCAAAAGGCAGATTTCTAGAGCTCCGCAAGGTATTTGACACGGTGCCCCCTGCCGACTGTTAAAGTAGGTACGCGTATATGGAACAGGTTCTCAGATATGTGAGTGGCTCGAAGATTTCTTAAGTTAAAGTGCCGAGTGTGTTGTTCTCAAGTGCGAGTGTTGGTTAGAGACAAGGGTATCGTCAGGAGTGGCCCAGAGAACTGTGACAGGGCCGCTATCATTTTCTGCATGCATAAATGATATGGCGGACAGGGAGGGCAGCACTCTGCGGTTGTTTGCATGGGTGACTGTGGGATGATACGAGATTATAAAGACATATTTTCTAGTTGGTGACGAATATAAACTGGCTGTGAATGTAGAAAAATGTAAGTTAATGCGGATGAGTAGCCCGCAATGTTCGAATACAGCAGTAGCAGTATCCTGCTTGACAAAATCACGACGGTTAAGTAGGTGGGACGAGCATGTGAGGATTGTGGTGGGGAAGGCGGATGGTCGACTTTCGCTTAATGGGAAATTCTGGGACGGTGTGGTTTATCTCTGAAGGAGTTAGTTAGTTAGTTAGTTACGTGTTCCATTGGTCAATAGCTCGGAAAAGCGTTATGATGTGGGACGTATCAAATGCACAAGAAATGCGCACAGGAAACAAGTTTTTTTTTTGTTTACATTGTAGTGTTATATCTAAATATTTCTGTTATCTATCCCATTCCCTTAAATGGCACAAAATGCAAATATTGTTTCTCCAGATTTATTTACTCACATTCAAGAATTCATCTATGGTATAGAAGTAATTGCCAAGAAGGTATGATTTCTATTTGGTTTTCAAACTATTACTGCTGTCTGTCAGACATTTTACTCGTATTTCATTTGGAAATTTATGAAGAAGTTTTATAGCAGCATATTTTACCCCTTCCTGTGCCAAAGGTAACTAAGTAATGGGTAATGTAGGTCCTTCTTTTTTCTGGTATTGTAATCACGAATGTCGCTGGCGATTTTAAACTGGTCCATGTTGTTGAGAAAAAACTTCATTATTGAGCAAATGTACTGTGAGAGAGCATATATGACGCCAGTGCGACCTATTCTCGAGTACTGAGAAAATTTTGGAGAACCGGCATTTGGAGCTGACTGCAGAACAGTCCTACTGTGGCCAGCGCACATTTCGTGTAAGGATCGCGGAAATACGATAGAGAGTAGTTTTTCCCTCGCTCTATTGGCGAGTGGATCGGGAAAGAAAATGAACAATAGTGGTGTAGAGTACCCTCTGACACGCACTGTACGGTGGCGTGGGGAATATGTATTTTGATGCAGGTGAAGACCGATTCTTGACTATTTCACATTTAGTTTGGGATGATGATTCTTCAATTTCTCGAGGCATATTTCATGAGGAAATAAATTTCGGGTGAACAGCCTGGTGTGAGTGTACAAAGGACACAATATTTCGGCAATCGACCTTGTTGCCAACATCAGGTGCGCTGATGTACAGTACATCAGCCAACCTGATAATGGCAACAAGGCCGATTGCCGAAATATTGTGTCCTTCGTAGTCTGGGACGTTTGTCAGGTTCGATTAACAAAAGAGATAGAGAAGATCAAACGCAGAGCGTTTCGTCACGGGATAGTCGACCAAGCGCGATAGCATTACGGAGATGGTCAATCAAGCCCAGTGGCAAGTGCTACAAAAACGTTGTGAACGGAGAGCATACGATCCCAGGTGAGTTGAATAACATATTACTTCCTCCCAGGTAAGTGTCACGGAATGATCATGACGAGACAGATCCTCATCAGCAGTGTCACTCGGACTCACTCCACAAGACACTGCGAATAGGTTTGCAATTTCCTTCAGGACATTCCACACCTAACATAAAGTATTACGTTGCTTTAACATCTACTTTCATCAGCACAGCATCATAATTTTAAGCCTAAAATGTTGAGTGAGGCACTATTCGCACATGGAACATGAACTATGTGACCCGTCAGGATGACGATGAGGGACAACGCAAAGTCCACGTGACGAAGAACGAAGTTCAAAGTCATACTCATATTCAGCAAACGGGATTTGTGGGCAAATTCAGGTACTCACATTGCCTTTCTGTATAAGGTCTTAGTAAGTGGAAATGTGCCAGCCGAAGTGGCCGTGCGGTTAAAGGCGCTGCAGTCTGGAACCGTAAGACCGCTACGGTCGCAGGTTCGAATCCTGCCTCGGGCATGGATGTTTGTGATGTCCTTAGGTTAGTTAGGTTTAACTAGTTCTAAGTTCTAGGGGACTAATGACCTCAGCAGTTGAGTCCCATAGTGCTCAGAGCCATTTGAACCATTTGAAATGTTCTGTTATTGTCTTCCTCAGGCCGATTATGAAGTGTGTATCTGTACAGGTGAACTACTGAAGAGGGTTTCCACAGTGCAGTGTTCCGCGTTTTCATAGATGAATGGTAGGACAGGGTGAAATCTGGTACTGACACAACTTACGTGTCTCGACTATCACCAAGCCGAGCTTAGTGTTCCCACCCGACAGACGTATCAGCATCAGTAGTGTTACGTGCCCTTACTCGACGAGTCCCTGCGGAAGGTTTGGAATTAGCTCCAGCGAATTGATGTACAAGCCCGATCATCAAAAACTGCGTCACCAGCTGTCCTCTACTTGTGCCTACGCTGCAGAAGTTTCCCTGGGAAGTTCTAATCCACAACACAGTCCCGATCTCTCTCCTTAAGGTTTCCATATTTTTGGATCCTTGAAGAAAGACACCCGTGGCCGTCGATTTTCTCCGTACGAAGAGGTGCACGTCTTGGTAGAATCATGGTTCCGTAGACAGCCAGAAACTTTTTTCCATGAAGGATAAATATGTTAACAGTTACGTCGATTACTGCTGAAATAATAAACAGTTTACTTACTTTTTTGCATCTGTCTCGGTTTGATTTCTCTTTGTACATAGTAAAGACAGAGGAACAACTCATGGAAAAAGTGTGTTCTCTTATAGAAAGTAACTACGTAAACAAAGTATGGTTGTTTGAGCGAACAGTTTCAGCAGAAAAAAGGCATACTTCAAATACCAAATTCATTGATACACTCACGTACTACAAACACAGTATAAACTTCCCAACAGAGGTCCTAAATTCGCTCAATGTTTCCTACATGCTCTCGCAAAAAAGCTCCTAAACAACACTATTGGAGAGGAAATATCACACGGAAAAGAAAAAGGCAAGTTAGTATTTATATCACGAATTCCACTCGTTTCAACTAATTTACCATTCAACTTAAAGTAAGATTATCATAAAGCACAAACACAAACGTTCCGAAGCTGGAGAGTAAAAAGAAAAAAAAAACAAAAAAAAACGTGTGCTTGTCGCACAGACAGTCATGCATAGCCATTCGCGTGCTGGACAACCACAAAACTTATTCGTCTTTGTACTTGAAATGAAACGCCAAATATAGTTTATAGGAACACACTTTCAATAAGTTAGATGCTACACAAATGTTGCGATAAGTTACACATTTTTTTCCACTTCAGAAAACAAACGAAGAAGATGATAAAGTGAAGAGGGTTGTTTTCAGCTATTAAGCTTACAAAATTAATAGAGCTCTTTTTAGGAATATTTATCATCTTCAAGACTCTCCGGTCTTTTCATCCTGTCACCCTGTTTCCCTGTTTCCCTACTAAAGAAATGTCCTTTTTTACGGTAAATCGTCGCTGCTATGCCCTACTGAAACGTGAGTGTGGAAAACTGGCGGAAAATAATGGGGAAACATCTATATTTACGCTCTGCAAGCCGGTTCTGGAGTTTGGTGCCGTGTTATTTCGTGAAGCCTTGTCGGGAGGTACACTATGTGATCAAAAGCATCCAGACACACCAAAAACATACGTTTTTCGTATTTGGTGCATTGTGCTGCCTCCTATTTCCAGGTACTTTATTTCAGCGACCTCAGTAGTCATTAGACATTGTGAGAGAGCAGAATGGGGCGCTCCGCGGAACTCACGGACTTCGAACGTGCTCAGGTGATTGGATGTCACTTGTGTCATACGTCTGTACGCGACATTTTCCACACTCCTAAACATCCATAGATCCACTGTTACCAATGTGATGGTAAAGTGGAAACGTGAAGCGACACGTACAGCACAAAAGCGTACACGCCGACCTCGTCTGTTGGCTGACAGAGACCGCCGACAGTTGAAGACGGTCGTACTGTGTAACAGGCAGATATCTAACCAGATCATCACACAGGAATTCCGAATTGCATCAGGATCCACCGCAAGTACTATGACAGTTAGGCGGGAGGTGATAAATCTTGGATTTTATGGTCGAGCGGCTGCTCGTAAGCCACACATTACGCCGGTAAATGCCAAACGACGCCTCTCTTCGTGTAAGGAACACAAACATTGGGCGATTGAACAGTGGAAAAACGTTGTGCGGAGAGACGAATCTCGGTACACAATGTGGCAATCCGATGGCAGGGTATGGGTACGGCGAATGCCCGGTGAACGACATCTACCAGCGTGTGTAGTGCGGAGGCGTTGGTGTTATGGTGTGGTCGGGTTTTTCATGGAGGGGGCTTGCACCTGTTGTTGTTTTGCGTGGTACTATCGCAGCACAGGCCTACACTGATGTTTTAAGCACCTTCTTGCTTCCCACTGTTGAAGAGCATTTCGGGGATGGCGATTGCATCTTTCAACGTGATCGAGTACCTGTTCGTAATGCACGGTCTGTGGCAGAGTGGTTACACGACAATAACATCCCTGTAAAGGACTAGCCTGCACAGAGTCCTGAGCTGAATCCTACAGAATACCTTTGGGATCTTTTGGAACGCCAACTTCGTGTCAGGCCTCACCGACCTACACCGATACCTTTCCTCAGTGCAGGACTCCTTGAAGAATGGGCTGCGTTTCCCCAAGGAACCTTTCAGCACCTGGTTGAACGTCTGCCTGCGAGAGTGGAAGCTTTGCAAAAACAGACATAATGTCTTATGGGATAACAGGAATCAGTGATTTTATAATGTTACTTAAAATCCGTCTTGATTGCAAATTTTTTTATTATTCATATGACCGGTTTCGGTTCATTCAGAACCATCTTCAGATCTGATATTTCAGTTACAGGAGTAACCCGTCCACATGAATAATAAAAAAATTTGCAATCAAGACGGATTTTAAGTAACATTAGAGTGGAAGCTGTCATCAAGGCTAAGGATGGTCCAGCACCCTACTGAATTCCACCGTTACCGATGGAGGGTGCCACGAACTTGTTAAGTCATTTTCAGCCAGGTGTCTGGATACTTTTGATCACATACTGCATACGCATGAGAAAGATGTGTGCAGTTGACTCTTTCGGTTCAGTAATCTCTCGAAATTTTAACAGTAATCTACACCGTGTTACACAACTGATATGATCATATACCGTAGTACGTAGAGATCTTTGAAAAAACGCTTTTTAACTAAATAATTGACAAAAAAGTCGTTATAAAATCGTGTACCAAAAATCCTATGTAATACGGTAAACAAAATGTCAACTCACAAGATACAAAAAGGTATAATATAACTGCATGTAATTTTCAACCTGAAAAATGTTCTTTTGAAAAAAAAGCGTTTAAAGGTTAAACTTCTGTTTTTTAATGCTCAAATTGAACAAATCTTTAACGGGCAAAGCCAACACCGCACAATTCACCTTTTCGCCGATCTCGATAACACTTTCATTTCGACGAAATTGTATTGATTAACTGGCTCCCGATTACCAATCGAAGCATTTATTGCGCGACTGGGATTACTTTCCGAACCTTTCCTATCAGTATAAACACACTGACCAGCCAGAACACATTCAACCGAAGTACTGTCGATATTAACCAGTCCAGGCGATAGCAGCGACACCTGGCGAGGAATGACTGCATGTCAGACACATGCGCGCTGTCCGTGTGTAGAATGGAGAAGGCGCGCGATCTATATGGGTTTGACCGAAGCAGATTGCGATGGTCAGGAGGCTCGGCACGAGTATTTCGGAAACTGCATCATTGTCGAGTGTCGCGAGAACTGCTATGGTGAATGTCTTCAACACGTGGCGAAACCAAGGTGAAACCAAGTCCAGACGTCGTCGGGTTGGTCAGCACCCTCTTTACACAAGTCGGACGTCATAGGCTGGGCAAACTAGTAAAACAGAGTAGGCGGCGAACAGTGGCGGAACTAACATCAGACTTTAATGCTGGGCAAAGTAGAGGGCTATTACAAATGATTGAAGCGATTTCATAAATTCTCTGTAGCTCCATTCATTGATATATGGTCACGACACACTACAGATACGTAGAAAAACTCATAAAGTTTTGTTCAGCTGAAGCCGCACTTCAGGTTCCTGCCGCCAGAGCGCTCGAGAGCACAGTGAGACAAAATGGCGACAGGAGCGGATAAAGCGTATGTCGTGCTTGAAATGCACTCACATCAGTCAGTCATAACAGTGCAACGACACTTCAGGACGAAGTTCAACAAAGATCCACCAGCTGCTAACTCCATTCGGCAATGGCATGCGCAGTTAAAGCTTCTGGATGCCTCTGTAAGGGGAAATCAACGGGTCGGCCTGCAGTGAGCGAAGAAACGGTTGAACGCGTGCGGGCAAGTTTCACGCGTAGCCGCGGAAGTCGACGAATAAAGCAAGCAGGGAGCTAAACGTACCACAGCCGACGGTTTGGAAAATCTTACTGAAAAGGCTAAAGCAGAAGCATTTCTTAAACAGGAGATTGGAAAACCGATGGATCGGTCGTGGTGGAGATCATGATCAACAATTCACGTCATGGCCTCCACGCTCTCCCAACTTAACCCCATGCGATTTCTTTCTGTGGGGTTATGTGAAAGATTCAGTGTTTAAACCTCCTCTACCAAGAAACGTGCCAGAACTGCGAGCTCGCATCAACGATGCTTTCGAACTCATTGATGGGGACATGCTGCGCCGAGTGTGGGAGGAACTTGATTATCGGCTTGATGTCTGCCGAATCACTAAAGGGGCACATATCGAACATTTGTGAATGCCTAAAAAAACTTTTTGAGTTTTTGTATGTGTGTGCAAAGCATTGTGAAAATATCTCAAATAATAAAGTTATTGTAGAGCTGTGAAATCGCTTCAATCATTTGTAATAACCCTATACAAGTGCGTCTGAACACACTGAGCACTGAGGGGCCTCTGCAACCGACGACCCATGCACGTGCCAGTGTTAAGACCACGAAGTCAGCAACTACAACTGAGATGGGCACCTGAGCATCGGCACTGAACGTTGGCGCAGCGTCAGAGCGTTGCATGGGCTGATGAATCCCGAGACGCCGGCCGCGGTGGCCGTGCGGTTCTAGGTGCTCCAGTCCGGAGCCGCGCTGCTGCTACGGTCGCAGGTTCGAATCCTGCCTCGGGCATGGATGTGTGTGATGTCCTTAGGTTAGTTTGGTTTAAGTAGTTCTAAGTTCTAGGGGACTGATGACCACAGCATTTGAGTCCCATAGTGCTCAGAGCCATTTGAACCATTTGAATCCCGAGACCTTCATCATCATGCCGATGGGGAGCGCGAGTGCGTCGTCTTGCAGTATTTGAAACCTGTTCTGCGAGACGGAGACAGGCTGGCGGCGGCTCCATTATGCTCTGGAGGTCATTCACGTGGGCACCCATGGGTCCAGTGGAGCTCATACAAGGCACCATGCCGGCCGAGGAGTACCGTATGATGGTTGCAGATCACATAACCCCTTCATGACGACGGCAGATGCGTTTTCCAACGAGATAATGCTCCATGTCACAAGGCCAGGAGTGTGATGGAGTGGATCGAGGAACACAGTGGTGAGTTCCAATTGAAGTACTGGCGTCCCAACTCGCCAGATCTGAACCCGATCGAACACATCTGGGATGTGATTTGTGGCACAAGAGCTCATCAAGCTTCTCCCGGGAATTTACGGGAATTAGGTGACTTGTGTGTGCAGATGTGGTGACAACTCCCTCTAGCGACCTATCAAGGCCAAATTGCTTCTATGCCACGACGCGTCGCCGGTATTATCCTTGCCTAAGGTAGGCATGCCCACTAGTAGGTAGGAGGACATAGTGTTCTGGCCCATCAGCGTTTGTCTGTTCGTTATTTTCAACCATTCACTTTTTATTTCGCATAAGAAACAAGCAGAAATGCGGAAGAATGAGCAGTAATCAACGGCATGAGGATGCAGAAGGCAATGGGAACCATTGCATTAAAGACACATTACGTATATCCACAGAACATATAGCCTGTAATTGAAAAAATTGTCATGATAATCTCTACATTGGCAAAAGAATCCGGAACAGCCCCCACTCGGATCTCCGGGAGGGGACTGCCAAGGGGGAGGTGACCACGACAAAAAGATTAAATAACCAACGAAAGGATAACGTTCCACGAGTCTGGATATCAGGAGCTAGAAAAGCTGAAAAGGGAAATGCAAAGGTTCAATTTAGATATAGTATGTAACAGTGAAGTGAAATGGAAAGAGGACAAGGATTTCTGGTCGGATGAGTGTAGGGTAATACCAACAGCAGCAGAAAACGGTATAACAGGAGTAGGACTCGTTATAAATAGGAAGGTAGGGCAGAGAGTGTGTTACTGTGAACAGTTCAGTGATAGGATTATTCTAATCAGAATCGACAGCAAGCCAACACCTATAACGGCAGTTCAAGTATACATGCCAATGTCGCAAGCTGAAGATGAAGAGATAGAGAAAGTATATGAGGATACTGAAAGGTCATAGAGAACGTAAAGGGAGATGAAAATCCAATAGTCGTCGGGGACTGGGATGCAGTTATAGGGGAAGGAGTGTAAGGAAATGTTACAGCGGAATATGGGCTTGGGACAAGGAATGAGAGAGGAGGAAGACTAATTGAGTTCTGTAATAAAATTCAGCTAGGAATAACGAATACTCTGTTCAACAATCACAAGAGGAGGAGGTATACTTGGAAAGGGCCGGGTGATACGGGAAGATTTGAATTAGATTACATCATGGTCAGACAGAGATTCCGAAATCAGATACTGGATTGTAAGGCGTACCCAGGAGTAGATATAGGCTAAGACCACAATTTAGTAGTGATGAAGAGCAGGCTGAAGTTTAAGAGATTAGTCAGGAAGAATCAACATGCAAAGAAATGGGACACAGAAGTACTAAGGAACGACAAGACACGCTTGAAGTTCTTGGTTCAAATGGCTCTGAGCGCTATGGGACTTAACATCTGAGGTCATCAGTCCCCTACAACTTAGAACTACTTAAACCTAACTGACCTAAGGACATCACACACATCCATGCCCGAGGCTGGATTAGAACCTGCGACCGTAGTGGTCGCTTGAAGTTCTCTATGACTATAAATACAGCAATAAGAAATAGCTCAGTAGGGAGTACAGTTGAAGAGGAATGCACATCTCTAAAAAGGGCAGTCACTGAAGTTGGACAGAAAAACATAGGCACAATGAAGGTAACTCCGAATAATCCATGAGTAACTGAAGAAATACTCCACTTGTTCGATGAGAGAATGAAGTACAAAAATGTTCTGAGAAATTCAGGAATACAGAAGTACAATTCGCTGAGGAGTGAAATGAATAGGAAGGTAGGGAAGCTAAGAAGAAATGGCTCCATGAAAAATGTGAAGAAATCGAAAAAGAAATGATTGTCGGAAGGAAAGCCAAAATAACTTTCGGTGGAGTTAAAAGCAAAGGTGGTAAAATTAAGAGTGCAACGGGAATTCCACTGTTAAATGCGGAGGAGAGAGTGGATAGTTGAAGGAATACATTGAAAGCCTCTATGAGGGGGATGATTTTGTCTGATGTGATACAAGAAGAAACAGGTGTCGCAGGAATCGATTTAGAAGAGCTAGGGCATCCATTATTAGAATCAGAATTTAAGAGAGCTTTGAAGGACTTAAGATCAAATAAGACAGAAAGGATAGATAACATTCCATCAGAATTTCTAAAATGATTGGGGGAAGTGGCAACAAAACGACTATTCACGTTGGTATGTAGAATGAATGAGCCTGGTGACATACCATCCGACTTTCGGAAAAAATATCATACACAGAATTCTGAAGACTGCAAGAGCCGACAAGTGTGAGAATTATCACACAATCAGCTTAACAGCTCAGGCATCTAAGTTGCTGACAAGAATAACATATAGAAGAATGGAAAAGAAAATTGAGAACGTGTTAGATGACGATCAGTTTGACTTTAGGAAAGGTAAAGGCACCAGTTAGCAATTCTGACTTTGCGGTTGATAATGGAAGCTAGACTGAAGAAAAATCAAGACACGTTCATAGGATTTGTCGAACAGGAAAAAGCGTTCGACAATGTAAAATGGTGCAAGATGTTCGGAATGCTGGGAAAAATAAGTGTAAGCTATAGGGAGAGACGAGTAAAATACAACATGCACAAGAGCCAAGAGGGAATAATAAGAGTGGAGGACCAAGAACGAAAAGCTCAGATTAAAAAGAATGTAAGACAAGGATGTAGTCTTTCGCCCCTACTGTTCAATCTGTACATCGAAGAAGCGATGATGGAAATAAAAGAAAGGTTTAGGAGTGCAATTAAAATTCAAGGTGAAAGGATATCAATGACACGTTTCGCTGATGACATTGCTAACTTGAGTGAAAGTCAATCGAATGAACAGCCTAATTATTACAGAATATGTACTGAGAGTAAACCGAAGAAAGACGAAAGTAATGAGGGATATCAGAAATGAGAACAGTGAGAAACTTAACATCAGGATTGATGCTCACGAAGTAGATGAAGTTATGGATTTCTACTACCTAGGCAGCAAAATAACGCATGAAGGACGGAGCAAAGAAGACATCAAAAGCAGACTAGCAATGGCAAAAAAGGCATTCCTGGCCAAGAGAAGTCTGCTAATATCAAATATCGGCATTAATTTGAGGAATAAATTTTTGAGAATGTACGTTTGGAGCACAGAAATGTGTAGTAGGGAAACACAGACTGTGGGAAAATCTGAACAGAGGAGAATCGAAGCATTTGAGATGTGGTGCTACAGACGAATGTTGAAAATTAAGTGGATTGATAAGGTAAGGAATGAGCAGGTTCTGCGTAGAATGGGAGAGGAAAGGAATGTGTGGAAAACACTGACACGGAGAAGCGACAGGATGATAGGACATCTATTACGACATCAGGGAATGACTTCTATGGGTACTAGAGAGAGCTATAGAGGGCAAAAAATGTAAAGGAAGACAGAAGGTTGCAAGTGCTACTCTGAGATGAAGAGGCTGGTAAAGGAGAGGATGCCTCCAAAAAGAAAAAGAAAAAAAAAGCGAAACGTCAATTTGAAGACAAATCTTTTTTCATTTTTTTCCTCGTGTGACTAGGGCCTCCCGTTGGGTAGACCGTTTGCCGGGTGCAAATCTTTCGATTTGACGCCACTTCGGCAACCTGCGCGTCGATGGGGATGAAATGATGATGAATAGGACAACACAACACGCAGTCCCTCAGCGGAGAAAATCTCCGACCCAGCCGGGAACCGAACCCGGTCCCTTAGGATTGTGCATTCTATCGCACTGACCACTCAGCTACCGGGGACAGATACAAATCTTAATGAGAACAGTATTTTAGTTGATACTAAAGCCATTTATGATACTACTACCCTTAACTAGCAGGTCCCCCGTATCGGCGGTAACTGTTACAATATTACATTGGTTGCATTCGAGCTCTCGGATGCTCTAGACCCCCCATGCTGTAAATCGCGGTTTTAACAATTTTTAGTGTTTATGGTACACTTTAGATGAATGAATTTTAAAAATAGACACTCTTAGGAGCATTTTAAGCCAATAAAAAATGGGTGTACAAATTTTCTACCTTGTTAATGCCGGCGATGAGCTCTTGGCGACCAATTCTTGTTACCTGAGCCCAAATGAACATATCTTGGACACTTTCTGGAGCCAGCTCCACTGCCGCAGATCACAGGCCCTTAATTTACGGGAACTGCGTGACCTTCGGAAACCTACCGAGGACTCGTCGAACTCATTCCACACAGAATCGCTGCAGCATTGCGTTCCAAAGGGGACCAACACGCTACTGATTAGATGATCGTAACTATCTGGTTCTTTACTGTATTTGTAAAGGCCACTAATTCAAACTGGGGACAGGGCACTTTAGCAGTGTGAAGCTGCGCTGCACTGCATTTCGGCAAAATAAGCGAACTATTAAGAAGCACTACTTAACACGAGGCAGTAGAAAAACGTAATATAATCACTGAATTACACACTGTACAAACAAAGTATTGGTGCTCTCGCCAAGGGCTGTAGGACCTCCACTACAAAGTCAGTTGACGCGACGCTAACGTACACAAAATACGCAAACGCTCAGAAAAAATAAACACTGCTCAACACAGATAAAGAGGCAGTTGCCGTTCAGTTCTTCACAGAACACGAGTAAACGAATAAACCAGAAGTTGCATATAGAAAGCTGCTGTTGGGGGCTGTTCACTTGTCTTGGTCGGCCGGAGTGCCCGAGCGGTTCTAGGAGCTACAGTCTGGAACCGCGTGACCGCTACGGTCGCAGGTTCGAATCCTGTCTCGGGCATGGATGTGTGTGATGTCCTTAGGTTAGTTAGGTTTAAGTAGTTCTTGTAAGTTCTAGGGGACTGATGACCTCAGAAGTTAAGTTCCATAGTGCTCAGAACCATTTGAACCATTTTTTTTTCACTTGTCTTGGACTGGGTTCGCTGTAAGACGTAAACAACGCGTATAAGTTAAGAACTAACGTTTCATAAACAGTGGATAGATTTTGAAACCCCGTACATTTATCTTCAAATGTTACTCGAAAACTGTGTAACTAATATTATCCTATCATTTATTGAATTAATTGCAGAAGCGCTGGTTTGTCACACTTCAGAATGATGTGTTCATTGTGGGTGTTAACGCTCAGACTGCCAAAGATCTCGGAAGATGGAAGCTAGGTGCAAAAAAGTGGACTCCGCTATGAAATGGGATGAAAGGTGAGAAGAAAACGAAATACACATATTACATTAAAATGTATTGGAGATAAAAAATACGACATAATTTATATTTATTTAATAACATGGCTAATATCTATTATTATTTTTCTTGTCTTTAGTTATATAATTACTTTTATTTGTATATTTTTTACTTGCGATCATAATTTTTGAGACCGTGGCTGTGTAGAAATACAGACTGATTCTTGCAAAGAAGAAAACAGTAACCACTCACTGTACTTACTTACACAAATAGCTCGATAACAGTTTGTAACGGACAGGTTCATCGTCAGACGGCTATTTACGCTTACATTACATATATTTATGTTAAATTAATTGCTGGCTTTTTTTTTCGGCAACTCTGTCGAAGATGAACCTGACATTTCAGTACCGGTAACGACGTTATTTGTGTAAACAAAAAGCATTATTAACAGTGGCTGGTTGCTGTTTTCTCCTTTGCAAGAATCAACATGTACAAAGCTTCTTATTGGCACTCAGAGCCAGTTAGTTTCCTGGTACTGTATTTAAAATGTTCTTAACAAAGTATTTATTCCCTAATTTGTCTCAATTTATTTGCGGTGAAGTGATGAGCAATATAATTATGTGTTATCGGAATATCGCCTCAGTCGTTTTACAGACAAATCAATTATCTAGAAACGGAGATACAAATGTCAGATTTGGGACTTCGGACGTATTCCATTTCCGCTCTTCGTACATTTCACGATAAGTTCACCACAAAATTAAGTAACAATCTGATTATTCATGCTGTTAACCAATACGTGTGAGTAATTCATTTACACAGAAATTGTAATATTCAGCGTCCTAAGATTGAAGAAGCGGACTGATAACAACGAGGCACTACAAGAAAACCTCTCTGCCGCAATTACAGAAAAATCGCCTGCCAGAATTGTAAGTGGCATTACTGCCAGACAGCCCGAGCTCTGTGACGTACTGGATCAGAAAGACAATGATGTGAACAGTTTGCCTCACGTGTTGTCGTAACGGAAATCGTAACCGCAGGATTAATTTTCATTCTGCAGCGGAGTGTTCTATGTTTTGAAATGTCCGGGCAAACCCCTTTTTCATTTCATATGATCTAATAACATGTATATACGAAATCTGTGCATCTGTAAATCTCTGTATGAAATCTGATCTTATTTTTTGTCTATAATTGATATAACGTCAATATTACTTTGGATATAAGTATTGCGTCTTTGTGGACACTATAAAATAATCTTAAGTCGTTGATCAAACAGATATAGTGATTTCTCTGTATATATGATTTTAGGTGTTGCAGAATGGTTCAATAAAATTAAGCCAAATAATAAAGAAAACGTGAAACCTCAACGACGATGCTACTTATTTTCTCTTTAGGGGAGTATACGCTACGACAGATATTTGAGAAACCTGAAAACTGTACGCCGAATCGGAATTCAAAACCGGACGCTCGCATTTGACAGGCAGTGCATAGCAAACTTCGAAGGAAGCGTACATCTGTGTTTCTTTTGTAGTATGTAAGGGAACAGGACAGAGGCTAAGACTCGTGCACAGACAACGGAAACTATAGGGCACTGCTTGCGAGAGGCAAGGATGCTGATTAGAGGAAACAACGGCTTAACCGCAGTCTGAGAAACTTCCACAATGAAATTTCCATTCTGCAGTGGAGCGTGCGCTGTAGCGAACACAAAGGCCTTTTGTGGAGTTTAGAAATGTGGGAGAGACGTCCACGGAAAGCAAGAGATCCAGTCCCGGCCCGGCGCTCATCTTCAATCAGCCAAAAAGATTATATTACATGCAGTTCGTTGACGTCTGCGACTATATTACGAAATTTATGAAATAACGATTTCACAGTTTAAGTTACGTTTATTTTGACACTATCTATCGGCACGATGCATTTCAGCAGAATGCTGCAATCATTAGGTACTTAACGTCTCACTTTTAAATTAACAATTCATGTGAAGTAAAGGGTAGATATTTTGCTAGGTGCGCCAGCGACCTTATCTTCCGAACGTTATTGCCCTGTCCAGAAAGATTAGTTTATTTAAGTGTGCATCCTTATTTATGTAATCCCAACACACGTTCAGACACAGAATTCACACACATGCAGATGAACACACACAATCAGACGTATAAAAGGTAGTTTGTGGTACGTGTAAAGCCATTTATGTAGGCCAGATAATATCTTCAGATATTACATAAAATGGACAAGAGACATCAAATGCATTTGTACGGGGAACTTAAAAATTAACATCAGACAAATTGTAACAAGTGCCTACTGACAGATTAGAAAATAATAATATAAATTTCTTTCAACATAGCTTCAGTGTTGAAGGCTTGTCCGATTATTAGTAAAGAAGGAAAAATTCACCCAATAATTCCAAAGGTAAATATCTACAACTGGTTCTATTAATAACAATAATTAAATTATCTGAATGATAATGATTGAATTCCTAAATACTGAATAATCACACCTTATAACATCTGCCATGATATGTCTGTATAGATCATGGAGAGCTCCACCGATGTTTCTTGTAAATATTAGTAAGAAAAAGAGCACAGCAGTATGGATACATATTTATTGTGCCAAGAGCAGTTTCGTTCGAAAGAACATCATCTCATGCCGCCGACAATCTTCATAAGAAATATCCATATACTTTCGCCAGTATCCTGATTAAGAAGTTTATTATAAGTGACTTTATTACTTAAGCAGTTGAAGAATCTTCGACACGTAAACAGCTGAATGAATTGAAGATGTTATGCTTCGTTTGCCAGATGAAAATATAGTCTCATTACATGAACACAAAGATTTGAGATTAATAAATTATACAACATAATAATGGTGAACACTAAAGTAAATTAACCTTTCTTCTCAGGGGCAATAACATTCGAACCATAATGTCACTGGAAAACCCAGCAGAAAATCTGCTTTTCACTGCACATGCATTAGTAATTAATAATTGGTGTATTGTTAACAGAGACCTGATAATACCGAAGAGCATCGTGCGAATGAATATTAGAAAATAAACTTGTCTCAAGCTGACAAATTGTTATTTTATAAAAGTTGAAAAGTTTCGATTCAGACGAAACCTGCGTTCTGGAGCGTATAGATCTATGAAAAATGTTGCGGTACGAATTACACGAAGATGACGTTCGCAAGACCACAAAGGATAAACAGAAAGGAAGACTGGTCGGTTGCTATACCGTACCACTTACTTAACGAGATAAAGAGAAACGAGAGAGATTCAAGCCGACGAATACAATGAAATAAAATAAAATAATAAGAAATCTACCGCAGACGTCTCATCACAGGATAAACGTATCTAGGGAGTAGTACATCACTTACAAGCCGCAGAGTCACTCTTAATGTCTGATCTCATAGAGGAAATAACATTCTCCGCAAATGATGTCATAACTGACGATTTGATTGAGTTTGTGTCACGAAAGCGTTGTTTTATGTAACGTCTTCTGACCTTCACTTACTCCGAAACGATACTGTAAGTAAATTTCACAAAATAATAGGTACACTCTTCGTTGGATGTTTGTTTCGTCTACTGATTATCTAGGTAATTTTAACTTATTCTTTGATATGATCTAAATCTCAGTAGGGTCACAAAATATTTTTGCAAGCAAGACGGGTATTTCTAGGAGATACGAAGGAAGCCGCAGCAAAGGAATTCTCTTCAGACTTAAAGTCCTCAGTGGGATGTTGTGGTATGACTGGGTAAAAACTGTAGAGGGAGACAGAGAGTCAAATGCATCCAGCAAACAACTGAGGAGGTAGGATGCAAGTGCTGCTCTGAGATGAAGAGTTTGGCACAGGAGAGGAATTCGTGGTGGACCGCGTCAAACCAGTCAGAAGACTAATGACTTAAAAAAAAATAAAAAAAATAAAAAGTATCTGCTCTTTTGCTCTTTCTTTTCTGCGATTCTCAGTATACTTAAAGTACACCCGTAAGCTGTTTAATAATCATACGAGCCAGTATTTGATTCTCGTTTGTAAAATTTTAAAGAATTGTGGTAACAAAGAAAATCCCTATTTGTGTGATTACAATTACACACTCGCTAATGCCGCAATATCACGTAGGTGAATTAGACTCTAATAATATATTTCTGGTAGCAGAAAGGATCTGCTCCTGAAATAATGGCAATCGCACCACGATCTTTTAGTATATTTTAGCTTCAAGTGAAAAACCAACCCTACATTATTAGCTTCCGTATCGCCATTGAAAAAATAACTGCTTGGAAAAAATTACGTGTGGACGCAAACAGTAGCGAATTTTCATATTCTAAGACATGCAACTTATACCACATAACGTCCACCCCCCCCCCCCCCCCCACACACACACCCACATATCTGCAAGTACACTTAGAACTGATGATATAAAGAGTTTATTATGTGACTAAAGTGTTATGGTTTTAAGAGGCATCTTAATTCATGTTGACAGCCTTATTAAATTCAAAAGACCGAGCTGTAGAGTGAATTTCCATGCTGGAGTGCATTTCAGTAACTAAAGTGTTACGGTTTTAAGAGGCATCTTAACTCATGCTGATAGCCTTATTAAATTCAAAAGACCGAGCTGTAGAGTCAATTTCCATGCTGGAGTGCATTTCAGCTTCACATTTTACGAGTGGTATTCAGTCACCTCAGAAGTAGGTCTTAGTAAGGTAGTGGGACGTGAGTAGCATCTTTCTGTGTGGACTGGGTTTCAGATGAAAGAGGTAAGTGAGAACTGGACAACCATTCATCAAGACAATACGTCTTAAAATTAGAGTGATAAGATACAGCACAGAAAGCGCACTTAACAACGTGTTTATCAGATCCTGTCTGCTGAGATAGCTGACGGTGGTCTCACGTCCACCGTGTGTGAGTGATCGTATCAGACTGGGGCTTAACCATTAGCAAATTGCTTTCATCCACCACTATTCACAACTTCGCTCTGATGTTTGACACCAAACATTTGTTTTCTCCCTGTTCGCACTTGGCGTAGGGACAATCCTTTTATTTTAGAGTACATAAGCGTATATTTCTGTATCATTTTGGTATATTGCATTTCAGATAGCCAGGGAGCAGAGTGAAGTACAACTTATCAAAGTAATAGAAACAGGAGAATGAAAATACGGCTCAGAATTGATGCATCCCACCGCGAATTCTTTCATTTAGAATTTTGAATTGTTTGTTACGCGGCTTAGAGTTTAGTTTAATCGGTAATCATGGAAAAGTAAAATCCGCACTGTATTCTTCAAGCTAAAAAAGAAACAATGTTCGAGTGTGTTCAGCTGTGGTAGTGTTTAATCTCCAGCATGTGTTTCGTGGGCACCTGAACCGAGCTAGCATTGTCCATCAGAGCATCATATGGAAAGACATATCTGTGTCAAATGGTTCGTATTTCATCTAATTATGGTTTACATTTACTTTTTTATGAAGGAACACTAATTAACAGTATCACATACTGGGTGCCGTCACCCATACAGAAATGTCTCTACCTTTGACTGCATGTAGCAGTGAGTGTGAAACATAATATGCTTCAGAATTCTCTCATAAACTGACACTTCCAACCACTGGAAAGAATGTGATTGTTAGCTCATCGTATGGTATCATTCTCTTCCAATCACAGTTGGTCCCTGATGTTTGGTTTCAGCACCATTGTAGTGATCTTCGGTCGGAAATCACCATCTGATACGGATGTCCAGTCTCGTCGCAGTGTGACTGAAGAAACACAATCTTTGACAACTTCTACTGCTTCAAGTGATCTTTAATGCACTCCACATTGCCGGCCGGGGTGGCCGAGCGGTTCTAGGTGTTACAGTCTGGAACCGCTCGACCGCTACGGTCGCAGGTTCGAATCCTGCCTCGGGCATGGATGTGTGTGACGTCCTTAGGTTAGTTAGGTTTAAGTAGTTCTAAGTTCTAGGGGACTGATGTCCTGAGTAGTTAAATCCCATAGTGCTCAGAGCCATTTGAACCATTTGAACACTCCACATTCTCCGATTACAATAGCTGCTTTTCGATCGCTGCAGCTCTCCGCTGAAGGTGTTTCGCAAACGCCCTGTTGCTTCCAGTGCTCGTAAAGGACAAACAGTTCCCAGTATTAGTGCTGCAGCTAACGGCATTTTGGCATTGTGTCCTATTACTTATAAGTATCACAACAGAGTGCAATATATTACTTATTATCATGACGGTCATAACATACAAAGTGCCGGTTGCTATGCTTCTGCATCAGTTTGTTTCCATTATTGTCAATGAGCCCACAGAGTGATGGTTACTGGTTCCGCATCATGATAGAGGGCAGAAGTCACGCTTATCGGCGCAAAAAAATTTGCAGCGCCTCTACTTTAGTGTGGCTGCTCTTGCACCTTTCAAAACGGTTTTTATCGATCTCTTTCCGACCCATAAGACAACCACCTAATTTGTAATCTGGAATACACCGTCAGTAACGGTACGTCTTGTCTGCTTTTTGTTCCGTTCTCAAATGTACGAAAAGACCAGTTCATGATGGGTATGACTTTGTGGAATGATTTATTTGTCTTTACGGTTCTGATACTTAGGTGTTTGACGTCTGTGTAGGCGGTAAGTAGCAATTTCGCAACGATAGAAGTATACAGTTTGGCAGTACACTATTTAGTGTCCGACGCTGAGCTTGACGGAGAACAAAGAGTTCAGAGCAAAAAAGAGAGCAAAATTTTTTGAAAATTGGTGGTAGAGGAGAATGCTGAAGAGTAGATGGAGAGAATGAATAACTAATGTAGAGGTACTGAATTGTATCAAAGAGAATAAAAACGTATGGCATAACGATAAAAAAAACTGAAGGGTTTCGTCGGTAGGGCACATCGTGAGCCATCAGCGTACTGTCGCTTTGCTAGTGGAGGGATTTGTGGATAGGGGGGGACAGGGTATAGAACTTGTAGATGGAGACAAAGGCTTCCCTACAGTAGACAGGTTAAACTGCATATAGTCAGAGAATTTAATCAGACTTCCACAGGATCAAATAGCGTGGAGAGTTGCATAAACAAGTCCTCAAACCGAAGGCTAGATCAGTATTAACAACAACTCAAATAACTCTTACATAACATGTCAAAATAAGTATAAACTAATGTTATTCCTTTAAAAAGCGTTTTAGGCCTTAGCTTTATTTGCTCTTAATGTCTGAACGGGAAATTTAAAATTCACTTCTCCCAGAAGCGCATACTGCGCCTCTGACCAGTGAGTGTGACACTTTTGCTCGTAATTGTTGCTCTCTTGGCGTTTCTTCTTTCAGAAAATATTAGACCAGATAACTACTCGAACCATTAGGGAAATCTAGAATAGTAAGCTCCCTAAATAATCAATGGAACCTGTGATTATATAGAAGTTTCAGTGTAATATGAGGGTTTAAGAGATTAAAAATAATTATTTCATTACCTTGGAATCAAATTCGCTGTTATATGATATCATCATCATCATCGTCATTTACTGCACATGTACAGGTTTTTAGTCCCATGGCAGGAGACAAAAAAATACAGATACAAGACATATATAGAACATAATGAATTGATTAACACATCATGTCCGCAAATCATGACAAAATGGTTGTAACATCACAGAAATTTATTACATATGTTTGCCGATTTACTTCTGTCTCGATATCTTCAGTGCTGGCTGTGGTATCTGCTCCTTCCAGGGTCACTATGGTCCGGTGTCTCCACCTCGTTCGCGGACGACCTCTTCGTCGTCTACCAGACTACCGTCTGCTCGTAGAACATGTACCGCCCGCTGTAGCCTTCTTTCGCTCTCCCAATATCAACTTTCTTAAACCGCCGATACAGCTCTTCATTGTGCCTTCTTTCCACCTTGCAGTTTCTGCATTGTATACCGCGCCATAAATTTTCCTTAAAATCTGCCTCTCAAACGCACGAATGCGCTCGTCCATTGTCTGTGTACTTGCCAGTGTCTCACCACCATACAATACAACCGGTCGAACTAGTGACATGTGTAGCTGTATCTTGCTTTCTTGGGACACGATGCGTGACATGTATAGGTGGTTCTAACCGTAGTACATCCGTTTCGCACATTTATTCTTTGTCGAATTTACTTCTCTATCTTACATTTATTCGACAATATTGACCCAAGGTATATGAATTTTTCAACTCTTTCAAAATTGTGACAGTCTTTACTGATTGCGAACTTATTATTTTGTCGACGAGACTCTCATATGCATTATATAATATGCAAACAGAAATACTAAACACGGTATGTATTTAGATTTCTTAAAAATTCGATATTGCAGTGACCGGGAATATCAAGATATAGTTAACAATTCGTTTGCCAACTACAGTCAAGTATTGCTACTTACCGAATACGTCGCCTCGACTTCCAAAACCTCATGCTGCTATCACTCCGCTTTCGGTGATTTCGAAAGTCTTCATAACATCTGCAGATTGTCAATGAATGTAGTACTATAAATTGCAAAAGTATTAAGATTTTATTATTGAGGGTATAAATTGGTTTATTGACACAACAATTCTTTCGAAGGGAAAAAAGTGTGCAATGAGCAAAAAAATAATGTGTGTTTGTCAAATATTTCAAGTTTTTGGATTAATAGGCTAATGGCTACAACCAACATACAGTATTTAGTTGTCAAGCTTACAGTGACGAACCGTTCTGTGTTGTAATTGATGACTGATTTTTGCTTTTCCTCTAATTCTCTCTGAATTTTTACGTCCACAAAATTCGTGAAAATGTTCTGAAAAGATTCACAGGGTTTATCACGTCTGTTTGAGCGTAATCAAAGAAGTAAACTAGTAATGGAGACACTCGTAACGCATGAATTGGGAATGCCCCAATTATCCTCTACCCAGAGATACTGCAGGCACGCCGCACGCGCAGACCACGTGGTACTGGTCAACCGGATGTCTGTCTGAGGTTGAAAACTTGCGCAACAATACAACTATGCCGCAACTGTATCATTAATTTTGTGAAACACCTTCTGTTCCTCATTCATTGCTTCTGCGTTAACTGGCTACGTGGCGTTCGGGATGTATAATAGACAATATACCTGCTTTTTGTGTATTTTCAGTTCAACGTATAATAAATACTTGATGAACTTTGTAAAAAGGACACTCAGAATTCACACCGACAGCGTCATCGGAGATGTAATAATACCGCAATTTGTAAGAAGGACAACTGATGGAATTCGCAGCAGACCCATTCCAGTAATCTACGTAAATTATTTAGGAAAAGAACGGAAAAATGTAAATAAACATGTCAAATATGCCTTCCACGACACAAAGAATGCAGCTGGGCACGCCCTTATCATCGTCTTAGGCTGCTAATAACAAGAGTCCACTTGTTAAAAACTTTTTTATTCACGCATTTCGGGCATTCTCCGTCATTAGAATATCTGCCAAAAACATCACCGATATCATAAAAGGACAACTTACTGATGACACATTAAGAGAAAAGGTTCATCGACAAACAAGTTTGCATACCACAGAAAACCTTAATACGAAGCATCTTGTCAGCTCTCTCGAGAACTAGTCCTACGAGGTATACTAGGACTATTCGACAGTTCCGATTGATCGCGAATTGGAAACCACTTTGAAAATCAGAAATATTTTGTCTGCAACAGTTAGCTACGGCTTCCAGCCACTTTTCTACATAGTCACCACTCCGAATTAGACATTTGTCGTAGCGTTGTACCAACTTTCCAATACCCTCGCCATAGAAGGCAACTGCCTGTGCTTCCGCCAATTTTCTACGTTCATCTATAGCGCGTTGTCTATGCGAAAATGTCTTCATAGCCAGTAGTTAATGTGAGCAGAGGGGAGCCAATTACGGGCTCGAAAGGAGCATTTTCATTGCCCCTGCAGATTGCGACCGACAATTGTGACGATGTAGGAACCGTATGACAGTCCTGTAATGTGGGCTGCATAACATCAGGCGAAATCTCTCACAAGGACCTTATACTTGGCGGGAGACACTACGCATCTTTATGTGCTCACCATGCGCTCAGAACTGAAAAGAGCGAAGTGATGTAACCGACAGGCATACTAGAGACGATGTCAAACACATGTGTGCAAAGATTTATTAGATTTTCGCAGTGGTTTCCATTTCTTGAGCGATCGGAACTTACTTTCCGAATATCCCCTGTATCACTTGACACAGCGCTGTGATTACGTTATTGTCTATAGTATGTAAAGTTGTTTGCTTATGAACCTATGTATGTTTAATTTTAATGTGTTATCTATAAACTGTGCAAGCATGATTGCTGTGACTGTTTTGACACATATTCTGATGATGGACCATACCCAAAACGCCTAAAGAAAGAAGTTTTAACGACATGTGACTCTTGTTTTCATGGCAAAGGGATAATAAGCAATGTGAACATTTGCTGTTATGATTATGCTGGCAGGGTCGCCATGAACAATACCTTTTATGATTATCCTAGATCAGGGTCGACACGAATAGAACCTGTTCTCCTATCTTATTTTAGTCTCTCTAAGACCAGCCTTTAACACATCTGTGATGAGTTCAGTGCAATGCTCATAAATCGTAGATAGTAATCACTTTTCGAAACAATCACACGTTTTATATTTAAATAAAAGATATGGCATCTACTGGGACGAATAAATTAGGAATGCAGAGGTTATATTTGTTCTTAGACGATTGCCTAACCAGGATTATTTTTAGGAAAATGGTCGGATTCTGAGATTAAATCAAGTATGAGTTTAATAACTCATTTATTTACATTTATCTACCCGCAGACCTCGACACATATGACAGAGAATAAGTTTCCTACGCAATGAACACAAAGTCTCTAAGAAATTGTTCCAATGCAACGAACACAACGTCACCTAAAAGTATAGAAACTCAAAGCTCTCTAGAAGCTGAATTTAATCGTGGATGTCTCGCTAGGGCAGTGGGAAGGTATCTTATCTATGTGAAAGACTGCCTGGGAAACTCTACAAACTTTGCTAATCCGTGTAGCTCTCAAATGCAAAGTAAATGAGTCCCTGACCTACGAAACAATACAATTAATAGGACAACACAAGTCAAATCCCGCAAATTGCGAACTACTTAGAAAGTGAGTAGCTCTAATGCGAAATGCGACACTTACCTAAAACTCCGCAAGTATGCATCCCAATTGGCGTCAGAATTAGAAGTTTTTTTCGCTCTGCGACAGGATGCAAGTCTCTCTTACGCTGCAGCGGGACGGCAAATGCTCCAGGTAGCTTCCCCATCACAAGTGCCTAACCCTCGACTTTTTGAAAAACTCTGCAAAGGGGGGAGGACCCAGCCATAAACACTGTGACCATTATGGAAGTCTCACGCCTTCAAATGATTAAAACGACCCTGCCGTTGACACACCTAGGGATTTCCATAAAACGAAGTATCATGATGTGGTTTTACTTCGGTATAGCAAATGAAACTAATTACACGTTTGGGTTGCTATTAGAATGAATCACAACTTGGATACGGTAAATGATTTATTCTCAAAGAATATGTAAAGTGCAAAACATTGTGTAAATGTGAAGTACACAACGTCAAGTTCTACCCTAAATGTAATTTCTAGGCTTGTAGAACATATAATTGACTTTCTTTAGACAATTCGTCCTGTTATTAGATGGATGAAATGTTCGCGGTCAGAAACAGAAGACGTACACGCTGACCGGCATTTTCAGAAATGGTGCAGTGAACAAGCAAATGGAACTCAAAATATTTACTGTGAATTTTTTCCTACATGCCGATCCGAAGTACGCGTATCACCTACAGAAGCATGGGCAGCAGTTGTACTGCATCGATGATCTGCTCCTTGGAGCTTTGGCCGCTGTGCAGATAATGTACGTGGCGTATCTGTAATTTTCTGGACACAGTATGCTGCCTGCAATCTCCCATGGCTGAAATTACCTCGTTACATGGCAGAACATGAGTGAAGACTTCTGTTTGCTCCCTAGCCAGGAACAGAAATTCGACTCATTTATTCTTCCGTAAATGAGCACTTTAGTATGCGTCAGACTCCAAAAAAGGTAAAGATCGTCACTCAAGTAAAAAGAATAATAACTTTGTTCACATAGAAATGACTTCAGGCGCTCCTTGTGGCGAAATCTACACTTCTTATAATCTAACTGCCAGATTCTCCGCTGTGGGTCTCGCCAGCGAAGTCTGTAGGTCAGTTCACAGAAGGAAGTGCCTTCGATAGATTCCTGCAGGGAAGTGACTCCATGCCATATGCCCGCTCCCTCCTGGACACTACATCGTAGACAAAATTGCCAGGTTTAAACATAATAGTGAAAATCTATGATTATGAAGTGAATCAGTAAAATTGTTTGTGCTTCACAACAGAACCGTAAAGATAAAGATTATGATTTCTAACTCACTTTTCCCGAGACAACACCAGGAACTGTCACTGCATATGTACTCGCTCCCTCCTCTCTCTCTCTCTCTCTCTCTCTCTCTCTCTCTCTCTCTCTCTCTCTCTATCACTCACTCACTCACTCGGTCTCTCTGACACACTTACCCCCCTCCCCGAAACACACAAACAGAGAGAGAGAGAGAGAGAGAGAGAGAGAGAGATATGACAAAAATGGAACAGGCTATAAGAGATGAAAGAAGAATATTGATATGCATCCAGTATGTTACAGATGTACATTAGACATAGATCTCTAGGAACTGTCCTGCGAATCGATGAGGATAAATCGGATTTTTTTTTTTACTTACTTTTCAGTACTTCAACTGATGATGGAAAAAACTAATTCATATTTAGTAGCCATTTTTAGTTAAAGTGCCCTATAGCAAACGGCGGTGTGGAAGCTATAAAAGCATTATTTCATATGCTAGTGCTTATGAAGTCAAAGTTTCACACATTCAGCTGTGTGAGTGGGTCTACTTTCATACTAGAAGTTGCAACCACACAATGGGAGTAATTTCTGTAACACAGAAGCTTGAAGACACCGTAATATGATTTTTATGGCCTTTAATAGCTACATTATGTATATCGTAAAACTAAAATCCTCTGAAAATCATGAATGCCAAGACCTCTATAGATCCTCCAACACACTCCTCTCTTGGAAGTATTAGCCAACAACAAGCCGCGGTAGATCAAGATAACTATTCGATCATGGCACACACCCTTTCGAGTTAGAAGAAGGGAAGAAGCAGTTCTCATTCAAATTTCGTATCGCAAATTACCCAATGACGCATACTTATCTCTTGCGGGAAGAAGATGCGCAGAAATGCAGTGTTTGTGGAGTCACATTCACAGTGCAATATGTTCTAATGTATATTATGTATGCTGGTAGGATGAAAGCCTTTGGTTTATAGGGGGAATTACTCTCAATTTCAGGCGATGTCGCCATTTTATATGGTGTCAGTGCTCCTGCCCCACTTAATTGGATGAATATTTTAATCTATTTTTGAGTGGCTGGTTCATCCTATTAGTTTCACCGTCAGTCAGCCATATTTATGCTAAACGCCGTTTTATTAATACCTGACCACGGTATGAACTGATATACTGAGGAATGTATGAGAAATTTTGGTGACCGACGGTTGTCTTTAAAAAGAGTGACTACTCGTGCAACAGTCCCATAATCTTAAGAAAGGGTGCTAATGACCACTCTGTTTAGCGTCCAGTAATTCCAAATCCATCCATTAATATATTCACCTATCCACGCTACGACCCATGTGTGTCCCTTGTGTTTTCATTACTCTGACACGTTTTTGTTGGGTAAAACGGTGTGAAACTGAACTTGTCAGATGTCGGTTCAATTGACTGTAATGAAGTTTTTTCCCTTCCTGAACCACTGAATTCTGTTACTTTCATACTCATGATTTTCTAGAGATATGCTCTAGCGTGTATATTGTGTTTTCAGGATGCACATAAAGCCAAGCAGCCACTTTCTTTGACAGTGGTTCCTATTCTTACAGTAAACAATCTTCTTTTGTCGTCTCGATTCTCCGTCAGGTACTTTAATCTTTCTTCAGTTATATCATGTAACAGATAACGTTTTTACATAAATTATTAAGGAGCATGTGTTAAAGTCAACACGATGGTGCAGCAATACATCGCATCGCTTACAGGTACAGAGGCGTATCGGAACACACTGAGGTGTATTACAGAAATAGAACAGCTACTGTCATTTACACAATGGGTAAGACGCCAGCTACGAAATGATATGAAGTAAGGAGTAGATACGTAAAAATATTGACTGAATGTAGACAACGTTCCTCCATTTGTATTTCAAAGAGGGCTGAAGTTTCTAGATACGCATTTAGTGAGATTTTGTTAACTTTTTGCGATTGTGCTTTCACCATCATTGTTACATGTTTTGCGTGCTTTTTCTGGCCTATGACGCAGAACAAAGACTATGGGTAGTAATAGTACGTAGACGAAAATCTCTTATGTCATCACTGAGAGATAATCAGGTACCCTGAACCAATTGGTAAATGAGAAAATCCTACTTCTAGATTGTGGTGAGCACGTGCCTCAAGAGTGATGAATACGGATGCCGAGACGTTATCTATGAAACAGTGAATCGGCGTGAAGTATCGGCAATCGAGTTGAGTGGCGTGTGGCGCGGGATGGCCCAGCAGGCTGTATTTAAGGCGGCGCCTATATGACTTGTACTGTATACCGTCTGCACCCTCCGACAAGACGACCAGCTCAAGACTCCCACTCTAGCAGGTCAGTAGCCGAGGCGACTCTACATACATGTAACTCAAACAATGGGGAAGTAAGCAGTTAGCCTACTGCAGTATTCTCTGTGCACATTTTTTTCAAATTTATTTGAAATTTAGCATCTGAAATTTCGTTTATAGCAAGGATATTAATCCACACAATAGAGGTGGGTCTGTGGGGAGTAGTACTTCAGGATAACAATAAGAATAAAAACTATTTTTCGTAAGTTATATGTAGTATCTTCTAACAATAAAATAAAAACACTGTGACCTCACCGTGCCCTATGACATCATCCTGTGAGACATTTTCACACTAGCAAACGGTGTACAGTTGCTGTCGCACTACTGAACGAAGCTTCGGAAATAATTTTTCATTTATGCGTACTGCTGATGTGAGGAAATGAAATGGTTAATGTTTCGATACGTTTAGCTCCTTTTCTTATTTTCTTTTCTTTTATATCTTTCAGGAAAAGCCCATTTCATCATATTCAATTATGTCAGACAATGGTACAAACGGAACATTTCTCTACTCATTAGGCAGGTACACTAACCTCTACACAACCCTGGCACAGTGGCTTTGTAGAACTACACAGACTACCGTTTTTCCAACATAAATAGTGGCTCCTGCATCTGCCTAGTGAATAGGAGACCCAGGTTCAATCCTGACCTTGGTATAAATTTGTCGCTTCAGTCTGCGTATGTGCATCAATATTATATTTGTAAATATTTGGTGTTGCTATAATCAAATACAGAAAGTGGTGTTTTTATTGAGAGTGGAGCCAGTGTGTTGTGTGTGTCCAGGATGCAGTTGTTGGTGTTGTCCTGTGTCGCGCTGCTGGCCCCCCTGGCGGCTGGAGCGCCGCCCTCAGACCGCAACCACGTGCCGCCCATCGCGTGTGAAGACATGGCGCCCATCCACGGGGACAACCAGCCCAGCGAGGAGCCGGCGCCCTACACCATCTCCGTGTCCACCACCGCCGTGACCGCGGGACAGACCGTCACAGGTGAGCGCACCGCAGCTTCGTGTGTCAAGTACGGCGTGCTCATTCTGTGGGCCAGGGGGTGCGGGAAAGACACGTGCTGGCTGTAGTAATTTCTTTCTACATCACATGTTGGACATTGTGGCTGATGTCTGACGATATTGCAAATAAGTCGGTTACTATCACGTATTATTCTATTTTACATAGTTAACCCAACAACACTTCCGTGGAGATTGCTACAAAACCATCGTAAAGTTTACTACTCCACATTTTATTCAAAGGAAGTCATAATTCATATACTGCGCATTAACTAATTGCCATAATTAAATCTCCAATGTTTGTTAAATACCAAATTAGCTAGAGAACGTCCTGTTTTACACACTACTGCAATAGTAAATTTTTACGAGGGTTTCGTAATCTGGGGTTAAGCACTGAAATTAATGAAGGGAATTATTTTACAACAGAAAAAAAAAAAAAAAAAAAAAAAGGCTCTGAGCACTATGGGACTTAACTTCTGAGGTCATCAGTCCCCTAGAACTTAGAACTACTTAAACCTAACTAACCGAAGAACATCACACACATCCATGCCCGAGGCAGGATTCGAACCTGCGACCGTAGCGGTTGCGCGGTTCCAGACTGTAGCGCCTAGAGCCGCTCGGCCACCCCGGCCGTCTTACAACAGCATTTCCCACATGTGTTGAGAAACACCGCTTGCATATGTGAAATGCCATTACTGTTCATTTTTGCCCTCAAAAGCTAACATTCTAGAAGAATGTTCATGAGAAATAACCATGCATACAGTAACTCTTTTCTGTCCTGAATTAATTTAAATTTCTCCTCGGTAGCACAACTTCCATCAGTTATCACAGCCTTGAATCAGTATTTAGTGTAACTAACTTTGTTTTCAGGGTAGCAAGTAAATAATTATATTCGTGTCTCGCTGTCGCTACTGAAATGCCATAACATTGCGATCAACTTCATACACAAGATTGTGGTGAGTTTCTATACATGGATAACGATGGCGATGACTACTATGATGCCGATTTACAATAATCGAATTGTCTTTATAAGTTGCCAATCACCCAATCGTTGTTTTAAACAAGATAGTGACTTATATGCATGATATTATTGGAGATGGTATGCTGTTGTCTTCCTCTGAACTGTGTGCTGATTTGCCCAGTAAATTATACAGAGACATACACTTAGTTTAGCGTGGATTTTAACCCTCATAATAAAATTTTTAGAACTAAGTGTAAAAGAAACTCCATAAACATTCACACACACACACACACACACACACACACACACACACACACACACACACCATTGTACCAGTGTGTAAAAGTAAAATGAGTACACCATCTAACAACTATGCCAACCCGCGCGGAGTGGCCACGTGGTTTAGAGGTGCCATGTCACGGATTGCACGGCCCCTCCCACTGGAGGTTCGAGTCTTCCCTCGGACATCGGTGAGTGTGTTGTTCTTAGCGTCAGGTAATTTAAGTAGTGCGTAAGTTGAGGGACCCATGACATCAACAGTTCGGTCCCTTAGAAATTCATACACATTTGAACATTTCTGAACCATTCCAAAGGAAGAAGAATATTTAGTCATAGCGGTAGCACGGGTAAAATTCAAAGACAGATTTTTTTGCTACTTGTTCAGCTGGAACAGCTAGATGTGTGTAAAATGACAGATCGATAGTTCCAAATTATCAGCAAAATGACTCGCAATACCTACGTTCTTTCCGAGTCAAGATAACAATCATTTCATCTACCAGCTCGTTAGCTGTACCATTCAAACTAATACTTGTGTAGAAAAAATACAACCATACACAGACCATCGACATAACACTATGCATACACTAAGAAGAGTCAAGTAATCGCGGCTTTTTCAGCCACATCATCATCGTAATCATCATAACTGTCCGTTTACTGGCTGAGGATGATGACAGGAACCCTTAAATCCGCATCAATGCCAGAGCTGTCAGTACTCGTTAATATTGGCCCTCTAAATCTTCGACGGCAACAACAAGCAGTAACATTCGAATTGATGAATCTCAAACGGTCCGGAGACTTACCAGTTTATGAAACATTGAACAACTTACCATACAGCCGAGTTAAAATCTACAGAACCAGTCTGGGCAAACAATCTCCAACTCTACCGACAAAGCTATATTCTAAGAGACGAATGGAGAAATTAGTGGATATCCTTTCGTGGTTGTAAGAAGTTTTAGTAAAACAGATTCGATCATCCAACCGCTGGGATCAAACCAACCATGAAAAATATGAAGCTCCGTCAATTATATCAAAGCTGGCCACATAATGACCAACGCAACAATACGCAAGTAGGGGTTACCGACGGTGACCAATGCATCTGAGGAACTTCGGAACAAACACTGGAGCACATTTAGCACAACTGCCCAAAAAGGCCGGCCGGAGTGGCCGTGCGTTTCTAGGCGCTACTGTCTGGAACCGAGCGACCACTACGGTCGCAGGTTCGAATCCGGCCTCGGTCATAGATGTGTGGGATGTCCTTTGGTTAGTTTGGTTTAATTAGTTCTAAGTTCTAGGCGACTGATGACCTCAGAAGTTAAGTCGCATAGTGCTCAGAGCCATTCGAACCATTTGCCCAAAAAGAAAATTCGTGGGTACCCAGAAAAATATCATTGACGCAACAGCTCCAGTAGTTAACTTGAGTCTTTGGATAACCAACTATGATGGAAAATGCATATCTCAAATGGATTTTAGCTACTGCCAGGTCTCCAGCTTCTAGTATTACTTACATGTACAGATATTTAGATATATATGCTTGTATAAGTCATTCCAGTTTATCTTGTATCAGCTTCATTACGCCTAATAAATAAACAACAATCTGCAGTTGGTTGGGTGTGGTATCCACCTTTGTCCAGGTACACTTCTGGCCTCTCCACTTGGTTGTTTCCACTCCTCTTCCTCCCACATCCTGTTTCACTCCTGCGTGCCAGCCTCTACACCTCTCGTCTGTAGTTTTCTTTTCGAGCCATATTTTCGCTATTCTTGTTTGATCCATGTTCTTCAGATGTCGAAACTACTTCATTGAATTTTTTTACGCCTCCACATAGTGGGTGCTCCACTTGTGTTTCTTGACGGTTTTTTACGTTATGGATATCATTTTATTTTGTTACTTATGGAACTACTTTTCTGCAGTCTGGTATCTGCCACTGTCTCTTCTGGTAATCGTACAGGCGTCAAGAGCATAGTTGGTTACTGATAAAAGAATGAGCCTGATGAAGAGTGTTGTAGGATCTTAAGAGGAGTTCTCGGTTTAAATTGCATCATGACTGTTCTCTTCTCAAGGATTGACTTTTACTGATTTTCATCGAGTAAAATATATACAAAATAAGGTGTGTTCCAAACACCAAATGTATTATGTTCGTGAGAATCTCGAAGTTCCGCTTTCATTATATGGCTTCATTAAAATGTGGAGCTATAGATGTACCTTAGCTGACGGAGGGTATCAGTATTTTACTACAAACGCTGATGTTGTTGCAGTGCACTTCTCGGGCAACACGACGTTCAGGGGCGTGTACGTGCAGGCCCGCCAAGGGGACCAGCCGGTGGGGCAGTTCCTCGCCAGCGACGTGGCCGGCGTCGCTCTGGACGACTGCGCGCCCGGCACCAGCGTGAGTACCGGCTCTCAGCTGAGAGCTTCCTTTACTTAAATTTACCCGACTAATACGTTCTGAGCAACTTAATTCACCTCTCGTACGGAAGCTAGCTGTGACATGTGGATACACACACACACACACAGACACACACACACGCACACACACACACTGCTGTCCAGGTTTCGAGAGGGTGCATTTCTGGATAACGTATCGAATATATTGCTTCCCCCTACTTATACCTCCCGAGGAGATCACGAATGTAAAATTAGGGAGATTCGAGAGCGCACGAAGGCTTTCCGGCAGTCGTTCTTCACGCGAACCATACGCGACTGGAACAGGAAAGGGAGGTAATGACAGTGGCACATAAAGTGCCCTCCGCCACACACCGTTGGGTGGCTTGCGGAATGTAAATGTAGATGTAGATGTAGATACACACACACTGCATCCTTTGTCTCTAAAGGGTTTCATCATTGTGGATTTCTGAGTTGACTGGAGTGACGGTAGTGAGGCATTGATGGGTTAAATCACTCAGTGGGACGCCCTCTGGTGCCGAGGAAAGGCAAGTTACATTTTTAGCCTTTCATACACTATTGCTTATTTAATGAGAGATACCAGTGCTACTGTCTCTCTACAAAACAGCATTTATATTAGAGAAAAGCACTCTCTAGCTAATCCTCGATGTCGGTTCCAACTAACTACCGCCATTTCCTGGAGTGGGGACGTATGCAACGGTCTCTATACAGCCGTATGAGACCAATAAGAAAGACGCTTCATTAAGTAAGCAGCAAAGTAAAATGCACGCCGCTGGCGTGGCAGTAAAATCGCAAGGCTCGCAGCTGTCTGGAGGCTGCAATGAGTTAATTATGCTACTGATTCAGATAAAGATTACGTGACGTGTTGGTCCGCCAATGATTTTGTCTTTAAACAATGCCAATGAACATTTATTTTTAATTTCGTATTATGTCCACATATTAAGTAAGACTTAGTCTGATTAGTTCGATACTAATTATGTTTAAAACGATGTTGTCCCTTTTGATTCAGATGACACATTGCAAATCCGTGATTGCAATGACAATGCGACAGCTTATAGTTTGTTTGTAACACTTATTGTTCACATGGTAAGGCAATAGACGATGCAGTATACTTGTGGGTGAGAGAGAGATTAGTGCCGTTATCATCTAATTCAGTCTGAAACAAACTGCAATTTAAAACGAAAAGTAAGTCGATAATCTGTTCACGGTGCAGCAGAACTGCGTGTTTCCTTCTAAAAATACGACCAATGTGCACTGGAAATTACTGACATACCTAGTAAGATAGTAATATTTTTTTAACAGTATGTATTCGACATGTATACCATCTGTGCTTCAGAAACGAGAATAATTGATCTTCAGTATTTTGAGCTTTCTTCCACAAGTTTTAACAGATATGTCTTAGATAATAGCATGCATTTCTTCTGAATTATTTGCAATCAAATATTTCTCAGCAAATCTGTCTGAGACGTAGAATTCTCAATTTGAAGAACGAAGACCATTAATTTAAATCACTATTCCTAATTCAGTTACAAGTGAGAATTTGTAGTCGCTCAGTGAAAAACTGCAGTACGTCAGAAATTTATGTTTGCAGAAACATTTATCAAGTTTTAGGTAATTAGTATGAGTATGCGTAATCCTGTGACTGCTTTCAGAATGCCTTGGAATACGTTTCGAGTGAAGACACTGAGGAACTGGATGTCGAGTGGGTGGCGCCGGATATTAACGACGTCATCGTTTTCAGGTGAGATTTTCAGAACACTACGCAGGGACTAGACTGAACACGCTGCACCCTTAACCAGTGTTTGCGACATGGCTAACTTATTATGCTGAATTTACTGTCTCCCTTCAAAAAAAATTCTGAATATTCTACTTCTTCACCAAATAATAGCAATAATAATAATAATAATAATAATAATAATAATAAGTGTCGTTTGCATAAAATCTGCCTCTTAGTGTTATCTATCACAAATAAGTACAGCTATGTTACATGCCTCCCACACAGATTGGTATGCAAAGTTCCCTCAGCCACACACTGCAAGGTGGTTTGCGGAGTACATACGTATACGTAGTCTAATGGTGCACTGGTTGTGGCTAGTATTGTCCCATCAGAGGAGCAAATAAACAGTTCCTGGAACGCCTGTTAGTACAGAAGCTGGAAGCACCCTCATTCCAGATGTCAAGTTCTTTGTTCCTCACATTTGCCTTCTTTTCTATTTTTATTTTTTTTATTTAATTTTTTTGGTGCGTTGTTACTGCCGTTGCTGCATTCCAGTTCCCAGCCGTCTTTAATGTGAGAGACCTCGTCGAATTTCATCTTTATAAATACTTGTCAAATTCTGGCACAGACCTGGATGTTGGTGCCCTTCTTCTGGTCCGATATCCAAGAGCTTCTTATTGCATTTCTGTGCTTCTTTTAACATAGACCATAGCAGTTACTTATAGTCGACGTATTAAAAAATTTATTACGTCAACGCTGTTTCCCTTGCTACGCTGTCTCTCACACAGTCCCGGCCGGTGTAACATACTACAAGCCGCATTCCGATTCATTTAATGCAAACCATTTTTTCCACTGTAGTTTCCTACTCTTCACAGTAGTCGTAGCAGTGAGCTCCAAGAGACCGATATTTGCCACACTTAATTCTCAGTAAGGGAGTCCTAAATGTCCTTTCCTCCATGCGCCATTCAAAGTCAGTTGTTCATGTCCTTCCTTCCTTTTTCTACCCCGACAATTCACTGTTATTAAGCGTTTACCTTAGTTTTTGGGTAAACTAACAGCACCAGACATGAATTTATAGTCGAGAAAGTGGTAGAAAGTAGAGTACAAAACTGAAAAGAATCCCACTATCCGTCAAGATGAATTTCCCTCTCTTTGCCTTGTGTCAAGACGATGAAAGATTTCGAAGTGTGTCAGATCTAAATGAGTGACCATGATTTAGTTTTCCTACACTACCAGCATTTTTAACGAATTTTGAGATGGATTGCTATTCACATCTTTGGTCAATTCTTTCTCCTAAACTGCTGAAAACCTCCAATGACTATTCTCTAACGTTTGTTTTCTTTATTTTCAAATGTATACAAACTCTTGTTAACTGTGACACTGATTTTCTGTTTTGTTGTTCTTTGAGCCACTTATCTACTGCATAAAATTTCCTTTACATCGTCTGTGGTTTTCATGAAGCCCTTTTATGCAGAAGCCGCAGAAATCTAATGTAATGTATGACATTGTAAGCTTATCAGTTTGCAATAATGAAATGAAATCATGGTACTACCAGTTTGGAGTCATCCTGTTATCACAATGAAGATAAAACTTAAATTTCATTTCATGAACTCTGTCCTATTAGCAGAAAAACACCGATGTACTTACGTTATCAAACTTTTATCATAATCTCGAATCAAGTTATTAGTTCGTTGTTGAATGGAATCCTGTGAAAAGTTTTACAGTTTTATCAGGAATGTTGTATGCACATAATACTTAACATATTGGCGGATATAATATCCTTTTGCTATTTCTGAACGGGTTTAGTACTCAAATTAATGGAAAGTAAATAAGGCTACATTTTTTCACATCGAGATACTCATTGTAAAAGACAAGCATTGATACTGAGTCAGTACAATCTACCGACTGCTTTTCGTGCTCTTGGCGTGTATAGCAAGGCTGACAGCACATCAGCACAGCACAGCATGACTAACGAGCTAGTTTCTAACGCTGTCTCACGTCTATTGCAGAGCGTCTTTCGTGAAGACCTTCCCCGAGTTCTGGGTCGGCGTCGAGTCAGAAACTGTCACGGTCGGGGTAAGTACACCGCTAGTCAACTCTTCCTCAGCCAGTAAGTCAATATTAAGTTACTACAAATTTAAATTGTTTTATTTGGCTATTGACATATCAGTTAGTTATGGAAATGACAACAATAAGTTTACTTATTGAAGGTTAAATGTTGTAGGATGTTAGGCATCTTCATTTTCATTTTCACGATCGACGTTTCGACTCCTCCATTGGGTTATTCTTGAGGATCATTTGGTATTCGCGGTTGCTGGGAAGGTCGACCGTGTAGAAGAAACTGAAGATAACACAGTTATCATCCTATAATCTTTTACATTCAATGATAATTCTTACGAAATCCTGCGGATTAGCACAATGAGTTTACTTTCAGTGTGTTATTGTCGCGTCTTTCACGTCATATCTGAAAACAAAACAAACTCTCGAACTCGTTTTCGTACCGCACGCGAAAATTGAAAATCACCTTCCTCTTTTATTTTGATTTATTTCATGAAAGCTAAATTATCCTTCACAATTAACTAATACATGACTTTCTCAGTTTGTAATCTTCTATTTTTCTTGCTTATGGTAATATAGGTGTAAATAGAAAACTCATCAGCTTGATATTTTCTTTAGTAACTGAGTTTTGTGCTTGCGTAATAACGTGATAAAGGAAAAAAAGTAATACAGTGTAAAAGTAGCGACTATCTTTGGCTTAGCAGTTAATTTCAGTGCAGTGACTTTATTGCTTTTGTGATTCTTTACAGACCGTGAAGAAGGGTTCCAGCATCATTGCTGCATGAAGATCGGAAATACATTATGTCGGTGGCTAGGCCGTGGTGTAAAGCCCCACATAACAAAAATTAAATAAGAATTTGATAATTAGCGCTGCTAATAATAAAGTGATGCAGTACGTAATTGGAACATTTAGACTAATGTTGTGAGACCAGTCCATGTGCTAAGCCTGAAGAAGTTCAACGATAACACAGGGATACGATAAGAAGATTTCTCGCCTCCCACAAGTGGAAAGTACAAGCTAGGTCAGAAAATCTGCTTTGTGTTCTGGTGAACTGAATCAAAGGGTAATGACAAGTCCACGACAGCTGCATCTCGTCACCGACGCTGTACTTGGTGCCTTTTTTAAAGAAAAAATAAAGACAGCTGTATTCTGATACACTTAAGCAAAGTTGTTTCATTGTTTTCGGAACCCATTACCCAACTCCCCACCCCACATGGGACGACAAAAGGTCCATACACCCTTAACTGCATAAAAGGGCAGTGTACTTTTATAGAATAAGTCAGCGGTACAGTCAACATATGATGGAAAGCTATCGATTATAAATCGGTGTAGGCTGCTGAAAACAGACAGCGAAATGACGGCAGAAGGAACTGGTATTTTCTTAACAGTCAAGATATAGCTACTAAGTAACTAGGAGACCAGTCTGTTTTCTCAAGTGGTCAGGGCAAATCTTATTTGCAAAGGAAACTTTCACTTATGCGTTAAGCAGCTTTTACACACAGAAGAGGCGCGAACATAATACTGTCGTCAATTCGTAGATAAATTTGAAAAAGAGCCAGTTATAACAGGACTTATGGATTCACGTTTAATCTGAACCACAGGGGTTTTCTTCTTTGCTCGTAGGGCAGCACACAATACCGCTAATATTTGTCACACATGAGAACTGAGAGGCAGGCGGCAACTCGAATCAAGAGTTTTTTGTTTCGCAGGCAGCGCGTTGCTGGCTGTCATCGGGGCGCGTCTGCCTATATTGCGAATTATGGGGCGAAACCAGTGACAAGTTGAAGCTTTTAGCGCTTTCGCGAAGGCTGCACGGATATCAGATCGTAGAGAACAATGGCTTAGCCACAGCCCTGTGAAACTTCCACAATGAAATTTCCATTTTGCAGTACACTGCGCACTGAAGGGATCAAAGACCTGCGGAGTTTGCAAACCTTGCTGGGAAATGGACGGACAGCAAGAAATCCGGTCTCAGACGGACACGCAGTTTCCATCGGTCAGAAAGATTTCTTTCGAAAAATGTTGCATTATGAATATATATCTGAAAACGTTGTGGTACAAATGTCACAAAAACGCTGTTTGAATGACCACTAACTCAAAACTCGAAGGAAGAACCAACGGTCCACTTAGCTTAACGAGATGGCAAAAGCTGATCGCGATTGTGGCTGACACATAAAGCCCATTGAAGCCATAATAAAGGGCAGTGAATGGTAAATTTTTCTGCCTGATCTCAAAATGATTTTTGCTGTTTAGTGAGCAAAGTCGATCTACGGCCATGGTAGCAGAAAGAGCATAAATGTGTTACAGTACGTCATTTTAGATGAGGAGAATAAAATAATAGGAAAGGTAGTGCCTACGTCTCAAGATAAGAGAAAAATGTGTAGAGTGTACATCATTTACTGACGCCAGCGTCAGACTAATGGAACTCATTAAGCGAATTATTTTCTTCGTAAATGACTTTACAAAGGGCGGTGGGACTTAAGGCACTTGTTGATCTTTCTGTTTCATACACATACCAGCCAGTCTTTTGACTTCTGTCTCTAACTTTTTGACGTTCTGGGGTAACAACTGAAAGCGACATTTGCATGAACAACATTACACATCCCTGTATGTGGTAATGAAGGAATTAGACCGAAGTAATATTTTTGGGTTGTAGTGTTCTCAAACAATTCCGGTCGCACCGGAGGAGAAATCCAAATTGTGTATTTCAAGAACTTCGCTGATGATGAATGTATTATCAACGATAAAAGGCGAACACACGAGAATGCCACCAATCGGGAAGAATGTATTGTTTTTAACTATACTTAAAGCATCGACTGAGAAGTAGATCTTTTCAGCACACATTAATATGGTTGCATATTGTAAAACGTAAGTACATAAAAAATCTGTTTGGAAACTGTTGTGGAGAAGAGAATGCAGGAAAAGCGCGATTTATCATTCGCCACATAGCATCTGATCACAATATGAACAACACTTAAGCCCAACACAGATCTATAAATTCTCTCTCTCTCTCTCTCTCTCTCTATCTCTCTCATACACACACACACACACACACACACACAAACCATTACGAATTCTTAGAGGTAATGTATTTTTAAACAACTTACTAAAAGTTACTTTGACAGGCACTCTGCTTTATACTGATCACCTCATTATATTCAACAGATTCGTGTTGTAGAGTTGATATCTACATGGAGTGCATTCTAGTTTCAAATATTACGAGAGCTATTCAGTGATCTGAGGAATATGACTTAATACGATAGTGAGTAGTGACCAGCATCTTTTCTGTGAATTGAATGTAATTAGGGACTTAACAGCCATTGATTAAGACAATACGTTTTAAAAATATACGAGATAAGGTATAAGGTCCACTTCAGTAAAGGCAGCATACTCAGCAATGTGTTTATCAGATCTTGTCTGCCGAGACAGCTGACTGCTAAGTAACAACAATCGTGTGTGAATGGTCAAATCAGTTTCGGGCTTTACAATTTTCAAACGTATGACACTTCCATTCACAGTTACTGATCTGATGATCTGCAGAAATTCTGTTTTACTTTTTACAACCTAATTAACTATATTAAGAAATATAATGTAGGTACACACTTACTTACACACTAGATCTCTTACAGTAACCTTCGTTGAATAACTTAGTTTAAGATTACTGGCGGTTTTTGGACAAAACGAATGCTGTCTCGCAAACGATCCAATTCTACAGTCTACCAACACATCACGATGTATTGGTAAACCTAGATGAATTAAGTTAAGTCCTGTAGTGCTTTATACTGGAAATTCTTTGACTACAATGAAAATTCATATGGTTGTCGTAACGTATATTACCTTACAGCTTAGCGGACGAGTTGATAATGATCACAGGCTCGAAACTAGCCATCAAGTAAGAAAGAAAATTAATATTGCAGCCTTGGTGGTCTCTGCAATTTACTGCATAATTTGGATAAGGTACATCTGAATCTACATGGTTCAAATGGTTTAAATGGCTCTGAGTACTATGCGACTTAAGTTCTGAGGTCATCAGTCGCCTAGAACGTAGAACTAATTAAACCTGACTAACCTAAGGACATCACACACATCATGCCCGAGGCAGGATTCGAACCTGCGACCGTAGCGGTCGCTCGGCTCCAGCGCCTAGAACTGCACGGCCAAACTACATGAATATCTATACTCTTCAAATCGAATGTGGATTGTAGAGGGTACTTCTCTTCGTAGCATATACAGTTCTCCCTACGCCATTCATGTATGGACTGGAGAAAGTGTGACTTGGTTTTAACTAGTGATCGGATATGTGTCTAGAAAGCGGCTAAGGCCGGCTGACTGGCCTGGGGCTGTAACGACTGTGGGCTTAAAATAATAATAATAATAATAATGATGGCCCTCAACTACTTACCTCCAGACTCAGAGCCGAAATATTAAAAGTTTTGGCTGGTTTCGTTGTTTAGGGGCTGGGATACGTATTTGCCACTTGCCGCATTACGTGCCGTATACTTCTGAGTCTACAGTATACAATATAAATACACACATGAATCGAATGGTCGAAGGTTCCTATCATTCGGCAATTGCGAATTTTGAATGTAACATAGACATATATAAATGAAAGGTTTCAATTAAATAAAATCTGCAGGTACTATTTTTACGACTTTTAATGATGAGTACGATAGCAAAAAAAAATGGTTCAAATGGCTCTGAGCACTATGGGACTTAACATCTGAGGTCATCATTCCCCTAGAACTTAGAACTAATTAAACCTAACCAACCTAAGGACATCACACACATCCATGCCCGAGGCAGGATTCGAACCTGCGACCGTAGCGGTCGCGCGGTTCCAGACTGAATCGCCTAGAACAGCATGACCACTGCGGCCGGGAGTTCGATAGCAGAAGTACCTTTAAGAATGCCATTTATTACTGTAAAACACTTATTGGTGTCGACGGTCCAGCAATTAAATAAAATATAAGATGAATAACAGGGAAACAATAGATTCCTACTTCACGTGATTACTTATAAGCAACAACACAGCTCGCGAGTTATTTACTTCTAAACGGACACTATGTCTTCACTACAGAAGCCACGGAAATCTCACAAGTGCACAAGCCGGCACTACGAAATATTTCTATCTATCAGGACCATGCGCAAACTGCTCAACACACTCCAAGTCTTTCCTGCGACCGTCCGTCGCGCCTCACCGTCTAGCACTCCCCCGTGGCCTGTGCCACCCGATGCTCCTCCCCCACTTCCATAGTCTCTCCATTGACTTCGGTAATCGCCTACCGTAGTAACGAGCGGTGTGATTGGCTAAAGCGCTCCCGCCATATCTCCAACCAATGCACAATCACAAACATAATGAAACGCATACGAAATACTGGATTTACATTTGAATAACTTGAAATTAAATAAATATTCCCATGGTTTTACCATAAACACACTCTACCAAACATTATTAAATACATAAACAAATTAAATGAATATATATCAAAGGAATAGAAACAAAAGTAGCCCAGTAGCCTAATGTCTCTGTGCTCTCTAAAACACAGTAAATATTTGACCGATTTCTTCACGAATAGTATATATTGGATATAAACAAAAACATAATAAATATATTTATATTGATGCTGCTACCGATTTTTCGTATAACTGTGGAGTACTTACGGCCTGACGTGATCAATAGTAATCAGCCACATTGACCTCCAATAACTCATGTATTATTCAAGTTACAAGCCTGTAATTCATACCAATTTAGGTTTATACTAGTAGCTTTCTAGAGAGACGTCGATTGACAAAATCGGATGAACCGTTTAGATTTTGGAAACTCGTTGCTTGGTGTTACTTGTATAATTTACAGTCAGATACTAAACTTTAAACTAATAAAGATATTGAAAATCTGATCATACAATCAGAATCATCGTGCAGATAATGGTAATCTACATGTTTCTTTTTAAGGTATCATGATACCTCTGCCTATTATTAATTTCTACATGAACTGTGAAATGTCTGTCATTATGGTTTCACAAAGTCCTCCATCTTTGGCACTCCCTGCATACAAATCTCCTTCATCGACACAAAGAACAGCCCTTGACACAGCGTCAACATGGAATTCTCAGCGACGTAGTCAGCCTGGACCACGCGCTGGAGCTACCCCTCTTGCTCTGGCTAATGTTCGGCACCACGCAGTTGCTGACGAGCTCCGGTTTGCAGAGCGGCCCATGCGGCCACGCCGACTCCGAACTTAGAATATTTTCAGGGTGTCACAACTCGCCCGTTACCTCACACGACGGCACACTAAGTATGGACGGTAGACAAGAACGAAGGAAACGGACAATGGAGCTCGAACTACAAAAAACAAGTCCACTGAGTAAGAGAGGAATAAAGACGTCACAAAATGAAAACCAAGAAGCGACAGTGTATTGTGGCTAGCTACGCGACTGCGAAGCCACTGAAAGCGGAACCACGGCGTGGCGGAACTTGCAGCACTGCCACACGACCACTAACTGGTCAGTGTTCTAGGCGCGCAGTCCGGAACCGCGGGACTGCTACGGTCGCAGGTTCGAATCCTGCCTCGGGCATGGATGTGTGTGATGTCCTTAGGTTAGTTAGGTTTAAGTAGTTCTAAGTTCTAGGGGACTGATGACCACAGAAGTTAAGTCCCATAGTGCTCAGAGCCATTTGAACCATTTGAACTGGTCAGCGACACAGGTCCGGGGCTGTGGCAGGGCGACACAAGCGCTGTGGCACGGCTATACTCGCGCTCGCAGAGGTAGCAGTGCATGGCGACCGTTATCGAGATCCAGTTTCCAGGGCGGTTTTGGAAATCTCTTTGCCAGTGTATCGGATGAAGATTGGTAATATTAAGAGTGTGTCTGCTCTAACTGGTCCAACCTTGTCTTTGTGATCGCTGCGGGAACAATACCTATGGTTTGTAATATATTTCTGGTTCTTGAAACTTTGTAAATACCTTTCTGCGGGACGTCTTTCTTCAAGCCAGCTCAGGTTTTTTAACATTTCCAGGATGCTCTTTCGTTAGCAAAAAATCCCGTCAAATTATGCTACTTCATATTATATAGGCTCTACTCTCCCTGTTAGTCGTATCTGGTAAGATTAACTCACATTTGATCACTTTTTTAGGACACAAATGTTTCGTAAGCAGACAGACTACATTCTGTTAATATCCTAACAATGAACCAAAATTTGCAGATATTTGTATGAGCTGATTCTTTCAAATCTGGAACATGCGTAGTTTTCATTTAGGTACGTATAAGGAAATTACCAATTGTTACAGCACTTTGAAATTTTTTCAAGATCTGATTGTATGTGCAGCATTATGTTACCATCATTATTACTTACTATGTCAATATGCAATACGAATAGTGACTGTTCAGCACAGTTTCTTGAGACGTGCCTAAAGTAACTTCCACATCTGTCAGTAACTCCCATCCAAGACAAAATGTTGCATCCTAACTCCATTCACAAATTTCATTTGATACGCCACATAAACGGACTTTCATTGCCAAGCATTGCTATCGTATTTGAGACTTGACGATGATATCCTATCTCACCATCTCGACCATTTCGGAATTCTTAAGTTCTTGAATAACGATAGCTGATTAAGATAAGAAATAATGTTGCAACATATTACGTGACCGTGGTATTTTAGTTTAAGATCAAGTAGTGCAAACTGCTTCGTGATTTAAGCAGTGGATCACGATATATTTCAGTTTTGATTAAGAGCGGAATCAGAATTCGATGCAGCACGCGACAGCCGAAAGCATGCATTGCCGCGTGATTGGTCAGCTGAGCGGCCGAGAACGGCAACTCATTATTGCGGGTGTTCGAAGCGAGGGTCACAAAGTAGCTGCCTCGGTAGGCGGAAGTATCTTTTTAATCGGGATTAGTTTGCAGTCGCATAAGCTTCTTAAACTCTTATTAGAGCCACTTGTAGTTTTGCCTGATTGTTGTACCTAATGTACATCAACCAAACTTGACGCCATGGGACCTCAACCAATATTAAAATTTTTGCCACATTAGCTTGTTATTTAATTTATGGTACACCAAACACTCTTCGAGTACTGTCGTGTTAATGCAAAACTTAATCAGGTTTCACATTTGGGAGCGCAGCGTACGGACAGCAACATAATAGGGAACTACATGTAAGGTTAACGGGTCGAGTGTGCATAGTTGGCCTTCGAACACGGACTGTAAGAAGGTAGGAGGTCTGTGTTGTAACACAGTGACACTCCGGTGTTAGTCGTCTGATTACTGTACCAGGGACTTTGTTATTCATTACTCTGAATGATAGACTTTTCCTCTCCGTGTAAGCCGGTATATGAAGGGTCAGGAATAATTAATTTGACAGTTGCCGATTATGGGAGGTCTTATACCGATTAGCATCAAATCCGTAACAGGGAAGAAACAATATGTTCTGTACTGAGCCAAATTGTTTTCGGAAGTCACGAAATATCCATGCATCCGGTTATCTCGATCTATGGCTTTTAGAATGTCATGTGAGAAAAGTGCAACCTGCGTTTCACACGATTGATGTTCTCAGAGTCCATGACGATTAACATGAAGGACTGAAGTATTTCGTACTGCTGAGGGAACTCTCTACATTTCAGCTCGAAATATATGTTAAAACTGTCGACTGGAGCAATTTAGACCACTTCTGCTACATCTCATATAGACGGCAATACCCTCTGCTTTCTTCCAAACACTGCGCCCAGTTTTTTGTTGGACAGCTCTGTGGTATATTGTGAGGAGATAACGCAGCCGCAACTTCCGGCAAATTCCGTACACGTTCTGATTGGGATTCATCGGACCCTGGAGTATTCTTCAGTTTCAACGAATTCAGCTATTTTTCAACGCCACTAAAAGGAATCTCTGCACTACTGATCTTTGCAGTTCCGCGAGAAGTAAACTAGGGTGGAACTCCTGGAGTCTCCTTTGACAAAGAACTTTCAGAGCGGGTTCTTCATTTTTGCTTTTGCTTTGCTACCCTAAATTTCAGTTCCTGTGTTATCTATGAGAGTGTTGGCATTAACTTTGGTGCCAGTTGCAGCCTTTACATACGACCAGAATTTCTTGTGAGAGTACGTAATCGTACTGCGTTCTGCTAATGTAATCATACAAAGACGATGCACTCCTATTTGGGGCTAACACAAGCCCCAAATGGTAATGAATCGCCTTTGTAAGATTTCATTACCAGAACACAGTACGATTGCTTGCTGTGTTCTAGTTTTGGGCTTGCTGCACGTTATGAGGTTACGACGTATGAGCCTTTGTTTCCAAAATGATTGTTGCATCAGTGCAGGACGTCATGCAGGAGTATATAATGTCTTTCATCAAGAAGCAGTTTTCATCTACACTGCATTAAGGTGTGAAATGACTAATCAACCAAAAATTGTCATGGCCTCTCGTGACCCGTTTCTGCTGCCTTTGCTTCAGTTTGTATTTTTCGTAATATTTGAAAGAAGTGTGGTCGCAATTATTGATGCAGTTTACTACGTTTGTGATAACATTTGAAAATAACGACTCAGTGCGTCGAAACTAGTCAAGTGGAAAATTAAAGAGACCTTTGGAGAAAAGAGAATCACTTGCATGAATATCAAGAGCTCAGATGGCAACCCAGTTCTAAGCAAAGAAGGGAAAGCAGAAAGATGGAAGGAGTATATAGAGGGTCTATACAAGGGCGATGTACTTGAGGACAATATTATGGAAATGGAAGAGGATGTAGATGAAGATGAAATGGGAGATATGATACTGCGTGAAGAGTTCGAAAGAGCACTGAAAGACTTGAGTCGAAACAAGGCCATGGGAGTAGACAACATTCCATTAGAACTACTGACGGCCTTGTGAGAACCAGTCCTGACAAAACTCTACCATCTGGTGAGCAAGATGTATGAGACAGGCGAAATACCCTCAGACTTCAAGAAGAATATAATAATCCCAATCCCAAAGAAAGCAGGTATTGACATGTGAAAATTACCGAACTATCAATCTAATAAGTCACGGCTGCAAAATACTAACGCGAATTCTTTACAGACAAATGGAAAAACTAGTAGAAGCCGACCTCGGGGAAGATCAGTTTGGATTCCGTAGAAATGTTGGAACACGTGAGGCAATACTGACTCTACGGCTTATCTTAGAAGCTAGATTAAGGAAAGGCAAACCTGCGTTTCTAGCATTTGTAGACTTAGAGAAAGCTTTTGACAATGTTGACTGGAATACTCTCTTTCAAATTCTGAAGGTGGCAGGGGTAAAATATAGGGAGCGAAAGGCTATTTACAATTTGTATAGAAACCAAATGGCAGTTATCTTAAGAGTTGAGGGGCATGAAAGGGAAGCAGTGGTTGGGAAGGGAGTGAGACAGGGTTGTAGCCTCTCCCCGATGTTATTCGATCTGTGTATTGAGCAGGCAGTGAAGGAAACAAAAGAAAAATTCGGAGTAGGTATTAAGATCCATGGAGAAGAAATAAAAACTTTGAGGTTCGCCGATGACATTGTAATTCTGTCAGAGACAGCAAAGGACTTGGAAGAGCAGTTGAACGGAATGGATGTTGTCTTGAAGGGAGGATATAAGATGAACATCAACAAAAGCAAAACGAGGATAATGGAATGTAGTCGAATTAAGTCGGGTGATGCTGAGGGAATTAGATTAGGAAATGAGACACTTAAAGTAGTGAAGGAGTTTTGCTATTTAGGGAGTAAAATAACTGATGATGGTCGAAGTAGAGAGGATATAAAATGTAGACTGGCAATGGCAAGGAAAGCGTTTCTGAAGAAGAGAAATTTGTTAACATCGAGTATAGATGTAAGTGTCAGGAAGTCAGTTCTGAAAGTATTTGTATGGAGTGTAGCCATGTATGGAAGTGAAACATGGACGATAAATAGTTTAGACAAGAATAGAAGCTTTCGAAATGTGGTGCTACAGAAGAATGCTGAAGATTAGATGGGTAGATCACATAACTAATGAGGAGGTATTGAATAGAATTGGGGAGTAGAAGAGTTTGTGGCACAACTTGACTAGAAGAAGGGATCGGTTGGTAGGACATGTTCTGAGGCATCAAGGGATCACCAATTTGGTACTGGAGGGCAGCGTGGTGGGTAAAAATCGTAGAGGGAGACCAAGAGATGAATACACTAAGCAGATTCAGAAGGATGTAGGTTGCAGTAGGTACTGGGAGATGAAGAAGCTTGCACAGGATGGAGTAGCATGGAGAGCTGCATCAAACCAGTCTCAGGACTGAAGACCACAACAACCGTTTAGAAATTTCATTGTTTTAGTGACTGTGGCTCGACGACCGTTTGTGGCGTCAGACATTTTATATGGCACCTCTGCCTCTTTATCTAGTTGCTCAACAACATAGCCTTTCTACTTTAGTTGGCCTTTGGAATCATATGCGTGTCGAGGTCTTCTTGAGTACACGTTTAAATCCACTAATACTGGTAATTTTGTAGCACTTAACAGGCTATTCTTACCTCAGGGCCATTCGTATTGCGAAGGAGTGTGGTCTGAATCGCCGTCTGACCTTCCTGATCTAATCTTTATGCAGTAACCGGAAATTGCATCACGTGAATGACATACTGGTTTTATCAATACGTCGTCCTTTCAGGAGTAGTCTTTAGTGAATTCCAAAAGAGCTTTCTCTGCGTTATCATTTTAGGAAGGAAGGAAGATTAACGTCTTCTTGTAGCAGAATCTAATAAAAATGTAACTAAATTATAAAAAGTAAATGATAAAGAGATGTTAGTTATATGACTGAGAGTATACGTCTATATACACCCCTGGAAATGAAAAAAAGAACACATTGACACCGGTGTGTCAGACCCACCATACTTGCTCCGGACACTGCGAGAGGGCTGTACAAGCAATGATCACACGCACAGCACAGCGGACACACCAGGAACCGCGGTGTTGGCCGTCGAATGGCGCTAGCTGCGCAGCATTTGTGCACCACCGCCGTCAGTGTCAGCCAGTTTGCCGTGGCATACGGAGCTCCATCGCAGTCTTTAACACTGGTATCATGCCGCGACAGCGTGGACGTGAACCCTATGTGCAGTTGACGGACTTTGAGCGAGGGCGTATAGTGGGCATGCGGGAGGCCGGGTGGACGTACCGCCGAATTGCTCAACACGTGGGGCGTGAGGTCTCCACAGTACATCGATGTTGTCGCCAGTGGTCGGCGGAAGGTGCACGTGCCCGTCGACCTGGGACCGGACCGCAGCGACGCACGGATGCACGCCAAGACCGTAGGATCCTACGCAGTGCCGTAGGGGACCGCACCGCCACTTCCCAGCAAATTAGGCACACTGTTGCTCCTGGGGTATCGGCGAGGACCATTCGCAACCGTCTCCATGAAGCTGGGCTACGGTCCCGCACACCGTTAGGCCGTCTTCCGCTCACGCCCCAACATCGTGCAGCCCACCTCCAGTGGTGTCGCGACAGGCGTGAATGGAGGGACGAATGGAGACGTGTCGTCTTCAGCGATGAGAGTCGCTTCTGCCTTGGTGCCAATGATGGTCGTATGCGTGTTTGGCGCCGTGCAGGTGAGCGCCACAATCAGGACTGCAAACGACCGAGGCACACAGGCCCAACACCCGGCATCATGGTGTGGGGAGCGATCTCCTACACTGGCCGTACACCACTGGTGATCGTCGAGGGGACACTGAATAGTGCACGGTACATCCAAACCGTCATCGAACCCATCGTTCTACCATTCCTAGACCGGCAAGGGAACTTGCTGTTCCAACAGGACAATGCACGTCCGCATGTATCCCGTGCCACCCAACGTGCTCTAGAAGGTGTAAGTCAACTACCCTGGCCAGCAAGATCTCCGGATCTGTCCCCCATTGAGCATGTTTGGGACTGGATGAAGCGTCATCTCACGCGGTCTGCACGTCCAGCACGAACGCTGGTCCAACTGAGGCGCCAGGTGGAAATGGCACGGCAAGCCGTTCCACAGGACTACATCCAGCATCTCTACGATCGTCTCCATGGGAGAATAGCAGCCTGCATTGCTGCGAAAGGTGGATGTACACTGTACTAGTGCCGACATTGTGCATGCTCTGTTGCCTGTGTCTATGTGCCTGTGGTTCTGTCAATGTGATCATGTGATGTATCTGACCCCAGGAATGTGTCAATAAAGTTTCCCCTTCCTGGGACAATGAATTCACGGTGTTCTTATTTCAATTTCCAGGAGGGTATAAATGTGTTGAAATGGAAGTTGTGATATCTTTACATACAGTCCTACAAAAGAACCATTTAGTTCCCAACCCCAGCTTAGCTAAACCGGCTTGCTACTGAGTATTTTTTTAATACAGAGCTGTCCTCTATTGTCGTAAGATTTGATACTGAGGTATGACAGTACTTTGTATCTCTTATTTTGTCTAAGAGGCGATGACGTATGAATTGTTTGTAGTATCTTGAGTAAAAGTTCGGTCACGGTGCAAGGATATGGACTTCATTTCCTTGTCGCAGAATTCTTTTTCTGTAAGGCTGTTTTGGGACACAACTTGAAATACTTTCTGACACGCATTTTTCTCTTCTGTAACTTATTATTTCACTTCACTTCACGGAAGTACATGCTTTTAACATTAACTTCAGAGCAGAACGCACAGTAGCAATTACACTTAATATTAGGTCACATTGCCTCCCGTCTCCATACTGCCCCGCTAACTGACAACTCACGACTGACGGACCGTAACGCCTGCCCGGGCTCAATAACAACCACAACAAGAAGAGCTCAGTCCAGAGACATACTTATTTTATTCAAAGACTACTCGTAACTCGATCTTAATCCTTGGCAGCACCGTACCTCTAGCGTCTTCACTTTCAAGTTAAATATATCGGTATACAGATTATTTAATTTAATTACATTTCATTGAGAAAATAAAAGTAATTAGAAGAAGAATTGCACAGACAATTTGTCCTTCAATTCCAGATAATAATTTTTGTCATTGCGACCTAAAGTCCCAAGTCACTGTCCGTGGCAAGATCATCAGACTCGAAGCACTGGTTCGGATAGATCAAATATAGGGATTTAATTCAACCTTGTCTGTTTCAAAAGATCCACCGAGAGTTCGTCCCAGTGGGTTTTACCTAAACACATAAGCCTAAACGAGGATGACACGACAGGGATTTAAGCTACCCCTCCTCTCGAAAGCGGGGCAAGTGTCCTATGATTACTCCATCTCGCACAGTCAAAGACTTTTGTTTCTGACTGTTGGTTTTGCAATGTTTCTCCTTTCAACAGCTGTTGGAGCAGCTGGTTGAATGTTCCATCAGAGACGTCTAGCTCCATGAATCATGTGTGGAACACAGGATGTAGTGATTGTATAGTTTAATATGACTATTGTAAAGTGTAATATTACTGCTTGGAAGACTAAAATTAATATTTCAGTTCCCTTGGAAATTTAATTAGTTACAAATGATGTACAAATAGGTACAGCATGTCTTGGATGCGCTTAGATTTTCTAACGATTCACCATCACCAGTGGACAGGAAAATGACAACATAGACAGCTATTATAATCATTCATCTACATATATACTCCGCTATCCACCTAGCGGTGTGTGGCGGAGAGCACACTTCGCGCCAAAGGCATATACTCCCCCCCCCCCCCCCTCCCCCCTCTGTTCCACTCACGGATTCCGCGAGGGAAAAACGACTGACTGTCTGAACGCCTCAATACGAGTTCTAATTTCCGTTATCTTTGAATGGTGATCATTGCGCGATTTGAAAGTTGGTGGTAATAATATATGCTCTACATCCTCGGCAAAGATCGTATTTTGGAATTTAGTGAGCAGCCCCTTCCGTTTAGCGCGTTGTCTATCTTCAAGTGTGTCCCACTTCAAACTTTGTAACGCTCTCGCGATGGCTAAATGTACCAGTCACTAATCTTGCCGCTCTTCTTTGGATCTTCTCAATTTCTTGAATGATACTCAACTGGTAAGGGTCCCTTACATATACATGTATGCGCTGGTATGTGCTGCTGGCTAAAATTTCAATAAACTGCTTTCAACTGAGACTGTGACTGAGAATTACATATGTGGATGTTTGACCTGTGTATATACCAGATAAATACCATCCACGTACCACCTACAGATTCTAAGCTACAATTCGATTCTGTCGTTGGAAAGAAGTGTTTTGTTTTTAAAATAACTACCACTATGTGCATGTGCACTGCCTGTGTGCGAGAGGCTACACTCTGCTCTACATTAAATGTGCTGTCGGAGTCCCCGACCTGAGAAGGTATCAAGGAGCGTGAAAGAACTTTTATAATAATATGTAGGGGTTCTCATTGTCATTCCGAAGTCATAGGAACAGCCAATTTCATATTTGCTGAATGAGTTTACTGCTACAGAATAAAATAACGATATATTAGAACACTTAACCAAATTATAATGTAGGAATTACATAAAGAGAAGTGATGGTGATAATAAGCATGTCGCATTTTCAAAATCAGGAACATGGAGGTTGGGGATGCAATAAGGAAATAGGATTTCAAAATAAGGAAGTTGGATGTTGAATACACAAATGCTATATACTGAAGACTGTAGCTTTAATAGAACAATTCTTAGTGGGAAGAATATGAGGAAAAATGGTACCATACAGAAATACTGTAAGATCGGTTTTTAGCATAGATTCCTCATTACAAATATTATGAAACACCTATTTGCTTAAAAAAGGATTGCAACATTGTATCAGCATATGGTGGACTGCACACAATACATCAGTGCTGCTCAACCTTTTAGCTTACGTTGGCCAATTCGGAAGAAGGCAAATGTTTTAGACCATATATAATATATGTAACACTAACAATAACTGCTGAAAAAAAGGAAGAGAAAGGATGGTCAGAGGTACATAATTAACACATGTAAGTAATCTAGAATACCTAATTTTCGTTCAAAGAATGCAAGATAGAATTAATTTGATATTATATATATATATATAAATGTGAGAATTGATTAATGTTTGAGGCATCATCGAAATTACGGATAGTGACTGACCTTCACTTGTAATCCCTCATTTTCAGTCATATATCAAACACATTGGAACTAAAGCAGCGTTATCTACTGTTAGTTCACAATTGTTGCCAGTACTTTAACACTGTGGCTTCTGACATCTACCAGCAAATACCAACCACAGATGGGCGCCAAGCTGTTGCAGCCAGAGGGTACAGTACAACCAAGTTATGAAGAACTTTCTTTACTGTGAGAACACTTTCAGTGATCAGAACTACCGTGAATAAGGCTCTTTATCACAATTGTCTCCGTAATAATACAGAATTTCCTTGTATTTCCATAAATTAATTTCCTAATACATCTCTAAACCTCTAGTTTCATAGTTACAACTGAATTAGCCATAAGTGACGAGCGTGTCTGATGGCCAACAGGCTGTGGGTTGGACAGTCCTGGGGTGGATCTTATTACTCCATTTCAAGAAAAAAGTAACACGAACTGTTCCCACAGATACTGTACTGCTATTTCACAGGCCTTAAGAAAAATAGGCAACATGCATAATAGACATAGGCAGATTCCTATTAAAGAAATTTCTTCCAGTTTCCTGTAGCCGATGGAAGAGACATATGCTACCCCTACCCTAAATCTGATGTTGGAGTCATTCCACTCTCGAATAAATGAGAGGGAAAAGTGAACAATGGGAAACCTTGTTTAATACACATCGTACTTTTGGTGTTTTGAGAAAAGGTGAATAACAATTGGTTGGATGAATGCAGTGTGCTGCTATAGTGGTATATCTGTCATTAATCGTTTAAAAACGGCACAGCTGACGCAAAAATGGCTTCAGTACAAGACTTGCAGTGATGAAACCTCACTCTGGTAGGGGGAGCCTGTATCTCTGATGGCTACAATAGTGCTAGTATTATTAGTAGGTGTCGGGACACATATTAATGTCTCCGTTTGGGTTGACTATACCTAAAAATTGCAAAAACAGAACAGCGGAGACGATCCTTAGGAGTTATGCACTGTGTCTCTGATCGCTACGATGCTGTAACTTAAACGATGGGAGAGAAATCTGCCATAGTTGAAAAGACAGTTTGTGGCTCATGTATTCCCCCACAATCGTTGTGTCAAAATGAGGAAAAAATACTACAGACACCAAACAGTTGTGTGATGTGAAATCGTAAACATTTGAAGCCAAATGCTTATAAAGGCTCTGTGTCACATAGAGCTGATATAGATGGAATACCAGTGCACTATTTATGCGCCGAAATGGATTTTGACCAATTGCTATCGAGTGCACTCCATTAAAATAAAGTAGATGAACTGTGTGTGGTGGATACTCTGTAACATCTGTTGTTTAATGCATATTGCGCATTAGGTGTGTCGAGAAATGGTAATTTTTTAAGCGAAGAGCTCAATAAAGTGATCGCAGCCACCATTATTCGTTTAGTTGTGATAATATGTATGAAAAGATCTCACAAATGTTGAGCTAGAATGCGATGAGACGCATCGCTTATCTGCCACCGGGAACTGGTTTGGGGAGGGGGGCAAACGCGGATGGAGAGCTTAGCCTGCATTCAAGATAATTTGAGATCTGCGCTCTTAACGTGTTTATGCATTATGGTGGCAGCGCTATGTTCAGTGCTCATAACAGTGCAGAGTCATCAGTTGATGGTGGCAGTGGCTGTGGCTGTGGTGTTGTGCAACAAGACCACTTTAAATAGATATGATAAACCTGATGAATCTTCCTGGAACAACTTGAGGAGTTTCTGGATGCAGAATTATCGAGAGTATTCTTTGGAGATCAAAGACCGGTTTGTCAGTTACGTCGTAGCGCGAATCGTCATTGTCAGCTTTGTAGAGCAATCCGCAGTATTACCGACTCCGATTACCTGTCTACGAAATTAAAAAAAAAAAAAAAACTTTTTGAATAAGGAGGTTGCGCCTTTTTCTTGTATCTTTTCTCTAGACACGTGTTTCTCGGATTCAGCCAACTGTCGATGAACTTCCAGCTTACGCTGTATGATTCATTATCAATCTGCAAATTTTATGGCAGCTTTCGCAAAATTAAGTGAATAGTTGGTAAATGAAAGAGAAGTCATTAGAGATGGCGCAAAAGCTTGAAATGGAAAGGGCTGGGAAAGGAAATCGGTAATGCCCTTAAAAACGAACGATACCTATATTTGCCTGAAGCGATCTTGGGAAGCCGTAGGAATAGTCTTCAATAGGATGGAGTTTCTTATTTTTACTTCGCCTTGTTTACTTAACGTTGCCAGAGAGTCACTGGCACCAGTAATTAGTAATATATACGTATAATTAGTAATGTAGGTGTATAGTTCGACTTTCGAAAGGTGTTCGACTCCGTTCCGCAATGTCACTTGCTCCAAAAGTGCACGCTTACGATATCCGGTGATATATGCGGTTGGATAGAAAGTTTTCTAACAAACAGAGAGCAGTATGTCGTCCTGAATGGGGAGACTTCAACAGAAGCGTAACTTCAGGTGTGCCATTACGCATTACTTTTCAGTCAACCCCCGTAGAACCATTACTACAGTGACCATAACCTGACAAGACAGGTGGACTGCCAGAGAGCGTCACAGGGAGTCACCAGAGAGTCAGCAGGTGGACAACAAGGTGAGGAAGACAAACAACAGAGACGACACAGCAGAATAGCGAGCGGGAATCAAGACCGAGAACCTAAGACACATCGAATTCAGGACAAGGACAACGATGTGTAACGAGATCAATCGAATAGTGAAGAGAAATCACCCCTGACTGCTGAGTTGCTGGGTTTAAAGACCCACCAGAGGTGCTGGTAGGCTGGCGAGGCAGGCGTGTCCTCACAATGGTGCTCGCAGTAGCGGTGACAGCGCCCGCAGTTGCATGAGCATATTCTGACGGGCCTTCAAACTCGCCGAACCAGAAAACCAGAACTGCGATAGTGTTATAGTAGACGTATGGACAGATTTCAGTGTCTCTGTTTGGGTTGACTCTTGCTACAGATTTCAGTAACGAAAAAGCACAGAAAAATGTACCTGACGACTCTGAGGAATGACATACGGTATCTCTGACCATGATGAAACCTGCTTGCAGAGCCGTCTGCCATAATTGTAACTTCAGTTCCTGATTATCACTTCGTCGCCAATAATTGTGTTGGAATGAGGGAAAAATGCTACAATGAACAAACTGTTATCGGATGTGAATTTCATAAACATTTGATGTCATATACCTATGAAGGCGTGTGCCCCACGGGACTGATATTCTAAACGGAATACAGATATTCTGTTAAGGTGCTGGAATGGATTACATCTGTGTTGCACACATTTTAGCCAGCTGCTAACGAGTGTGCTTCGCTAAAATAAAGTGGGAGAATTGCGTGTGGTAGCTGCTCCTTAATATCTATTTGTTTAATACCTATTGCACCTTAGATGAGAAAAAACAAATTTTTAAAAGAATTACGTGCCAGTGGCATGCTCGGTACTCATGGAGTAGCTGTGGTGAAGACAGCCTCAGCCAAGACGATAGGAATTCAGTGCACAGCACCCTGTTCCACAGGTGAAACTGGAAAATTCTTTTATAGTGTCATTTAGCCATAGCTTTTAACGTACATAATTGCATTTCCCACAGTTAGTATGATCTTACAGTGTGAGACTGCTCTTAGGCGACCTGACAGTGCCATCGTCTTTTTTTAACACACCAATAATGTAGGGGGCGAGTTCTTTACAGCGAAAAAGAACTAACAGTATTTTTTGTATGTCGATCCTTTTGGCAGGACGTCTCTGGGACGACGGCCGTTTACTATTGTGACAAAAAATAAAAACACCAACAGCTGTCCTTATGATTTTTTTTATTTTGTCGCTACCAGTTTCGACTCTTCACTGCGTCATGTTCAGGCCATTTTGATGTGGTACAAGTTGATACGATCCCCATGCATAACCCATCAGTTGCCAGCATTACTGGAATCGCCGATAATGTGTCAGCGCTGCAACCATCAACTGTCAACTGACACGAGAACCATTCAAATAAGACATCCACAGATATGTTTCAGCGAATACATATCCAGTATTGCTGGCAACTGATGGGTTATGCATGGGGATCGTATCAACTTGTACCACATCAAAACAGCCTGAAGATAACGCAGTGAAGCGTCGAAACTAGTAGCGACAAAATAAAAAAAATCATAAGGACGGCTGTTGGTGTTTTTATTTTTTGTCACAACAGTATTTTTGTTGTAGTGGGTTAATTGTTAACATTATATTGTGGGGAAATGTAATGATCGTTGGCATTTATTGGCCGTCGCATTGCAAGTCTTTTTGATTGACACCAATTCGGTGACTTGCGTGTCAATGATGATGAAAATCATGATGAATAACACACAACACCCAGTCTCCTGCCGGGAATCGAACGTTGGGCCCCCTGGCGTGTTAGGTGGTAACGCTACCGCTGTGCTATGGACGCGGACTACTGTGGCGATATCAGCATGGACTGTTTAAATGACGCATTGTGCTAGCGGTTGTGAATCATTAACTGTCTCGTATATGTGTGTGGCTTCTTGAAAAGTTGTTTGTGGAATGCTGGGAGAAAATCGACAAAATTGTAATAAATTGCTCCAGAACGAAAAACGTCACTAGAATCTGCTGTCGGCCAACCATTAAACTACTTGAATGTCAGTGTATCTGTTTAAGCAATGCGATGTGGTGATAACTGTTACGCATTTAGTTTCTCTTATTTATGTGCATCTTTCTAATACTTGAATAAAATCGGTGAAATGCCTTCAAAACTGTAATTAGCGTCATATATTGGCCTGCTTCTTGAAAACGCCATTGAGCAAAATAGTCTGCTGTAAATTGCAAAAATGGAATCGCAAATATCACGTAAATTTGCTGGTGAGTTGATTAACTGATGTACAGAGCACAAATGCTAAATCCACCTCACGATGGTGGATACCCTGAGGATTGGTGGTGGTTGAACACCAACAGAAAAATATTACAGGACTGAGGCAGGGTAGGCAGCCATTTTGAATCAGAAATTAGGTAATCATCATTAAGCTAAAAGCATTTCGTCATAAATTATTGTTGCATAAACATTATAATGCAAAGGCTCTACTTGGTGGCCATTTTGGATCACAAATTTTGGTACTTACGGTGATAGTTATGGTTCATAAATCAGAATAGGTGAAAAGTATTTGGCCATTAAGTAACACTTGTAAAAACAAAACTGAGAGAGCAAGTGAGCGGTTTGTTTACGTTAGGGTCATAAGCTACACTAGTTTGTTTAAATAATGATGGTAGATTGGATTGTTTACATAAGGATAATGAATGGGACTTCTCTTTAAACTCTTACAGGTCTGCTACTCATATCAACCTGGCCACATTTCATGAATGATACCGACCAACTGTAAAGCATTCAGATATTATGTACAGCGAACAACAAGGATAATGCACTAAACGCTGCTGGAAAGCTAAGATTATACCTTGGCAGCATAACCAACTGTGCCAACAAGGCACATCTCACGTCAGCAAAGAATAAGCTTTATAAAACATGCTAAAAAATAATAAATATCTGTGATGTGTGAAGATACACGATCCTCACGTCATCACAGTAGTCTCAGGTAAAATGGCGACCCAGAGACATTCGTATGTTTTAAGTTCAAGAGTAAAAGTAAGGAGAGCTCCAGCGCGTCACTAAAAAATTAGAAAAGCGTTTTTTCCGTTATCTCCATATTATTTTGTACATCAACGTAAAATAGAAGTGTTCAAACCCTTAGAAGAAATGATGCAATGAAGTTAATAGAGTAATGCTCATTTACGAAAAGTAAAAGATAACAGCCTTTATCCACTTCTTTCTAAAGGATGAGTGACTTCTTCCTGAAGCGCAATTAATGATATTTCGTTTATTTGTGCACTTGTACTTTCACCACCGCTGTTAACAATTTGAAGTGCGCAGATATGAACTACGGATACTTTCTAAATGAAAAACATCCTGGAACATCACTGAGAGATAACCAGGCACTCATAGCAGTCGGCTGTTTGAAAAGATTCGACTTTTGGATTGTGATACACACGTGCCTCATGAGTGATGAGTACCGCTGTCGAGGAGTTATCTCTGAAACAGTGTTTCGGTGTGAAGTAGCGGCGATCGAGTGTCGTGCCGTGTGGCGTGGGATACCCCAGCTGTTGCTATTTAAGGCACCGCTTAGGTGAATAGTGCTGCATACCGTCTGCACCCTCCGACGAGACTTCCAACCCACGACTCTCACCCTAGCAGGTCAGTAGCCGCCGCTGCTCTATGCACATGCGTCTCGCAACATCGGGAAGCAAGTAGCTAACGTCCTGCAGTCTTCTCTGTATTCCTTTATACAAATTAATTTCAAATTTAGCATGTTAAGTTTCGTTTGTAGCAAGGCTACCAATCCCCAGATGAGGGACAGGTCTGTGACGAGTAGGACCTTAGGATAACGATAAGAATAAAGACTATTTTTCTTAAGTTACATGCCATAGCAACGAAAATAAAAACAAAATGGCACACTGACCTCACCTTGCCTTAATAGGTTAACACTATGTCCTCACGTTGTTTAATATGTTGCTGTTGCAGTACTGAATGGAGTTTCAGTAACAGTTTTCCATCTACGCGTACCACTCATCCGGGGTGATGTAACGGTTAATGTCTGTATCTGTATATATCCTTTTGTCTTTTCTTGTACAGGTTTTGATGTAAAGTCCATTTCATTAGATTTAATTATATCACACAATATAAAAACAGGATATAATTCTGACTTAACTACAAAATTAGAAACACAACTGTGCGAGATAATATATGAATTACTCTGGCAGTTAAGAGATACCCTAGGAGAAAAGTAAAATTTAATTTTTAAAATTAATTTTATCTTGAATGTAGAGAGGCACTAGTTCGGAATAGAGGCACACGTGCACTCACAGCAATAGAGGTTTTATACCGAGAGTGGAGCCAGTGTGTTGTGTGTGTGTGTGTGTCCAGGATGCAGCTGTTGGTGTTCTACTGTGTGGCGCTGCTGGCCCCCCTGGCGGTTGGAGCGCCGCCCTCAGACCGCAACCACGTGCCGCCCATCGCGTGTGAAGACATGGCGCCCATCCACGGGGACAACCAGCCCAGCGAGGAGCCGGCGCCCTACACCATTTCCGTGTCCACCACAGCCGTGACCGCGGGACAGACCGTCACAGGTGAGCGCACCTCAGCTTCATGTGTCAAGTACGGCGTGCTCACTCTGTGGGCCACGGAGTGCGGGAAAGACACGTGCTGGCCGAAGTAATTTCTTTCTACATCACATGTTGGACATTGTGGCTGATGTCTATCGATATTGCAGACAAGTCGGTTACAATCACGTATCATACTATTTTACCATACTAACCCAACAACACTTCAGTGGAGCGAATGCTAGATTGCTACAAAACCATATTAAAGTTTACTACTCCACATTTTATTCAAAGGGAGTCATAATTCATATACTGTGCATTAATTAATTACCATCATTAAATCTCCAATGGTATGTTAAATACCAAATTAACTACAGAACGTCCTGTTTTATACCCTACTGGATTAGCAAATTTTACAAGGGTTTCGTAATCTGGGTTAACCGTTGAAATCACTGAAGGGAATTATTTTACAATAGCGTTCCCTACACGTGTTGAGGAACACCGCTTGCATATGTGACATGCCATTACTGTTCACATTTTCCCTCAAAAGCTAACATTCTAGAAGAATTTTCCTGAGAAATTACCTTGCGTACAGTAACTCTTTTCGTCCTGAATTAATTTAAATTTCTCTTCAGTAGCACAATTTCGATCAATTATCACAGCCAATAGCAATGCCTTGTGGCAGTATTTAGAGTAACTAACATTGTTTTTACGTTAGCATGTAAATAATTATATTCGCGTCTCACTGTTGCTACTCAAATGACATCACAAAGCGATCAACTTCATACACAAGTTTGTGGTGAGTTTCTATATATGGATAACGGAGGGGATGACGACTATGATGCCAATTTACAATGATCGAATTTTCTTTATAAGCTGTCAATCATCCAAACGCTGTTTTAAGCAAGATAGTGATTTATATGCAAGATATTATTGGAGGTGGTATGCTGTTGTCTTCCTCTGACCTGTGTGCTGATTTGCCCAGTAAATTATACAGAAACATGCAGTTAGTTTAACGTGGATTTTAACCCTCATAATACAATTTTTAGAAATAAGTGTAATAGAAAGCGACCGAAGTTGATTACAAGGAAGAAAGTGCGAAAATCTCCATAAACATTGACACACACACACACACACACACACACACACACACACGCAAAATGGTACTAGTATGGAAAAGTAAAATGAGTACACCATCGAGTGGCCGCGCGGTTAGAGGCGCCATGACATTCATTTCATGGCCCCTCCTGTTGGAGGTTCGAGTCATCCCTCGGGCAGGGGTCCCTTAGAAATTCATTCACATTTGAACATTTTTGAACCATGTCAAAGAAAGAAGAGTATTTGGTCATAGCGGTAGTTTGGGTAAAATTCAAAGACAGATTTTTTTCTACATGTTCAGCTGAAACACACAGCTAGATGTGTGTAAAATGACAGATCGACAGTTCTAAATTATCAGCAAAATTATTCGCAATACCTATGTTCTTTCCGAGTCAAGATAGCACAATCATTTCATCTACCAGCTCTTTAGCTGTACTATGGAAACTAATACCGGTCTATAAAAAATACAATCATACACACATCATCTACATAATACTATGCACGCACTAAGAAGAGTCAAGTTACCGCGGCGTTTTCAGCCAAATCGTCATCATCATAACTGTCCGTTTACTGACTGCTGATAGCTAGGGATGTAATGCAAAGACTTAAGAACAACAGCACTAGTATATTCTGTCGCCGAATACTCTTCTCTTGCTTGGAGTAGAAGCAGCCATCTAAACAAAATAGATACCCATCTAAGTGACGCATTGAGGATTATGACAGGACCCATCCACATCAATACCAAAGCTGTCAGTACTCGTCAATATTCACCCTCAAAATCTTCGACGACAACAACAAGCAGTAACATATGAATTGATGAAACTCAAACGGTCCGGAGACTTACCAGTTCATGAAACATTGAACAGCTTACCATGAACCCGAATTAAAATCTAAAGAACCTGTCTGGGTAAACAGTGTCAAACTCTACCGAGAAAGCTATAACCTAAGAGATGAATGGAGAAATTAGTGGACATCCTTTCGTGGTGTAAAGTTTCGTAAAACAGATTCGATCACCCAACCGCAGGGAGCAAACCAACCAAGAAAAATATGGAGCTCCGCCAATCGTATCAAAGCTGGCCACACAATGACCAACGCTACACTACGCAAGTGGGGGTTACCGATGGTGACCAATGCGACTGCGGAACTTCGGAACACACGCAACACCTCCAGGAGTTAACTGGAGTCTTTTCATAACCAACTATGATGGGAAATGGATATCTCTGAAGGATTTTAGCTACTGCCAGGTCTCCAGCTTTCAGTATTACTTTAATAACAGATATTTAGTTATATATACTTGTGATGCAAATCAGTTTATCTTGTATCAGGTTCATTGTTTGCATTTGTAAAATATAATTCTGTAAGCCATACGCCACATAAATAAATGACCATCTGCAGTTGGATGGGTGAGGTATCCACCTTTGTCGGTCCGGGTACACTTCTCACCTCTTCACCTTGGTGGGTTCCACTCCTATTCCTTCCACATCCTGTGTCACTCCAGCGCGCCACCCTCTGCGTCTCTCGTCTGCAGTTTTCTTTTCAAGCCAGATTTTCGCTATTCTTGTTTGATCCATCCTCTTGACATGTCGAACTACTTCATTGAATTTTTTATGCCTCCACTTGTGTTTCTTGACGGTTTTTTCGTTATGGGTATCATTTTTTCTTGTTACCTATGGAACTACTTTTCTGCAGTCTGGTATCTTCCACTGTCTCTTCTGGAAATCGTAGAGGCGTCAAGAGCGTAGTTAGTTATTGATGAAAGAATGAGCCTGCTGAAGATATTGTTGGATCTTAAGAGGAATTGTCGTTTTAAATTGCATCATGACTGTTCTCTTCTAAAGCAATGATTTTTACTGATTATCATCGAGTAAACTATACATAAAATGAGGTGCGTTCCAGACACCAATTGTCTTATGTTCGTGAGAAGATCGAAGTCCCACTTTCATTATATGGCTTGATTAAAATGTGCAGCTTTGGATGTACCATAACTGATGGAGCCTTACCAATATTTTAGTACCGATGTTGTTGATGCTGTTGTTGTTGCAGTGCACTTCTCGGGCAACACGACGTTCCGGGGCGTGTACGTGCAGGCCCGCCAAGGGGACCAGCCGGTGGGGCAGTTCCTCGCCAGCGACGTGGCCGGCGTCGCTCTGGACGACTGCGCGCCAGGGACAAGCGTGAGTACCGAGCCTCAGCAGCCTCTGGTCCACGTAACGTGACCGTTGCCTTTAGAATAACGTATTTCCCGTTTCTTATGAAACTTGTGACATGTAGCTAGACTCACACAGACACACACACACACACACACACACACACACACACACACACGCACACACACAAGCGCGCGCGTAGATAATGGGCTTTTTTAGTCTTGGCCGAGTTATCGATGTCATTTACGCAGGTTGACGTATTACACTGTCCGGCTGTGCGCACCTTCACGGTTGTGGAGTACTGTGGGGATGCTGTGATACCAGTGAATTCCTTAAATCACTCAGTCAGACGTCCTCTGCTGCCTGTGAAACACAAGTTTATATTTTTATATTTCCATACACGGTTATTTACTTAATGAGAGGAACCAGCGCTAGCTCCTGCCCCAAAAAACAGCATTTCCTTTAATGAAAAACACTCTCTAGACAATCTAATTACGGATTAATAACTATTTAATTGAAATTACGACTTCCTTGAGGCCGATTGCAAGTACTATTAGCATTTCCTGGTGTGAGAACGGTCACTGTTGTCTATACAGCCTCATGTGGCCAAAAATCAAGATGCTTCAGTAATAAGCAGCGAAAGTGACATAGACGATGCTGACGTGGAAGTAAAATCGAAACTCTCGCAGCTGTCTGGAAGCTGCAAGAAGTCATTTATGCTACTGCTTCAGATAAATATTATTTGACTTGTTGCTGCGTCAATGATTTTGTCCTTAAACAACATACACGAATATTATTTTTAAGTTTTGGTAATCCATCCATGTATTAAGCAAAATATAGTTCCATTCAACCGACACCAAATATTCTTAAAATGATTTTTCACCTTGTGATTTAAACGAAAGCGGTAGATCATAGGCAACCCGTGATAGTACTAGTGCAAAAGCTTAATATTTGTTTGTAACACTTATTGGTCACATGTTAGGACAATAAGAGATGCAGTCTCCTTTTGGGAATGAGAGATTCGTGCCGTTTTCATCTAATTCAATGCGAAACTGAAACTGTACTGTAAAAACCAAACTAACTGGAGAACAGACTTACATACAAAGACAGCAGTAGCTTTTCAGCAGCCTACATATTCAACATTTACGCCATGAGTGCTCTGAAACGGAAATAATTAGTCTTCAATATTTTTGAGTTTTTCCACAGGTTGTACACAAATACGAGTATGTCTTACATAACAGCATGCATTTCTTCTCTATTCTATGTAGACAAATTTATCTTAGTAAATTTGTCTGTGAGATGCAAAATTCTCAATCTGAGGAACGAATACCATTATTTTAAATCATTATTGTTAATTCAGATATCAATAAAAATTTGTGGTCGCTCAGTAAAATTGTAGATATTAAAACCAATGATTTAGATTCGTTCAGTACAACAAGCATTTATGTTTGCAAGAAACACTTATGATGTCTTAGATAATTAGTATAAGCATGCATAATCATGTGACTGTCTGCTTTCAGAACGCCTTGGAATACGTTTCGAGTGAAGACACTGAGGAACTGGATGTCGAGTGGGTGGCGCCAGACATTAACGACGTCATCGTTTTCAGGTGAGACTTCCAGCACATTGCACATGCGACTGAACTGAACAAGCTGCTTACCACATTGATAAACAGTAACTATGGCTGGTATTGTCCATGTGGTGCAGCAAATTAACTCTTCATGGGAACGGCTGCTAATGCAGAAGCTGGGAACATCGTCATTCCAAATACACCGTTCGTTGTTCCCCACATTTCCCTTTTATTGTTTACGCGTTGGTACTGCTGCCACCGCTTACCGATTTCCAGCCGTCTTTAATCTGAGAGTCCTCGTGGAGTTTCTTCTTCCTAAATTCTAGTCGAATTCATGCGCAAACTCGGATGGTCGTGGCCTTTCTCTGGTCCGCTCTCCATGACATACTTATTGTATTTTTCGATTTTTCTCCTCTTTTAACAATGGATCACAGCAGATAAATTACGTTGACTATTTAAAAAATATATTACGTCAACGCCGATTTCATACTCCGTCTCCGGGCGGTGTAACAAGCTGCATTACCGCTTTATTTAATGAAACCACTTTCTCCCCTGTAGTTTCCTATTCATAGTACTTCGTAGTATTTCCACAGTTAATTCCCGACTATGTGTAGACCACAATAAGGGACCTAACTTCTAAATGACCTTTATTTTCTTCCATACGCCACTCAAAGTTAGTTGTTCAAGTCTACCCTTCCGTTTTTTATCCCAATAATTCATCCTTATTAAGCTTTACCTTAGATTTTGGGTAAACTAACAACATTAGACACGCTTCTAGAGCCAAGAAGGTGGTAGACGGTACAGTACAAAACTGAAAAGCATCCCATTGTTTGCCAAGATGAGTTTCCAAATGAAAATAAATTTGTAATGAATCTCCTTCAATCTGCATTGTAAAGGCGATGAAAGGGTTCGAAGTACGTCAGACACAAATAAGTAAAAGTGATTCTGGTTTGTACTAAGGGATTTTTAGCGAATTTTGATATGGGTCTCTCTTTACCGCTTCGGCCATCTCTTTCTCCTGAACTGGTGAAAATTTACATTGATTATTCCCTAAATATTTGCTTTCTTTTATTTTCAAGTATATACAACTCTTTTCTCTGAGCCACTTCTCTACTGCAAATAATTTCATTTGCGTCGTATATTAGAAATGGAATATGGAAGTATTACGCTGCAAAGTTATCAGTTTTCTGTAATGATAGAAATCATGGTGGTAACAGTTCAGATTCATCGCGATATCTAAACGAAGGCAAAATGCAAGTTATATGTGATGCACTGTAGCCCATTAGCGACAAAAGGCTAATGTACTTATGTTATCAAACTTTTATCATAAACTAGAATCAGGTTAGAAGTTCGTAGTTGACTGGATCTTGTTAAAAGTCTTTTGCAATTTTTTCAGGAAAGTTGTATACAGATAATACTTAACATGTTGAGAAATAAATTATACATTTGTTATTACTTAACTAAACGGGCTTAGTACTCATATGAATGGAAAGTAAATAGTTCTACTTAGTTCACACCGACATATGTATCCTGAAAGAGAAGCAGTATTACCGAGACAGTGCAGTCTATCGTCTTCTGTTCGAGCTCTTGGCGTGTATAGCAAAGCTAGCAAAACATCACACCAGGGTGACTGACGCAGTATTTTCTTACGCTGTCTCACTTTTGTTGCAGGGCGTCTTTCGTTAAGACCTTCCCCGAGTTCTGGGTCGGCGTCGAGTCCGAAAGTGTCACGGTCGGGGTAAGTACAACACCACTCACCTCTTCTCAACCTGGAAGTTACTATAAATTTAAATTATTTTATTTGGCTTTTTCGTTTTAGGTAGTTTAGAGATATAAAAAAATAAGTTTACTGAACGAAGGTTAGATATTCTATCATGTTAGGTCACGTCATCTTGAATTTCTTCTACACTGTCGACGGTTCGACCCCTCTGCTGAGAACTTCTTCAGAATTGTTTGGTGTTCACGGTTAACTGGGAGGTCTATCGTGTAGGAGGAATTGATGATGACGCGGTTAACATCCTAGGATATTTAACCTTCAATGACAATGGCTACGAAAGCTTGCGGACTGAAATAATGAATTTAATTTCAATGTGTTATTGTTGTTTCTTTAAAGACATATCTGAGAACAATTAAGCTATGAAATTTTCTCTGATACCAAATGTGCACTTTAAAATTCACTTTCACTTTTTATTTTGATTTAACACCTGAAAGCTGAATTACTCTTCAGAATTAAATAAAATATGCACGACTTTTGTTTTTGGAGCCGCGAGATTCGAAATATGACACCAAAGCCGTAAGAGTGAGATTACCACTTCTACTTGCATAAAGACTTCTTTCCTATCTTGAGCTTCATGAATGACATGACTGTTGTCACGTTTCTATCAGATGAGTCAAGTTTTTAGGAGAAGTGCCTTTTTCACGGTTCGACAATGCCGCAGTATATGTGTAACTAGTAATCTGATCAGCTAATTATTTTCTGTAGTAAGTGAATTTTATGTTTATGTAATGTTGTGGTGAAGGGAAAAAAGTCATACTACGTAAATGTATCCAACATATTTGATTTATCAGTTAATATAACTACATTGACTGAATTGTTTTTTAATTCTTACAGACTGTGCAGAAGGCTTCCAAAATCATTGCTGCATGAAGATCGAAAATACATTACGTCGATGTCGAAACTGTCGTGTAAACGAATAGCTCCCAGGTGAACATAAATAACAAAAATTAAAAATAGATTTGATTATTAATACTGCCAATAATAAGGTAATGCAGTACCTACTTGGAACATTTAGATTAAAGCTATGAGACCGCTATGTACCCTAAGATTGAAGAAGTGCAAAGATAACACCGCGACGCGACAAGATAACTTCTTGCCTCTCAGACCTGGGGAGTAAGATTATGGTCAGACAGCTTGCTTTGTGTATCTGTTGAATTGCGGCAGAAACCGATGGTATGGGAACGACATCTACCTCACATCCCCTCACAACCTAGACTGTAATACATTCTTTTAAAAAATAAAGAAAATTGTATTCTAGTACACTTACGCAGAATTATTTGTTTTCCAGTCCATCACCCAACTCCCCATCACAACCGTATGTCTTCTGGTACGAACACCTATGTTAGCTGTCTCTTGTTTGCACACTGAACGCAAAAAGGAGCACAGTACACTTTTGTGGAAAAAAGGCAGCAACTATGTCGACACATGACGGAAAGCTATCGATGATAAATCGTCTGTAGGTTCCAGAACACATGCAGCGAAACGACTGCAGAAGGAACTGTTACCGTTGTAATAATCAAGCTATAGATATTGAGTAACAAACAGATCAGTCCGTTTTGTAGCAAAAGCATGAGGTGGCTCAGGGCAGGTATTTCTCGTAAGGAATATTTACACTTAAAATTTTGTTTAGCTTTCACCTACAGAAGAGACTTAAATATAATACTGTCATAAATTCTTAGATAACTTTCAAAGACACCTAGTCATAAGAAGACTTGGGGATTAACGTTGAAACTGAGGCGCGACTATTTTCTCCTTTACTCTGCAGGGGAGCATATGATACGATGAACGTTAGTGACACGTGAAAACTGAGTGCCAGGTGCCAGCACGAATCTTGCCTTTAGCAGGCATTTCTCTGCCAATTGTAATCGTCGCACACCTGTCTGTATTGCCGAGTGTGAAGGGGAACCAATGAGAAGTTTAAGGTTTTAGCGCCTCCGAGAAGCGTTCAAGGATAAAGCATTTGGTAAGGCGCTGCTGTAAAATACATAGACATAGATGAAAGAAAACAATGCCTTAGCCACAGGCCTGTACAACTTTCACAATGAAAATTCCATTTCGAAGCACATTGTTTGAATGACCAAAAACATAAAATTCGAAGGAAGAGTAAACGGCCCACTTAACGAGACCACAATAGTCGATAAAAAATGTGGGTGAGGTATAAAAGTATACTGAAGGGCAGTGGATGCTAAAGGTTTCTGCCTGAGCTCCAAATGAGTTTTGCTATTATAGTGACCAAAAGCGAACTACGGCCATGGTAGCAGAAAGAGTATAAATGGGTATCAATACAAGAGTCATCTCCGATGAAAAAAGAAAATAATAAGGAAGGCGGTGTCTACGTCTCATGAGAAGAGAAACTATATAGAAGTACATCATTTACTGATGCCAGAGTCAGTTTAATTGAACACATGAAGCAAATTATAGTATTCGTAAACGACTTCACAGTGTGTAGTATGACGGATTTTGTTGTTCTGGCATAAAAGCATTGTTTCTACCTTTTAACTTTCTATGGTGCTCCTCGGAGGTTTCACAACTACGTATATTCCTTATTGGAAGTCCTCTTCTCACTAAGAGCGTCTCTACAGACTGTCTTAAATTTTAAATTGCTCTTTGGGATGTTAATCTCAACAGAGTCACAAGAGATTTCTGCAGACAATACATAATGGAATATATTTCTTTCCTTCACGTCACATGTCCTAACATACTGGACATGTGTTTATAAAACAGATCTGAAGAAGGTCATTATAGACCGAAACCGGTAGTCTGACGACAAAAAATTTGTGACCATACACCTTAAGTAAAGGAAATTTATTCTACATTCGAGTCACTGTTTTATTCGCGACCTTGTCAGAGCTTGTGAAAACACGTAATGGTTTGGGGAGATACGCAGAAATCTTTAGTGAGGGAAAATTTTACCGTTTTAGATAGACAGTAAAACGCCCTTTATTACGATACCTATGCTCTTCTCTGCCATCCTTAATATATAAGGTGACAATTATTGAACTCTATGAAAAAAACGTAAATTAGTTACAGACTACATGATGTAAACGTTACTACAGATATTTGGATTTAGGATGTAACATGTTCGATATTCCTGCCATCATCGTCGATGATGTGGCGCAGACGAATAGCGAAATTCTGCAGGAGCCGCTGAAGTGTCGGAACATCGATGCTGTCGATGACCTCCTTAATGGCTGTTTTCAGCTCAGCAACGGTTTAATATAGCCCCACAAAAAGGAGTCACATTTGTTCGAATCCGGAGAGTATGGCGGCCATCGAGGCCCATTCCAGTGGCCCTTGGGTTCCCCAGATCCAGAATGCGGTCCCCAAAGTGCTCCCGTAGGATATCAACACTCTGTTGCGTCTTGCATTAACCACATCTTGTCGAAAAGGGTCACTTTGGATAATGGGGATGAAATCATCTTCCAAAACCTTCACGTACTGTACGGTAGTCACCGTGCCATCAAGGAATATCACACCGATTATTCCGTGACTGGACATTTCACACAACACAGTTACCCCTTTAGAGTAAAGAATCTTCTCGATAGCGAAATGCGGATTGTCAGGCGTCCAGATGCGCCACTTTTGTTTATTGACGAAGTCATCCAAATGAAAGTGGGCTCCGACTCTAAACCAAACCATACACGCATATTAATTCCCATGGATATAATTTTTATAGTTCAATAATTGTCACCCTGTACTTTACGTACACACGTAAGACGCCTGTTGATCTTTCTGTTTCAAATGTATACGAGCCAATCTTTTGATTCCTGTTTCCAACTTTTTGATTTTGCTTGGTAACACTGAAAACGATACTTGTATGAATGAAATTTAGTTCCCCTGTAAGGATCGTAGTGATAATGAATGAAAGACTAAAGTACTATTTTTCTGGTTGTGGAGTTATGAAACAATTAAGATCGCACCACAGGAAAATCCAGATTCTGTATTTCAAGAACTTCGTTGGCTGTAGATATACTGCCGGCCGGAGTGGCTGTGCGGTTCTAGGCGCTACAGTCTGGAACCGAGCGACCACTACGGTCGCAGGTTCGAATCCTGCCTCGGGCATGGATGTGTGTGATGTCCTTAGGTTAGTTAGGTTTAAGTAGTTCTAAGTTCTAGGCGACTGATGACCTCAGAAGTTAAGTCGCACAGTGCTCAGAGCCATTTGAGCCATTTGTTGATATACTAACAGAAACAAAAGGCGAATACACGAGTATGCGGCGAATCCATAAAAATTTACTACTTTTAACTATCCTTCAAACTTCAATTGAGAAACTGACCTTTTCAGTACAGATTAATACTACATACTGTAAGACAGTACTAATATAAAGATCTCTTTGGAAGTAGTGTCATCTAGACGAAAATGCAGTAAAAGCGCGGAATACCATTTGCCACATGGCGTGTGATCGCAATATCAGCAACACTTTTGCTCACCATAGACCAACTCTCTCTCTCTCTCTTGGCTCAAATGGCTCTGAGCACTAAGGGACTTAACTTCTGAGGTCATCAGTCCCCTAGAACTTAGAACTACTTAAACCTAACTAACCTAAGGACATCACACACATCCATGCCCGAGGCAGGATTCGAACCTGTGACCGTAGCGGTCACGCGGTTCCACACTGTAGCGCCTAGAACCGCTCGGCCACCCCGGCCTGCTCTCTCTATATATATCTCTCTCTCTCTGTCTCTCCCTCTCACATACACACACGCACACACACACACACACACACACACACACATATACACACGCTAGAGGTAGTGATATGTTCAAACACTATTTACTACTTGTAAGTTCGAGAGGCATCCTACTGTATACCGATGACCTCATTTAATACAACGGGTGCGTGCTGTAGAGTAAGTATTCATACGGTGTGGATTCCATCTTCAAGTTTTACGAGTGCTACACATTCAGCTGAGAAGCATGTCTTATTACGGTAGTGAGTAGTGACTAGCTGAGAATAATCAGGAACTGAACAGCCATTGATCAAGACAATTTGTTTTGAAAACACATGAGATAAAGTATATGGTCCACTTCAGTAGTGGCAGCAAACTCTGCAAGGTGTTTATCAGATCTTCTCTGCCAAGACAACTGACTGCGACGTCACGTCCAGTGCGTGCTTGTGGTCGAATCACTTGCGGGTATTAATGTTTTCAAACAAGTGATACTTCCATTCATTGCTGCCGACCTGATGATCTGCGGAAGTTATGTTTTCGTATACGTTTTGCAGTCAGTTAAATTAAGATATATAATGTAGGTACACCTTATTTATGTATTAGATCTCTTACAACCACTTTCATTGCACTGCTTCGTTTAAGATTGCTGGCGTTTTTTGGACAACACGAATCCTGTGTTGAAAACAACCCAATACTACAGTTTACCAACATATCACGAGGATAAGTACTGTCATTCATTACAAAAACTAAAGAGATCTACTTTGTCAAAGCATGAAACGAAAGTAAGTTAAATGTTAATTGAATACTGATTTATCTAGAAGCTTAAAAAAGATAATTGTTTGGAACAGCTTCTCTCGTTGGTACTCAACTTACTCTGGGAGAGCAATGTGCACGCAGCCGCACGCAGCCGCATGCAGACGTTGGAGACTGGAGAATGATGTGTTTGCACGCTATTGTTAGGTGGCGTAGAGCCAAACTTCATTTAAATAACATTTCTATGGCTTAGCGGCTTGTTGGGTTTGCTATTGCCAAAATGCACAAGAAAGTTCAGAGCGTCAGGATAATACAAACACATGATGGGAAGGATTAAGACGACTTTCATCCTCCTACAAAGTATGCAATGGGATTAGTACATGAATCCCTGCATCTTACTCATGGACTGTTTCCGCAAGATTTTGTAATGTTCACCACGCAATTTAGATACTACAAACAATCATGGGACGGTAAAATTTACAATGCATTCTGCAATGTAGTGTCGCAAACAATTCTCGAGTGTATCCAGATGTGGTGGTATTAATTTCCATCGCACGTCTCCCACATTACATTTGAAATGGACTAGCAACATGCATCTAATGGTTCTCTGGGAAGTAGATTCCCTCACATAAAAATCTTGTATATTAAATCTAGATCAATAACTATACTCTTCAAATCCATTGTGAATGGCAGAGGGTACTTACCATCACACCGTCCGTTGTTCTTTCTGTGCCATTTGTGTATGGAGTGTTGGAAGTGTTATGATAGAGATTTAGCAAAAGATCTAAAATATCAGCTGTGGCTCAAGACAGCGGGAAAGGCTGGCTGATCGGCTTGAGGCTGTAACGGCGGTTCGCCGAGTACGAACACAAGGCAAAAACGAGGAAAAAAGGACAGAGGAGACGGCACTATAACTCTTCCACGATTAAAATTTTGTTTTGCATATATTTGAAAAATAAAAGGTCAAAAACAGTCTTCATTTGTGAAAAGTAATATACTTTCATTACCAAAAAATTTTAAGCTGACCGATTTTGAAAATCGTTGAAGTGAGACACATGTGCCCCACAAACCTAATCAGAATCATGATTTCATGTTAAACTAGGATTATCGAAGTAATTTTTTTAGAAAGATTTTATCAGGATGGAAATTATGGAAAGAAGTATAACAAATCAGTAACAAAGTACATATATTCTCCTGACAATGAAAAACATGAAATATCGCACAAACGTTATCAAAATAACATTTGAAGATCTCTTTCACATACCATGCACCAATGTTTTCTACATTCCTGAAGTTTTCTTGAACATATACGTCCACCTACTTATAAATTATGTACAAACCAGTAGAATTACTGAGGTGTGCAGTAGTGTTTCAAAATAATGTCTATGAAGTATAAGGAAACACAGTTAGTTAGTTCAGACAATTTTGCCTTGGAGAAGATATTCATTTGGTCTGTTCTTCATGAAACAAAAATACTATAATCCCACGCCGCCCCGTTCGATCACTCACAGCCTTCCATACAGGGTGAGTCACTAACTATTGCCACCAAGAATAACTCCGAAAGTATGATAGGAGATGAAAAGTTTGTGGGACAAAAGTTCCATGGGACAACGGGGGCCTTAATATGGCGTTGGTTTTTTGTTGCTAGGTGGGGTCACTTCAGAGATATGAAATTTAACTTTGTTTTTTTAAATGGGATGCTATAGTTTGGCGCTTATTTTCTGATAGCGGCTATCGAGACGAATCCAATGATGTGTAACAGTAAGGTCAACGAAGGTCAAAAAGGTGGCACGAACGTCCATTTACATAAGATGTTCGAAGTGATGACCATTGGTATCAATGCAGTGCTTCTTATAATGGACTGAGTTGTACTCCTTATCGGCACTTATCGAAGCACATGCTCTGACAATTCTCTCTCACGTATCTTCAGGTGTAGTTGAAACGTCTTTATAAACAATATCTTTTACTAATTCCCGCTAGAAAAAACCCAGAGGCGTCAAGTCTGGCGAACGAGCCGGTCACGACACATCTCCTCCATGTCCATTCCAACGATTTGGGAACTGTCTCAGAAATTCATTTCTATCCATCAACGAAAAATGTGCCGGACACCCATCGTGTTGATACCACATTCTGTTCCTTGTTCCTAAAGGAATTTCTTCCGATAACACATCGAATATTTCTTGCAAGAAAGTGGTGTACTTCCTAACATTAATTCTGTCCTCTAGAATCCCACACCATACATTCACCGACCACAGTTTTTGGTGCGCAACTTGCCGCAGCCAACATGGATTTTCAGTTGCCCAAAAATACATGTTATGCAAATTAACATTTCCATGGTTAATGACTGTAGCCTCGGCAGTAAATAAAATCAAATTAATAAATGTGTCATTCCTCTGATTCTGAAGTTGAGCTTATCGGCAGAATTCAATGCGACGCATACACTCCGTACCAGTTAATTCTTGGAGGAAACTGATATGGTAAGGATGATATCTATGGAGATGCAGAGCAAGATTCCCTTGCGATTCCCTTGCCAGATTCCCTTGCGATTTGACGCGAACTAACACAAGCATCTCGAACCACAGTGGCAAGAATATCAATTTCCGTTTCCTCGTTAGTAACTTTACTTTGCCGGATATGTTTCCGATGCGTTAAACATCTGGTTGTTCTCAATTTATCATACACATATTTAAATGTACGACGTGTAGGGTGAGTACGTTGAGGATATCTTTCAGCGTAGTCTCTAGCTCTCACTGAATTTCGTTGGCGTTCTCCGTAAATGAGAAGCATATCGACTTGTTCTTCGAAGGAATACATCATTCACATTCGTTTGATTCGACGATACTAGTCATGCCGTCCCTATTAGTGTTTTATAGAGAAACCGTCGAATGGTGCTTACATGTCAATGGCCGTATTCGGCGAATATTTACTATTTGCACGATATACGATGGACAATTGTCAGAGCACTTCAGATTCAGAGGGATGACACATTTATTAATTTGATTGTATTTACTGACGAGGCTACATTCACGAACCATGGAAATGTTAATTTGCATAGCATGTATTATTGGGCAAGTGAAAATTCATGTTGGCTGCGGCAAGTTGCACATCAAAAGCCGTGGTCGGTGAATGTTATGGTGTGGGATGAAGACAGAATTATAGGCCCCTATTTCATCGAAACAAATCTTAATGGTAGGAATTACACCACATTCCTGCAAGAAACATTAGGTCTGTTATTAGAAGAAATGCCTTTAGAAACGAGGAACAAGATGTTGTATCAACACGATGGGTGCCCGGTACATTTTTCGCTGATGGCTAGAAATGAGTTGCAGAGAGAGTTCCCAAATCGTTGGATTGGACGCGGAGGAGATGTGTAGTGGCCGGCTCGTTCGCCAGATTTCACGCCTCTGGATTTTTTCTTGTAGGGATTCGTAAAAGACATTGTTTATAAAGACGTTCCAACTACACCTGAAGATACGTGAGAGAGAGTCTCGCTACATGCTAACTCTAGACAGATATGAGATACAGACGCCCCGACGCTAAAAACTGCTTATTATTTTAGTGGGACATATGTATTCCATCAACAGCGAAAGGGACAAACAAACAGACAAGTCTGATGAGTAAGAGAGAAATTGAAATGTATCGAGCGGATAATCAAGAAACAACAGTGCGTTACGACTAGCAATACGACTTTTGAGGCGAATACACCTTTCCGATCGCTTCGGGAATAATACCTATGGGTCGAGGCAAACTCCTAGTCTTCTCCCTTAATCCTGTATCTTGAAATTTTGTGAATATCTTTTTACTGGACACTTGACTTCTGTCTTCAAACGTAGTCCAGCTCGGGTTTTTCAACGTTTCCAGGATTATCTTCCGTCAGACACACAATCCTATGATAATTCGTGTTGCCTTGAGTTGCACAGATTCCACTCTCACTGTTAATCGTATTTGCTAAGTTTATATCACATTTGATGAATATTGTAGGATAGGTCCTACAAATGTTTTTTAAGCAATCTCCTTTGCAGATGGACTATATTTTTCCAGTAATCTACCAATAAATCAAAATATGTAGGTATTTGTATGAGTTGACAGTTTCATATTTATGACGTGTGCATCTTACATTTAGGTAGATACAAGAAAATTTCCAATCTTAACATCATCTTTAATTATTTTCAAGATCTCATTGAATATGTGTGCAGCATCAGGTTGCTTTTAATAGTGTCTGCCAGGTCATTAACATGCAATATGAATAGTAAAGCTCCGAGCACACTTCCTTAAGGAACGCCTAAAGTACCTTCTACATCGGTCAATAACTCTCCATCCAAGATAAGGTGCTATAACCTCCCTACGAAAAAGCCTCAGTCCATTCACAAGTTTTATTTAATATGCCATATGATCGCACATTCATTGATAATCTTTACTGTCGTATTCAGACATGGAAGTGATATGTAATCCCATTGATATATTCATTTCCAAGTTCTTAAGTTCTCAAATCACGACAGTAGATTAAGATAAGAAATACGGTTGAAACATAACATATGAGTGTGATATGATATTTAACAAGTGGCCCAAAGCACGCATTGTCGTGCGATGGGTGGGCTGAGCGATAGATAACTGCAGATCACCATGGTGGGATGATGGATGTTGGGAGAGAGGCGTTGAAAAGTAGCTATTTCGGTGAAGGCGGAAGTCTCTTTGTGATAGGAATTAGTTTATAGTCGCATAACCTCCGTGAATTCTGATTAGTGGCACTTGTAGCCTTGCCTAATAATTGTAACTAATGTACATCAACCAAATTGGAGAACATGTTGCCCCGACGATATGTTAAGATTTCATCACTTTAGCTTTTTACTTAATTTTTGGTGCACCAAACTCTCCTGGAGTGCTGTTGCGTTAAAGCAAAGTTTGCTTGTGTTGCACGTATGGGGCAGCAGCATACGATCAACACCATAACAAGCAATAGCAGGTAAGGTTAACGGGTCGACTGCGTGCAGCTGGATTTCGAGTACAAAGCGTAAGAAGGTAGGAGGTCTGTGTTGTAGTTCAGTCACACACGCCTGTTGGTCCTCTGGTTACTGCGCCAGGCACTTTGTACTACGTTATGTTGCAGGACTGTTTTTTGGCTTTTATTTTTTTCTATGTGCAACAAGTGTAATAGTAGATCAGAAATAATTAATCTGAAAATTTTCCGTTATGGCAGGTCTTATTCCGACTACCATAAAAAGTGCTACATAAAATTAAATTCGTAATAGGGAGAAAATAAAATGTTCCACATTGAGTCAAATTATTTTCGGAAGTCACAAAATATCAATCCATCAGATAACGTCTTTCTATGGCTTACAGAATGTCATGTGAGAAAATCGCAACTCAGCCGCGGAGTCTGTGCACATTCTGATCAGGAGTCACCGAAGCCTGCAGTATTCTTCAGCTTTAACGAATTCAGCTATTTCTCAACGCCACTACCTGCAATCTCTATACTAATGATATTTGCAGTTGTGCGAGAAATAAACTAGGGCGGAACTCCTGGATTGGATTTTCTTTTGTCAAGGAATTTTTGAAAACGGAGTTCTTCATTTTTGATTTCGTTTTTATGCCTAAATTTCAGTTCCTGTATCATCCATAAGAGTGTTGACATTAACTTTTGTGGCAGGGACAGCCTTTACATTTGACCAGAATTACTTATGAGGGGTCTCTCAACAAGATTCCGCTACGATAGTCATAAATGACTTTACGCTTTGCTCTTCTGACAACCAAACGCGTTTCATTTTTCATGTCTATACCCACATCTCTATGCATTGTTTTACATCTGTTATGCAATAGTCTCTTATTCGTCAGAAGTTTCTTTAGAGAGATTATATTACCATGCAAAAACCCTCCTGCCGAGAATTTTTCCATTAGCTGCAAATGTAGAATGCGATGTGTCACCCGTTATGGTAAACTTCAGCCACAGATCCTCAACATGATCCTGCCCAAAGCTAAATGTTTCACGTTCTCGTTGAGAAGATAAGAAACACTTTGGCCTCTTCATCTATCTTGCTCATCAAGTAAATGTGTCTACTAGCTTTAGTTGTCCTTTGTTCTCATACACTTGTTGACTTCTTCTTGAGTACATATGTTAGTCCACTACTATTAATAATCCTGAGTTGAAATCTGGTGTGTTAGTTTTTCATATTGACCTGTTATGTACTCACTCTCAGTGCACTAACACACCAAACTTCAATCCAGGTCTAGCAAGAGAACTAGTGGCAGAGGAAACGAAACAAATCATCAGAAAGAAGAAACCATTCATAAACACAAATATAAAGTCATCTGATGAGAAAAGTATGAACAGTATACACAAAAAACTAAAACAACATAATGCACCCATCACCAAGGTGGACAAAGGGAACGTTCTGGTCTTAACAGAATATATTGAGAAAACAGAAAAATTTCCAGAAGAGAATAAAATAAGCAATCTAACCAGTGACCCAACCCAAAGATACCAAAGGAACCTAAAGACTCTCTTAAAAAGCATCACACACACCCTCACACAGAACCAGACAAAAAGAATCACACAAAAGGATCCTAAAGTTCCACTCTTAACAAGCCTCCCAAAGGTCCACAAACCTCTCATCATAGTCAGGCCAGTGGTGGACTTTAGAAAAGCCCGATCCTACTTGCTAGGGAGACACATGCACACATTCCTACAGAAAAACACAAGAGACGTACCAGAGGATATTAGGAAGTCAAAATCCCCCCAACAGCAAAACTGGTATCTTTTGACATTACATCCAAGTACACACACGTACCTACAGAAGAAACTATAAGCATTATAGAACAACAGCTAAACTGCAAGAAATTCCCAGATATACAAATAAATGAAATTTCATTCATTCTTGGGATAATCACAGAACAATACTACTTCACTTTCAATAACAACTTCTATTTGCACAAGAGTGGCTACCCACTGGGTCTCCCATTAGTCAAACTTTGGCCAACATTTTCTTGGGTCGTATAGAGAACACAGTATTCCACAGCATTGTAAAACAAGAAGGGTACAAATAAATTTATTGGTACCGATATGTGGGTGACAAAATCTGTCCTGTAGTTGAAACACAAAATAGGATAGAAGAGCTACATTAACACAGTACACCCACAAATCCCCTTCACAATGAAAATAGAAAAAAAAAAAAACAAGAAACTACATTTGTTGGAGCTTATAATCGCAAGAAACGACCACCAACAGGAATTTTCCATCTACAGAAAACCTACATCCACAAGCACTGTTAACCAGACAAAAGAACCTGAGACAAATTCAGCAACGCTGTAATATACCAACTCACATGTACGTAAAACCAAAAAGTAGAAATTTTCGAACGAGGTACACAGAGCACATGAGAGCTCTAAAGAGTGACAGCACACATTTCACTTTCGTAGAGCATCTAATGAACAAAAACCATAGCCCCATTAATATCGAAAGTGATCTACACATCCTGAAACACAGCAACAGTTTATACCGTCAACGAGCAATGGAAGAAAATTACTACGTGCAGAAGGCTATAGTGGAAGGTAAAAACTTAATAAACGAAAACACAACACTTTGCAACAACACTCTCTTTACCGCTCTGAGAGAACTGATCCAGGACATAGAACAGAAAGCACACACACGCAGAAGAACCACTCCCCCATCACACACAGAGACGTAAATGAGGAACAGAAGTCGTCAGAACTCCCGCTACAATTTTCATTGCTTTCTCGCGAAATGCGATACATTTCTCGCGACACACGCGAACATCATGAGGGCGAAAGTTTTGTTTTTCTGTGTGTAAAATTAGCTGCAAGCCGTCCAACGAACGGCAGTACTCAACAAACTAACTAACAGCCTAGTACACACCAAAACTGTATCTACAACACTACCGCAGTCCGAATTGTATAACGCTGACATACGTAATTCCACGTTTTTTGTATTTGTTTACTAATAGCCGCTCACACAGTTGCATATGACATGATGCAAGCCGAGAAAAACGACAACAGAAAACCACAGAAAATATGCCGCAAACAGCGACAACCATGTTAAAACTGTGCTGTAGCGTATAATAAATAAGGTAGTAGGAAAGTATTCACAGAAAACAAAATTTAAAAAATAAACAGTGCAAATATAATAATGTTTTACAGTGTGTTGTATCTATACTACTTTCTGCATATTTTAGATTTAAAGAATCCACTGCTGATGGCGATATTTCTCACTGAAACTAGTTTGAGGAATAAATAAATAAATAAAAAAAGTATTTTGCGTCAAGGCGGACTCACAATTCGAATACTGTTGTTGTTCATTCGATGTTGCGAAAGCTATCATAAAATTTGCAGATTGATAATGAGTGATACAGCACAATCTGGAAATTCTTCGACAGCTGGCTGAATCCAAGAAACATGTGGTTAGAGTCAATATACAAAAAAGGATCATATACCTCAATCAGAAAATTGATTTTTTTTAATTTCAGAGAAAAGTAATCACAGTCATTACTCGTGCTCTTTGCTCTACAGAGCTCTTAATGACGATTCGCGCTACGACGTAATTGACAAACCGGTGTTTGATCTTCTCAGAACACTCTCGATTAATTTACGCCCAGAAACTCGCGAAGCTGTTCTGACCAGATTCATCAGGTTTATGCTTCCTATTGGGACGAAGTGGTCTCGTTGCATAACACGGCCGAAGAAATACGCTGCTATTGGAAACACACACGTGAAGCGCCCAGTGCCAAGCCTTGGGAATACCCTCAATCAGATGATGCTACTCAGGTATATTCAATGAAGAGCGCCCGTGTTGACTACATGATAAGGAGTTTCACACTGCACCAGATATGGCGCAATCCACATTTCGATTGTCTTCAACACAGCAGTGTCTCATTTAGTATGTAAACCCAAGGAATAGTAACCGACGTTATTACAGGTATATGCACCCGCCATGCAGGTAACCCGTTGAATTCACGAGTATTTCAATACCTTAAGCACATTACAACGTGACTGTAGCTCTCTCCCATCCTCCCTCTCTCTGTCTCTCTCTCTCTCTCTCCCTGCCCCCTCCCTCTCTCACTCTCTCTCTCTCTCTCTCTCTCTCTCTCTCTCTCTCTCTCTCTCTCTCTCTCTCTCTCTCACACACACACACACACACACACACACACAAGAGATGCCATATACGTTAGAGTACGTGAAAGAAGTAGTATATGCGTGTAACAAAAATTATGGGTACTTCAGAAAATAAACTGTCTGAATCGCGCCCCGAGGGATCAAGAGTGTAAATTGTGAACCGTGGCTATAATAGTCAACAACATTCCTTGCAAAGAAAAAATGAACTGTTGTAATACGTCAAGTAATGCCCTCTCCATTTTTGTTTCTAAATACGAAGCCCAGTAGCATTACTGCTGAAAAATGATTATTCTGCTAGAGACATTGCTTTATATCATAATCCTGCTTATTAGACTAGTGTTTGATACTTCCAACTGTGTGAGGGGGAGTAATGATTGTGGCAGTGAGGAATCAAGGAAGCCCCAAATGTGACTAAGAACAGCACCATTTACTTTTGCTTTCTTTGTGACTACCGAAACTTCCAACATGATAGTCATTCATCACGCCTACTGAAATAGTAATATCACATTAAGCCTATTCTCTCTTCTAATTCCAAACCTTTCTCACACTTACCTAAACTGTGGATCACAAATCACTATTTTCTGCATGTAAATAATTTGAAATTAAAAAATAGTACTGTCGAAATTTACTCAGTTTAGTATTATGATACTCACAATGATGGCAGTAAGTTAGAACAGTTAATGATGCAAGGCTCTAAGACAGAACAGTTAATGAAGCATAACAAAACTTCTCTTCATTCTCTCTTGTGTTACACAACAATAATCAAAAGTTAACAATATCTGAATAATGCCTGTATGGCACAACTACCAAAAATGTGTTCATACTGATTATTAACTCAAACTAAGAACTTGGCATGAATCATTAATAACAAGTGTTATATTTGAAACAATAATTAATTTGATAATTTGTCATGACACACACATCAATAGGGGAGCTGCACAAGTTTTGGGATGAAGACCACATTGTTCTCATTATATAAACAAAGTGGTCAATTGGCCTACCGTCGTTACAAAAGAAACTGATGTAATTTGTGATCCTAAAAAACAAACTACTCACTTGCATTCTTACTTGTGTTAGGAAAAATGTTACTTAATGGCCAAATGCTTTTAGACTGTTCCAATTTATTACCCATAACCATCCACTTAGTCACTGTAATTAATGATCCAAGATGTCCACCAAGTAGTCCACTAGTGTTATTATATTTATGCAAGTCTAATTTATGCCAAACACTTTTATTCTAGTCATAATTACTATAATTTGTGACTAAAAGTGGCTGTCTCCCATCCCAAACTAATGTGATGTGTTCCTATTGGTGCCCCACCATGGGCTTCATCTCTACCAATCTTTATCATATACACAATTAGAAGGTGAACTTTTCGTTTGTGCTCTGCATGTTGGTCAATCAGCAGCAGCTGCAGCAATTATAGGTGATATTTGCAATATAGTTTTTGCAAAATTAAACAGAGTATTAATCCCAATGGAATTTTCTGCAAGTGTGCCAGCATATGACACTACTTATATTTTCGGGCAGTATCGCCTACATTCTCCCACTGTTCAAAAGGCACACGTAAACAAAACTATTTAATAATTATCATCCTATTTTAAACAAATACCCTGATATCCATTTAGTTTAATTTTTGACCAACAGGAAATTCAAGAGACATTTGCAGTTTTAGAGCAATTAATCACAATTTTGCCGATTTTCCCCTAGCATTCTGCAAATACCCACTTTTCGAGGTGACACACTTAAATATGAGACTGTAAATGTTCAACAGCTGCTACAACAATGCAATATTTAATAGGCTACACTGACATCCGCACAATATAATGTTTAACAATTAGGACAGTATAAAAAATATGCTATTGCAACTTTTTCACTGTAAAGAACCTGCCTCTGCATGATCAGTGTGTTAAAAAGACAGTGCTATCACTATCAGGTCGCCTAAGAGTAGTCTGTCACTATTCAGTTATAGCAGACTTGTAAATAATTGTGGGAAATGCAGTTATGTAAGTTAAAAACAATCGATAAATAACACTGAAAAACAATTTGCCACCATCACCACACTGGAATATGAATAGGAGAATTAGTTATGCATTTCAATTAAAACAAGCAAAACTGCGGTGGCTCCCTTCTGGGTGGTGTAATCCTATCATCCTGGCCAGGTGCTGCCCTCGTCTTCGCCACACCCACTGCCAGCATCAACTGAAGACTGCACTGCTATAAGCATTGAGCCTAACGCTGCCACCAAACATGCATAAACACATTAAGAGTACGGGCCTCACATTGTCTTGACAGTAGGCTAAGATCTCCATCCCCCCTTCCCCCTCCCCCTCCTCCCATCCAATACCTGGAAGCAGATAAGCGAGGCATCATATTGCATTCTACCTCAGCCTTTATGAGATCTCATACGTCTTATCACAATTAAACGAATAATGATAGCTGTGACCTTAAAAATTTATTTTTTCTCAACACACTTAATGCACAATATATATTAATCAACGGATATAACAGAGCACCTACCAAAGACAGTTCATCCACTTTACTTTAGTGGAGTGCTCTCGACAGAAATTCGCCAAAATCTATTCCAAGACATAAACAGTGCACTGGTATTCCGTTTACATCAGTTCTGTGTGGCACAAAGCCGTTATATGTATTTGACTTAAAGTGTTTACGAATTCCACAACTAAAAGCTGTTTAGTGTCTGTAGCACTTTTCCCCTCATTCTGACACAATTATGCCAAAGAATACATCAACCAGAAATGGATGTTACAATATGGCAGATGGCTCTCCCTTCAATTAAGTTATATTACCACAGTATCAGAGATACAGCGAGTAACGCCTAAGAGCCATTAGATGTGTTTTCTCTGCTGTTTTTATGTGTATTTATATGTGTCAGGCCACCAACTAGTTATACTACCACCACTGTAGTGATCGGAGATACAGGCTCTCCATCCTCGGAGTGATGTGTCATTAACATACCATTCCCCATACCACTCCCCTGAAATATTTTCTTCCATAGTAAGTCCTGTGCTGTAGCCATTTTTGCGTCATCTGTGCTGTATTTAAATGAGTAATGATGACTATATCATCATTGTAGCATACTACATGCACCCAGTAATTTGTTATTCACGTTTTCTCAAAACACCAAAAATTCAATATGTATTAAATGAGATTCCTCATTAGAGAGCTCCACGCACTCCAAAAATGCAGGCCACCCTCTTCTCTCTCTCATATATATATATATACAGGGTGTTACAAAAAGGTACGGCCAAACTTTCAGGAATCATTCCTCACACACAAATAAAGAAAAGATGTTATGTGGACATGTGTCCGGAAACGCTTAATTTCCATGTTAGAGCTCATTTTAGTTTCGTCCACCTACGCTCAATGGAGCACGTTATCATGATTTCATACGGGATACTCTACCTGTGCTGCTAGAACATGTGCCTTTACAAGTACGACACAGCATGTGGTTCATGCGCGATGGAGCTCCTGCACAATTCAGTCGAAGTGTTCGTGCGCTTCTCAACAACAGGTTCGGTGACTGATGGATTGGTAGAGGCCGACCAATTCCATGGCCTCCACGCTCTCCTGACCTCAACTCTCTTGACTTTCATTTATGGGGGCATTTGAAAGCTCTTGTCTACGCAACCCCGGTACCAAATGTAGAGACTCTTTGTGCTCGTATTGTGGACGGCTGTGATACAATACGCCATTCTCCAGGACAGCATCAGCGCATCAGGGATTCCATGAGACGGAGGGTGGATGCATGTATCCTCGCTAACGGAGGACATTTTGAACATTTCCTGTAACAAAGTGTTTGAAGTCACGCTCGTACGTTCTGTTGCTGTGTGTTTCCATTCCATGATTAATGTGAATTGAAGAGAAGTAATAAAATGAGCTCTAACATGGAAAGTAAGCGTTTCCGGACACATGTCCACATAACATATTTTCCTTCTTTGTGTGTAAGGAATGTTTCCTGAAAGTTTGGCCGTATCTTTTTTTAACACCCTGTATATATATATATATATATGAAGATTAGATGGGTAGATCAAGTAACAAATGAGGAAGTATTGAATAGGATTGGGGAGAAGAGGAGTTTGTGGCACAACTTGACCAGACGAAGGGATCGGTTGGTAGGACATGTTCTCAGGCATCAAGGGATCACCAATTTAGTACTGGAGGGCAGCGTGGAGGGTAAAAATCGTAGAGGGAGACCAAGAGATGAATATACTAAGCAGATTCAGAAGGATGTAGGCTGCAGTATGTACTGGGAGATGAAGAAGGTTGCACAGGATAGAGTAGCATGGAGAGCTGCATCAAACCAGTCTCAGGACTGAAGGCCACAACAACAACAACATATATATACACGTTAAGAAAAAGGTATCATAAACCCACAAATACCATACTGCTATTCTATGGATCTTAAAGTAAATTATTGTATCTGCATTTCGATATATGTGGATACATTACATCAAGGTATGCATCTCTTAACAACATTACACGTAGGACAATGAGATATGTATTGATTTTCAATAGTGTTCATTTCTCCATCCCATTTATGCGGGAATGGAAGGACTCAACATCAGATTTTCGGTGGGGGTAGCATATATCACATCTATCTGCTGCAGGAACCTGAAAGTAATTCCTGTAATTATAATCTGCCTATCTCCATTATGCATATTTTCCACTTTTCTCAAGATCTGCAGAATAGCAGTATAGTTTTTGTGGGAACAATTTAAGATACTTTTTTTCTTAAAATCAGTGGAATAGTAAGGAGTACAGCGGGGGTCTGCAATCGGTGGGTCGCCAGACGTGCTGGTCTGATACTTACAGCTACTTTAGTTTTCAATTGTGAAACTAGACCTTTTGACCACTTTGTGTTACATTTGTACAATTGTGACAACCTTCTTTACCATCGTTCTGCTCACTACAAGTCGGTGGAATATAGAAATCTGTATGTGAGTTGCAATTACTGCCAATATTTGCTATCTAACCGTACCATAACTCTGTTACAACAAGTTTAATGTGACATCGTACGCGTTGCCACAAATAAGAACCACACCAGAACATGAACACCTCTATAATGGGCTTTCAAGATATCTTTGTGTGTGTGTGCAGTTTCTACCATAACATATGATTGGTAGAACTCAAAATTGTTAGCTTGCATTTGATGGTTGAAGATGCTTTCCTTGCCTTCGCTGCCCCACGGTGGTCATCATACTCATTCCCCTAACACCCCAACCCCCGCAGAGAAAGTGCTCCTTGGCTGCAACAGCTTATCCCCTGTCTCTTGTCAGTGCTTGGTGGTAGATGTCAGAAGTCATCGCCTTGGAACTACTGCCAACCATTGTGAACTAAGAATAGATAGCGCTGCATTAATACTAGCATATTTAATACTGTGGCTGAAGATGAAAGATTACAAGTGAAGGTCAGTTGCTATCCATAAGTCCAATGATGCCTCAATTATTAATGAATTCTCATATACACAAAATATCAAATTAATTCCTTTTGTTCTTTTAGAATGCAGAATCGTATGTTAAGGAATTCTAAATTACAGTACTTAAATGTGTTAAATGGTCGAAGTAGAGAGGATATAAAATGTAGACTGGCAATGGCAAGGAAAGCGTTTCTGAAGAAGAGAAATTTGTTAACATCGAGTATAGATTTAAGTGTCAGAAAGTCGTTTCTGAAAGTATTTGTATGGAATGTAGCCATGTATGGAAGTGAAACATGGACGATAAATAGTTTAGACAAGAAGAGAATAGAAGCTTTCGAAGTGTGGTGCTACAGAAGAATGCTTAAGATTAGGTGGGTAGATCACATGACTTATGAGGAGGTACTGAATAGAATTGGAGAGGAGTTTGTGGCACAACTTGACCAGACGAAGGGATCGGTTGGTAGGACATGTTCTCAGGCATCAAGGGGTCACCAATTTAGTACTGGAGGGCAGCGTGGAGGGTAAAAATCGTAGAGGGAGACCAAGAGATGAATATACTAAGCAGATTCAGAAGGATGTAGGCTGCAGTATGTACTGGGAGATGAAGAAGCTTGCACAGGATAGAGTAGCATGGAGAGCTGCATCAAACCAGTCTCAGGACTGAAGACCACAACAACAACAAAATGTGTTAATTGTTTATCTCTGACCATGCTTTCTTTTTTGTCTTTTTTCAGCAGTTATTGTTAGTATTACATATACTGAAGCGCCGAAGAAACTGGTATAGGCATGTGTACTCAAATACGGAGATATTAGACAGGCATGATACGAGACTGAGGTCGGCAACACCTGCATAAGACAACAAGTGCCTGGCGCTGTTGTCAGATCGATTACAGCTGCTACCATGGCAGGTTATCAAGATTTAAGTGAGTTTGAACGTGGTGCTATAGTCGGTGCACGAGCAATGAGTGACAGCATCTGTGAGATAGCGATGAAGAGGGGATATTTCCGTACGACCATTTCATGAGTGTACCTTGAATATCAGGAAACCGGTAAAACATCAAATCTCAGACATCGCTGCTACTGGAAAGGATAATGCATGAACGGGACTAATGACGACTGGAAAGAATTGTTCAGCGTATGAGAAGTGCAACCCTTCCACAAATTGCTGCAGATTTCAGTGTGCGAACCATTCAATGATACATCATCGATATGGACTTTTGGAGCTGAACGCCCGCTCGTGTACCCTTGATGACTACACGACACAAAGCTTTACGCCTCGCTTCGCCCGTCAACACCGACGACATTTGACTGTTGATGACTGGAGACATATTGCCTTGTAAGAAAAGTCTCGTTTCAAATTGTATCGAGCGGATGGACGTGTACAGGTACGGAGACAACCTCACGAATCCATGGACCCTGCATGTCAGCAGGGAACTGTTCAAGCAGGTGGGGGCTCTATAATGGTGTGTGGCGTGTGCAGTTGGAGTGGTATGGGATCCGTGATATGTCTATACACTACTCTGACAGGTGACAAGTATGTAAGCATTCTCTCTGATCACCTGTATCCATTTATGTCCATTGTGCATTCGACGGACTTGGTCAATTCCAGTAGGACAATGCGACACCCCAAACGTGCAGAATTGCTACATAGTGGCTCCAGGAACACTCTTCTGAGTTTAAGCACTTCCGCTGGGCACCAAACTCCCCAGACATGAACATTACTGAGAATATCTGGGTTGGCTTGCAAGTGCTGTTCAGAGGAGATCTCCACCCCCTCGTACTATTGCGGATTTATGGACAGCCCTGCAGGATTCATGTTGTCAGTTTCCTCCAGCACCACATCAGACATTAGTCGAGTCTATGTCACGTCATGTTGCCGCACTTCTGCGTGCTCGCAGCGGCGCTACACGATATTATGCAGGTGTACCAGTTTCTTTGGCTCTTCACTGTATGATGGAAATGTGGTTAATGACAATAGAACTGTTGAAGCGGAAAGCAGATGACAGTGTGCTTTAAGGAGAATTATAACAGTGATATAACAGAGTATATTAGGTGTGGTCCAAAAATACTCGTTTTATTCCAAAGAGACCCATGTAAGCTAAAAGGCTGGACACACCTGATGTACAGTACACAGTCCACGTGACACTGATTCAATGTAGCAATCCTTTTTTACACAAACTGATGCCTCATAATATTCGTAATGGGCAATCTATACTAAAAGCTGATTGTTTATACTACACCATGTAAGCCTTATTTTAGACTACTGCTGTGTGGTACCTCTTTCCCTCATATTATTGCCATTAACAAATGTTCCAACAAATCTACAGTCCTCAATATATAGCATTTGCGTATCCAGCATCTGTCTTCCTTATTTTGGAACGCGATTTCCTTATAGCACACCCAACGTCCATCATTTTAAAATGCTATATGCTTATTGTCACTATCACTTCTCTTTATGTAATTCCTACATTTTAAATTCACCGAATGTACTAATCTATCGTTACTTCTTTCTGTAGCAGTAAACTCATTCAGCAACTATGAAATTGGCTATTCTGAATGAAAGTATAAACCCCTATATATTATTGTAAAACTTCTTTCATATTCAATGGTAGCTTCCCAGGTTGGGGATTCTCTAGCAGATTTAAGGTAGAGCAGTGTGCAGCTTCTCCCACATAGGCAGTGCACAGGCACACAGTGGTAATTATTTTAGAAACTAAACACTTTTTTCCAAAGAACCTGTAGGTGACATGCGTATGGGGTTTATTTGGATGCACAAGTCGGACATCCACAAATGGAATTCCCAATCACAGTCTCAGCTGATAGCAGTTTATTGAAATCTTATCCAGTAGCGTATAGCAGAGCACAGGTGGAGATGGAGCTGTAGATGGGATAGAGGAAATTGTATAAACATTCTTGCAGTTGACATTGGATATACGATACTGTGCATAGGAAGAAATCTGGTACTGTTGTAATACATAATAGTGGAATGAGTACATAAATACGGAAGCAGCTGTCAGGGACTGAGAGCACTGTAATTTTGTCCATAAAAGAGGTAGTTAATAAAAGACAGTATGTATGGAGGTGTATAAATAGTCATTTTTTACCCTGTCAGTGCATGAGAATGAAGCAGAAAGAAATTAACATGGTATTTGTTTAGTAATAAAAATGTTTAGGAATAAGTATCTCAAGCGAGCTAAAGCAGGATGCATAAAGCAAAAGCAAATACCAAATCAGAAACTCTATATTATTACTAGGACGGAATTGTGTTGGTGTAACACCATCTGAAAGAAAGGACAGCGTATTTCTTGTGAAATGCTTCTGGATTAATTTAACAAAAAAACTACATTCAATTAAGACTCTGATCGGGAATTCCATATGTGGATGCGGTAGAAAATATATACCGCCCTACCCTAAATCTGCTATTAGATTTCCTGACCTCGAGAGCTACTAGTAAGTGCGAATGAACTTTTATAGTAATATACAGCAGTTGTTTGCTGTCATGCAGAAGTCACGTGCACAGCTAATTTCGTAGTTTTGGAATGACTTTACCAATATAGCAAAAAAAAAAAAAAAAACCGATAGATTAGTTCACTGCTGGATGATCGGCTAATTATGATCTAGGAACTATTATGATCTAGGAATTACAAGAAAGGTAGTGCTGGTAGCAATAAGCATGTTGCATTTTCAAAATCATGAAGATAAAAGTGTGATAGCAATAAGCAAATCGCATTGGACATCAGTTAATGGCAAGAATATGAGGAAAAGTGGTACCCTTATAGCGTCCCCAGTGCCATATTACGAAAAGACCATATTTATAAAGAAGACATTCATAATTTGTAAGAGATTTTTTTTTTTTTCATGTAGCCGTAAAATAATAATTTCTCTGTGTAGGTTTAGATTGCAAAGAAATAATTTATGACAGAATGATCTAAAGAGACGCCCAGTTACACTCTTTTTTTTTAATTTTTTAGTCGACTTCACTTCTTCGCTTGTCTTGAATGTGGCTAGAGGGACATCTTGTGTGTGCTGACAAATGTAAGCATATTTGTATGAGTTAAACATATAATATAACTATTCAATATTATTGTGCACTTTTAATTTGTAAGAGGTGATCCCGGTTTCATGTCCGCCTTCCTTGAATTAACCTGCATTCAAGTAATTTACAGCTCAACAATCGCAGCGGCCGATGCAGCCAACGACGCCATTACGTGGCGATATTAACTTATGAAAAATTAGCGGAAGCGGAAAACTCGCCCGCTATTAGCATAATATTAATTTTTCTCCACAGCCGCACGAAGTTGCAGAAATACTTAGCTTTAAGATTCTTATTTTCAGTACCATAGCCGAGACCCAGAGCCAGGACTCTGACTACAATACAATGGTTAACGGAGGTAAGAAAATACTCTCGCGCGTGTGTGGGCCGCAATTGTAATTAATAACTAAAGATCTTTTGCTTTAACGTCAACTGACTAGCCGAGGAAATTTATATGAAAAGTTTATTACATTGTTCAACTTAATATCATTTTTATGAAGGCCCACCACGTAAGTCGGCAACAATCAAAAAATAATAATAACAATAATAATATATACATTAAATTACGACGGCCGACGGACGCGAGATTGGCGCCGCAACTTTGGGGCCCGATTAATATGATTCTATTGTAATGAATGTAATTATGTATGTGTCTAATTGTTGTAAAATATTAATGCTTGTATGAATTCTTTTACATGTACAACAACAAAACCACACCCTGAGGAGATCTGGAGAGGAAAAAGTGTAGAAAAGAAAAAGGATTGCGAGAAAGAAAAATAAGTAAGGTAAGGCCTATTGTGCAAGCATCCTGTGTAGCTCTGTGCGGAATATCGAACACATGTGCACATGAGATACCTTCGGTGTTTTGTGTATTTATGTGTTTATTTTTGGAGGGGATAATTATTCGTTTTGTGTATTTATATGTTTATTTTTGGAGGGGATAATTATTCGTGTGTGTATCAGTGTTAAAGATTTGTCAGTGGCTTAAAGTGAATTTAGTATGGGTAAGATAGGACAACCTAAAGCATCCGTACCAGAAGAACAAAATTCTGTTAATATGGAAAGTGAGGATCATTTGCAATACGTAAACGAATCCCAAGCCACCGCCTCGGATGACATAATTTCCGGAGCGGGGGGCGAGGATCTGTAGACGGTGAATGACGCTCCACAGCAGAATGGGAATAGAGTAACAACTCCACTGCCTGGGCAGGGGGGCCAATCGAGTGCTAGATTAAGCGGGGCACCAGTATGCTCACCGATTGCAGACCCATTTGCTGAATTTCTGCGCAGGTTAGAAGAAAGAGATAGGGAAAGAGATCAGAAACTGGCTCAGATGCTCCATGAGCAAGAGCAACAAAGAGAACTGAAAGAAAGGGAAAAGGAAAGAATGTCAGAACAGAGGGAAAAACAAAGAGACGAAAAACTGGCTCAGATGTTCCATGAGCAGGAGAAAAAATTAACGCAAAAGCTCATTGAGCAAGAGCAGCGCAGTGAAGCAAAACTCGACAGTATCCAAAGCGAACTTGCCGAGATGCGGGACGCGTGCAAAGAAATACCCGATCTTGTGCAAAGCTTAGCCGGAGAGATGCAAAAATTACAGATATCGCAGGCTAGGCTTGAAGACAATGTCCAGACTTTAACCAACCGCGTGGATAATGTGGAGATAGATGCACGGAAAAGTATTGACGCATATTTGGAAGTGCAAGCTCAAAAAGTAGAAAAAGAATTAAATGAATGGCTAGAAGTAAAGGATCGCGAGATATCTGCAAAGATTGAAAGCGATGTAAAAACAGCTGTAGAACAAGCGACTGCGGCCGCGAGTGTAAATATTGACGCTAGCGCTGCCGCACAACGTGCCGAATTAACACAGATCAAATCCCGTGTGACAGCGGAGTTGCCAAATTGGCAACAGGAGGTCGCGCGGAGACTGTCTGCGTTGGAAAGCAATGTAAACAGTGGCGGACAGATCATGAATCCGACTTCGCGTACTGATTACTATAATAACGCTGACGGTAGCCAGGGTGCGAGTGCGCAACCGCAACCTAATGCGAATTATGAGCACGAACAACATGCGATACCGTGCAGCGTACATCACGAAGTGATGAATGTCCCAGAATGTAGCAATCAGATGTGCAAAAAAGAGGACAATGTAATAAAACACAGGACATTCCAACCCTTCAATAGCGAAAAACGAAATGTCCACCCTGTTGTATTTATTAAGAGCTTCAGGAATGTGTTTCCCAGGACATGGACGGAAAGACAAAGAATACAGTTCGTGGTCTCCTTTATTCAAGGTGACGCGGCACTGTGGGCCACCGACGTGTCCGAAAAATGTCTAACGATGCAACAGTTTGAAGGTGCATTCTTGCAAAAATTCTGGTCCGATAGCGTCCAAGAAAGACTACGAAAGGAGTTGTACAGTCCAGAAATGTACAATCCTAAGATGGGAACGTTACGCAAATATTTCGAAAAGTATATAAACAAAACCAGGTACTGGGACGAGCCAATGTCCGATCGTGACATAATCAGATTAATAAAAATGAAGTTGCCCAGTGAAATTAAAAGATATTTCATCAATGTGCCGGAATACGATATAGAACAATTCATGGAAATAGTGGATTCTGTTGACCTATTGATCGAAGATATGAAAACCGAAAACAAGTGGAACCATGCAGGCTATAATCAACACAAAGCCGATTACAATAGCAGCCACAGTAATGGTAGTAACTTAGTACCAAACGGTAACGGGAATAGGCAAGAGCACCGGCAACAGAATCAAGGCACAAACAATGGCAATGGTTATAACGGCAACGGTTATAATCGTGAAAATCGAAAGAGACATCATGATGGACGCATGAGTAATGGATATAATGGTAACGGCAATCCGCAATGGCGGAACAACCGAAACCAGTGGCGTGGTCGTAACGAACCGACACCACAGTGGCAACAAAACACAGCGCCACAATGGAACGCCAACCCAGGTCCATCACAGAACATGTCAGGGAGTTACAACCGACCACCACAAAACCAGAGCCATACACAATATCAAAATACACCATCGGGGAGGCAGGGCGGCCAACCCAACAGTAGCAACAACAACAACCAGAACCACAATGTGAGGTTAGTGGAAGTGACAGACAACTGTCAACCCACTGATGCTCATCCGTTAAACTAAAGACAGCCACAATACGCTCTCCGTTGTTGGCTGCAGGATGGTGTAGTGAGGGCACATTCACAGATGACAGCCATAAACTTTGTATGTTGAGATACAATGAAGGAACAAAAATAGAAAAGGAACTTGTAGACATACCGCAGACATGTAACCGAACCGACAAAAGTGTTGTGCAGGCTATATTGCAAGCAGATATGTATGGAGCACCAATACACATAATAGTCGATACCGGTGCGTCAACCAATGTCATGAGCGCAAATTTTTACAAGTACTTGAGTCAAAATAATAGAATACCAGTATTGCCAGTGAAGAATTGTCGTGTTACAGGTGCAATAGGTGCACAATCTCATATCATAAAGCACCAGGTGCAAGTCGAGTTTACGGTAGGAAATGAAGCAATGAAAAGCTCGTTCCTAGTAGTTAGGGGATTAGGTGTTGCTTGCATCCTGGGGATGGAATTTTTACGCCAGAGGGACGCAAAAATCGACCTCTTGTGCGGGGAAGTAAGCCTTATGAATGAGGATAGACGTGTAATTTTGCCGTTGTTGAGGACACGGGAAGTGCACGGTAAATATTGCCGGAGCTTTCAAACGAGATTCGAAGGAATACAGGTAATGAATTTATATTCTGACTTAAGTACAAGACAAGCATGTTATAAGGAGTTTATTACTGAAGACAGAGAGGAGAAAAGGAAACTGATAGCCATGAAAGTTAGGGAGTCAGAACATTTGACTGAAGCACAACAAAACGAATTGACTCAGCTACTTACAGATTATGAGAATGTGTTTTCGGAAAAACCCGGTGTTATCGAGGGCTACACCTATAACATCGAAGTGGTACCTCACGATACTTTCTGTCACGCAAACTACACCATTCCGTGGTCAAATAAGGAGGCAGTTACCAAGGAAATAAGAAAAAATACATACAAAGACTTAAAGAAGTTCGCTCAGTAGAGCAACGTTTACATATGTGTAGTAGGTTAAGTTTAGAGTGTATTTTTTTTCTGTGTATAAATGTTAAGATTTTAGTGTAACATTTAAAGACAATGAGGCACACAAGATTAGTGCGTTTCAATTTTGTAGATGTTAAGGAATAATAGTATTTTTAAACAATTGCATTTTGAAAAAAAAAATGAACGTAGGTTTAGGAATATGTTAAAAATTTCATGTTGAAAAACGCTAAAAAAAAAAAATTTAAAAAAAACAGAAAATTCAATAGCATGTAACGATGAAAGAATTTTTCATTAGTGTGTCATGAATATTTTTGAACTGTAGTAGTAATGCAACTTATGAAATTCAATATTATAGTGTATAAGTCGTTTCATGTATTTATGTCTATACCGATCTTGAAATATGCTCAAGCATAATTTACTTAATAATGTGAGTGCAGGGTGTACATCACCCAAGGTACCTCATGTGTTGTGGACAAGGTACAAAGCAAATCAGTAAACGCGACTACCGCTTAGCAGTGTTAAAATATATTGCCATCTGCTAAGGCAGAGATTTGCACGAATTTGTAGTGCAAACAAAAGTCACAAATCTAACATTAATCTAGGAACTTGCACGCTAGGCCTAGATTATAAAATGTCTACAATAATGCGAGAGGCAAAGTTTTGTAAAGTCGAGCCTGGCTCTGGAGAGCAAGTACGCAATGAGTGGGCAGACATGACATGGGGACTTACCTCAGATGAGACGGAAATACAATTGTATAGTCAAAAAATCTGAAGGCAAGTACGACTCTAAGTGGAAAATAAAAAGAGATAATTAGTGCGAGAGACTGGTAAAATCCAGCACAAGCCAAAATCCAGTTCAGACTGAATGAAATACATTAGTGTTTGTGAACTAATCGAAACAGTTACTTTAAACAGTGTGAAATACTGTGAAGGTGAAACTGTGATATGGACAGTGAAGTGCTAGTATTGAACGTTCAACAGCGGTGAGGACGCCAAACGCCAATATTACGCACGAAAAACTGTGAATTTGCTTATAAATGTGAACTGTTAACGTGAAGTGAACCCACAGTCAATATTTTTGGGACAGGCTGTAGTTTCAGTGAGCACAATAATGCGAGATTGGAATGCGATGCGTGGACTGTTGCAAAACAGCGACCGTAGAAACGGCGAATGTTTGTGCTAAGCTCGTATTGGGACACTCACCAGTGCCTGCGAGTGCGGCGAAAACATAAATAATTTTATCAAGACAAAACTGACGTGTAATGGAAACAGTATTGCATCAAAACTGCATTCACGGGAGAAGGTCCATGTCATGTTTTCTGCAAGACAGTGCTAGCTTGACACTCGGAAACTGGCGAAAACTTAACAACAACTGCCGCACTAATAAATGCTCCTTTCCCACTAGCGTAACCATCTGCAGCGGGAAACAAATATTACGTTGGTTGTGTGTGTGTTTCATGTACTACGTCGGAGATGCGTAGCAGAGCTGACTCCTGCCAACAAGAGCGGGGGGCGGACATCATCCCACTCCGCCACGCCCGGCCGAGACAGAAGCGCATCGCCAACGGTGCAGCCGATCAGCTGATTCTGACGTTCCGCGACGGCGAGACACACGCTGGCGTCGAGCGGGCGTTGACCTCTCCGCAGCCGCCGCGAACGCCGAGCACCGAACACACCAACCGACGCCGTCGCGAGCCAAACGTCGCGGCGTAGATCATCAAGTGTTATAATGACCTCATTTTTTGCATAGTGCAACAAAAATATTTGTATGCACATCCTGTACTCCAATGACATTCCAGAAACAATTAAGTGAGAGTGACCAAAGCAGTTAGTCTGTCGCTCCGCCGAGGTTTTCCCCAGGTTTCCCTACGGCCGCGCCAAATGGGGAGCGAACAGCTGACACCCCTGGGACTTCAAATATTCCGGACTAACTCGTGGTTGTATACCTTGAACTTCATCTGTATTACACTTTGTGTGCAACGCACCTCAGTAATTACAACATACGATGTGACATATGTAAACTGTGAAAGAAAAATCTGCGTGTGGACACTGTGGACATGAAAGTGGAAATATTTATGTCAAAAAACACGAACATTTTTTATGACATAAACATTTCGGGGGGCAATATAGCGTCCCCAGTGCCATATTACGAAAAGACCATATTTATAAAGAAGACATTCATAATTTGTAAGAGATTTTTTTTTTTTCATGTAGCCGTAAAATAATAATTTCTCTGTGTAGGTTTAGATTGCAAAGAAATAATTTATGACAGAATGATCTAAAGAGACGCCCAGTTACACTCTTTTTTTTAATTTTTTAGTCGACTTCACTTCTTCGCTTGTCTTGAATGTGGCTAGAGGGACATCTTGTGTGTGCTGACAAATGTAAGCATATTTGTATGAGTTAAACATATAATATAACTATTCAATATTATTGTGCACTTTTAATTTGTAAGAGGTGATCCCGGTTTCATGTCCGCCTTCCTTGAATTAACCTGCATTCAAGTAATTTACAGCTCAACAATCGCAGCGGCCGATGCAGCCAACGACGCCATTACGTGGCGATATTAACTTATGAAAAATTAGCGGAAGCGGAAAACTCGCCCGCTATTAGCATAATATTAATTTTTCTCCACAGCCGCACGAAGTTGCAGAAATACTTAGCTTTAAGATTCTTATTTTCAGTACCATAGCCGAGACCCAGAGCCAGGACTCTGACTACAATACAATGGTTAACGGAGGTAAGAAAATACTCTCGCGCGTGTGTGGGCCGCAATTGTAATTAATAACTAAAGATCTTTTGCTTTAACGTCAACTGACTAGCCGAGGAAATTTATATGAAAAGTTTATTACATTGTTCAACTTAAATATCATTTTTATGAAGGCCCACCACGTAAGTCGGCAACAATCAAAAAATAATAATAACAATAATAATATATACATTAAATTACGACGGCCGACGGACGCGAGACCCTACAGTCACACTCTAAAATGAGGCTAACATGGGGCAGTGTAAACAATATGTTTGTAGTATAGATCTGCCATTGAGAATATTATGAAACACCTATTTGCTTAAAAAAGGAGTGCTGCGTTGTATCAATGTGTGGTGGACTGTCTTCTGTACATCTTGTTATTTATTTATTTATTTACACGTCAAGTTCCGTAGGACCAAATTGAGGAGCAAACCTCCAAGGTCATGGAACGTGTCAGCACATGAAATTACAACATAAAAGTAATAACAGATAAAAATAAATGTTTATGATCCCGAAAAACGTCAGTCTATCAGTTTAAGTAAACGCAATCAACAATACACTAAGAATCAGCTTAATTTTTCAAGGAACTCCTCGACAGAATAGAAAGAGTGACCCACGAGGAAACTCTTCAGTTTGGTTTTGAAAGCGCGTGGATTTCTGCTAAGATTTTTGAATTAGAGTGGTAGCTTATTGAAAATGGATGCAGCAGTATACTGCACACCTTTTTGCACAAGAGTTAAGGAAGTCTGATCCAAATGCAGGTTTGATTTCTGCCGAGTATCAACCGAGTGAAAGTTGCTTATTCTTGGGAATAAGCTAATATTGTTAAGAAGAAATGACAGTAAGGAATATATACACTACTGGCCATTAAAATTGCTACACCACAAAGATGACGTACTACAGACGCGAAATTTAACCGACAGGAAGACGATGCTGTGATATGCAAATGATTAGCTTTTCAGAGCATTCACACAAGGTTGGCGCCGGTGGCGACACCTACAACGTACTGACATGAGGAAAGTTTCCAACCGATTTCTCATACACAAACAGCAGTTCACCGTCGTTGCCTGGTGAAACGTTGTTGTGATGCCTCGTGTAAGGAGGAGAAATGCGTACCATCACGTTTCCGACTTTGATAAAGGTAGGATTGTAACCTATCGCGATTGCGGTTTATCGTATCACGGCATTGCTGCTAGCGTTGGTCGAGATCCAATGACTGTTAGCAGGGAATCGGCGGGGAATATGCTATTTGGCACAATAGTCTGCAGCAAATTGTGAAAAATGAAATTGGAAATAACACCTGAATTTGCTGCTAATGTTGAGCACCTGGGGTACAGATCATGAAAGCTAAGTCCATCTGGGTATCCTGAAGGGTTATGGTGATGGGACAGCAATAGAGACACACTACAGGAGTGTGGGGAGGTCAGAAACTACAATAATTATGATAAGACTAAAAACATTTTATCATAAATTAGACTTGTATAAACATTAGAGTGCAAGTGGACTACCTGGCAGCAATTTTGTGCTACGAATTACGGTGTACAAAATGATAGTGCAGTGTCATAAATTAGATTAGGCTAAAACATTTGGCCTTTAAAGAACACTAGTGTGAACAAAATTAAGAGGGCAAGTGAGGAGTTTGTTTAGATAGGGGTCATAAATTTCACTCGTTTGTTTACATAAGAATGGTAGCCCAAGTGGCTGGATTGTTCATGTAAGGATAACAACTGGCCTTTTGTCCTGAAACTGGTACAGGCCTCTGCTCATATCACCCTGGCCACATCTCATGAATGCTGTTGACCAAATGTAATGCACTCAAATCTGGCGTCTAGTGAACAATGTCGATAGTGTACATTATACCAATGGCAAGGAAAGATTATACCTTGGCACTGAACATCAGCTGTGCTTACATAACCATCTCATGTCACTAAAGAATCAGTTTAATAAAAAATGCTAAAAAATAATAAATATCTGTAATGTGGAAAGATACAAGATCCTCACACCCAGTTTGAAGACTATTGATCTGATTGTATGCTACCTGTCGTGTTCTCCGTATGTTAACGCTTATGTAAACCAGAATAGAAATAAACTACCAGATGGCTGCATTTCATGAAACGGTAGTCCAGATTTTCGTTTTTTCTTCCTTTTATTCTCGTAGTTTACAGAAGATCTGATTATTACAGCTCTAATGTGAATATTGTGATTATACTGCATTCCCATGAACTCATAAAAGAGTGTGTTAAGGGTAATACAAAGCTATATCAACACATCATCACAGAAATGTGAGGCAAAGTGGCGGCTCAGAACACATTAGGATGTTTCACATTGAAGAGTAAAATTAGGACAGTTACTAACAAATTAGCAAAGCATTTATACCATTATCTTCACGTTATTGTGTTCATCAACATAACGTAGAAAGATTGAACCCTTTGAAGAGGTGTTGCGATTGTGACGAAGGTAATAGAGTAATCCTTATTCAAAAAGTGGTGGATAAAAGCCTTTCCCCAAGCCTTCGCCAACGAGTTGTGACTTCCGTTTGTAGCGTAGTATCATTTATGTGTGTCCTTGCTCTGTCATCGTGATAGTTAAATGTGTAAGTGTTTCTTTTTCGCCTCTAATGAAGATATGAACTATGGATATCCCCTAAATTAAAACTGCCTGTGTCGTCACTGATAACCACGTACTCATAAGAAATGGTTATATGAGAAAATCCTAGTTCTAGGTCGTGGTGAGCACGTGCCTCATGAGTGATGAATAGCGATACCGAGACGTTATCTATGAAACAGTGAATCGGCGTGAAGTAGCGGCGATCGAATTGAGTGGCGTGTGGCGCGGGATGGCCCAGCAGGCGGTATTTAAGGCGGCGCTTAAATGACTTGTGATGTATACCGTCTGCAACCTCCTACGGCACGACCAGCTCACGACTCTCACTCTAGCAGGTCAGTAGTCACGGGTGCTCTATTCACATATATCTCACACGATGGGGAAGTCACTAGTTAGCCCCTTGCAATATTCTCTGCACTCATTTTTGCAAAGTTAATTGAAATTTAACATCTTAAGTAATATTTGTATCAAGAGTATCAATGCTCACAGTAGATGCGGATCTGTCAGGAGTAGGACTTGAGAATATCAATAGAAATAAAAGCCATTTTTCGTAAGTTTATCTAGAAAGGACACTCTGACCTCAAGTTCCATTGAAGATTTACCGGGGGGGGGGGGGGGGGGGGGGCACTTTCCACAGTATAGCTAACAGTGTAACAGTGGCGGTGATAATACTGAACGAAGTTTCAGAAACAGGTTTTCGTTCATTCATACTGCTCTTGTGAAGAAATGCAACGGGTGATGTATGGGTAGTGACTTCATTAAAGGAAAAAACAGCTAAGCGACGTAATCCGTAAAATACACTACTATGCCTGCAACAATGAAATAGAAGCTACAAAATTTCAAAATAAAATCTGATGGATGAAGTGGGAAATGTTCTTGACAACAGATCTATCCTTGAAAATAAGAGCCGTTTTAAGAGGAAAGTAATACTTAATTTTTGAACTTACGTATATCTTGGATGTAGAACGGCATTTTTTTGGAACAGAGATTCGGGTGCACTCATATCAATACAGATTTTAGGAAAGCCGAATGAAAAATCTGAAATTGATTATATGCTTGAGGTCCCATCGAGTTCTAAATCCTTAGAGGAGAAGTATCACACAGGTGGGGCTGTAATGGGGGATTTAGCGCCACTGCGGTATCAGGTTTAAGTAGTTCAAGGCAACCACAGAAAACGTTAATCGAATTGGAAAAACGCCATGTTAGATCATACTTCTCCTGGGCATTAGGCTCATGATCCAAACTACCAAAGTAACTTACTCCTGTGGCCATGTTAAAGTTACTAACAAAATGAAAATGTCCTGTAAAATGTCTTCCACATAAAGGAAACGCGAGCTTGAGAAAGACAGGCAAAAGGAATTTTTCGCTTTCAGGACCACTAGTGAGCATACTGAACTGGACCATGTGCTTTATGACTAAACTGGCCCTTATGGCACATTGGAAGGGGATTTTCATAAATAATTTGCTGTTGCTATAGTCATATATGGCAGGTTGAGTATTTACTGAGAGTGGAGCCGGTGTGTTGGTGTGTGTGTTCAGGATGCAGCTGTTGGTGTTGTCCTGTGTCGCGCTGCTGGCCCCCCTGGCGGCTGGAGCGCCACCCTCAGACCGCAACCACGTGCCGCCCATCGCGTGTGAAGACATGGCGCCCATCCACGGGGACAACCAGCCCAGCGAGGAGCCGGCGCCCTACACCATCTCCGTGTCCACCACAGCCGTGACCGCGGGCCAGACCGTCACAGGTGAGCGCACCGCAGCTTCATGTGTCAAGTACGGCGTGCTCACTCTGTGGGCCACGGAGTGCGGGAAAGACACGTGCTGGCTGTAGTAATTTCTTTCTACATCACATGTTGGGCCACGTTAAGGCCACGAAATGCTGTTGTCGTCTTCTATGCAACGCTCATCCATATGAACAATAGGCCTACTGTACTGAAGTCTTTGTCTCCTTGTACTTATTAACGAAATCCCCCTCCCTTCTCGAAAAAACACGAAGTTATTTCTGACTCTAAATTAACAATACTGCAAATACCACACGATGTGTGATCTATCATGCTATTTTACTATGGTTAAGCACTGAAATCAACGGATGGAGTTACTTTATGACAGAGTTCCCTATATGCATTGGAGAATACGGCTTCCATACGTCAACTGACATCGTGGTCACTTTCGCCCTCAAAAACCTGAATTCTGAAAGTACATCGGATTTTTCTTCTCAGCGGTAACAAGTTGTCATCTACCCAAGATTGGTTTGAATAAGATAGTGAATTGCTGGGAATGATCTTATTAGAGGTGAAATGACTTCCCAGCCTGCTGTACGAAGAGTTACAGTTATGTTAACCCTTATACTAAAATTAATGGAGATAAATTTAATAAACAAGAGAGACGTTAAAGAATTATAATTAACTACAATATATCCCTCAACACACACAAACGCACACACACACACACACACACACACACACACACACACACACACATATATATATATATATATATATATATATATATATATATATATATATATATATATATATGCCTACCGTGCGTCCCAGCAGAATGTTACTCTCTCTCCTTCTGTGTATTCATTGTATGAGAATTGACCATTATGTTAATCGCATGGGATCATATAATTTAATGATGATCCTTTTACGCTACTAGTGTGGAAATGCAAACTCCGTGCCAAAGGACGAAGAATATCTGTCGTAGTGGAAGTAACAGTAGAATTCAGAGCCAGTTCTATTCATTTTTTTAGCTACATTTCAAATTGAACCACGCAATTTGGCATGTCTAAATGACAGCTAGATTGGCTGCAAATTATCAGCAAACTAACTCGTGATACCTATGTTCTTTTAAAGTTTAGTTGATCCACCAGCCTGTACATTGCAAGCTACGTGCTGTTATAGAAAAAATACAGCCATACATATATGGTTCGGATGGCTCTGAGCACTATGAGACTTAACATCTGAGGTCATCAGTCCCCTAGAACTTAGAACTAATTAAACCTAACTAACCTAAGGACATCACACATAGCCATGCCCGAGGCAGGTGTCGAACCTGCGACCGTAGCGGTCGCGCGGTTTCAGACTGAAGCGGCTAGGACCGCTCGGTCACACCGGCCGGCTCAATCATACATATATCACCGAGATATTAGTACACATGCACTGACAAGAGACAAATAACGCAGTCATGGCGTTTTAAGTTGTGTCATCATCATCGGCATCCATCTAGAATCTCCAGCTACTTGGGTGTGCTATAAGTCGCTTTCCTTTGTGCACACGTTCTTGGTACCACTGCACTCCTCCTCCTTCCAGATCCTGTTTCACTTGAATTATCCACCGTTTTCTGTGCCGGTGTCTACGTCTCAAGTCTTCAAATTCCGTCTTAAGCCTATTTTTCGCTGTTCTTGCGTGATCCATTCTATTGACATGTTCAAACCTTGATTTCTTTTTATGCCTTCACACTGGAGATGACACTCTTGTGTTTCGTTGGGGATTTGTTTCGTTCTGGATCTAACTTCGAAACTTCATTTTTGCCTCCAACTATCTCTTCCGTGATTGGTACAGGTTTCAATAGCATAGCTGGCAAAAGAATATGTCTGATAAAGCGTACTCTTGGATGCTGAAGGATTTGGTCTTTTAAACTGCATCGTGCCATACAATTTTTCTCGACAAGTCTGTTCTCTTGTCAAGTATTGAGACTGTTAATGGTCATCATCGATTAGAATACTTGTCAAATGACTTCTTCATACAGCTCCATTAACACGTGCGGCTATAGATGTACCTTAGCTGATGGAGAGTGATCAGTATTTTAGTACCGATGTTCTTGATGCCGTTGTTGTTGCAGTGCACTTCTCGGGCAACACGACGTTCAGGGGCGTGTACGTGCAGGCCCGCCAAGGGGACCAGCCGGTGGGGCAGTTCCTCGCCAGCGACGTGGCCGGCGTCGCTCTGGACGACTGCGCGCCCGGCACCAGCGTGAGTAGTCGCAGCTGCCTCTCCAGCAGTTTACGTGACCGTTGCGTTTAGAATAACGTATTTCCCGTTTCTTGTGAAATTTGTGACATGTAGCTACACTCACTCACACATACACACACACACACACACACACACACACACACACACACACACACACATATATATATATATATATATATATATATATATATATATACGCTTTCCCGCAAGACGGGTCCTCTAGTCTTGGCGGAGTTATCGTTATCATTTACGCGAGTTCTCCGTCCTTCGCGTTTGGGGGACTTCACCTCTGTGGTTTTCTGAGGGAATGGAGGGATGTCAGTGAGATATCGATGCCTTAAAACGCTCCGTGAGACGCCCTTTGGTGTCTCCGTAAATTTTCATACACGCTTGCTTACTTACTTACTGAGTAGAACATGCGCTGCCTCCTCCCACCCCTCTCCCGCCCTCAAAACAGCGTTATTTTAGTGAAAAATTCTCTCGGACATTCTAATTGTAAATTATTAACTATTTATTTAAATAACGTTTTACAAGTAATTTCCTGGTATGGGAATGCGCACAACAAGGTCTGTACAGCCTCTTGAGACCAAATAAGAAATACGCTTCATTAATTATCAAGCGAATGTAACACGCTTGCATCTCAAGTGGCTGTAAAATAGAGGTTCTTGCAGTCTCCGGAAGCTCAAAGAAGTTAGTTACGCTCCTGATTCACATAATTATTACTTGACCAGGTGCTACGCCAATGATTTTGCGTTAAAAATCATACATGATAATTTATTTTTTCCATATACTAAGTAAGATTTAGTTTGGTTCGTGCAACATCAAACGTGATATAAATGATATTGATACAGGAAATTGTTATAGTAATGACAAAGCAAGAATTTAGAATCTGGTTGTAACTTCACATCTATGACAATACAAGATCCACGATACTTGAGAGCCGGAGACAGATTAGTGGTGTTTTCATCTAATCCAATGGGAAACTGTAACTCTGTAACTTCAGTGTAAAATACAAACTAAGCGAAGAATTGGATCGCGGTGCAGCAGAGCTGCTTGTAAAAATAAGAACACGTCAATTGAAAATTACAGACATACATAGTAATACAGCAATATCTTTTCAGCAATCTATATATTCAACACTTATACCATCTGTGCTTCAGAAACGGAAATAATTAATCTTCAATATTTTGAGTTATTTTCCACAAGTTGTACATAAGTATGTATTACATAACAGGAAGCATTTCTACTGAATTATGTGCAAACAAATATTTCTTATCAAATATATCTGTGAGACACAAAATTATCACTTTGAAGAACGAAAACCATTACGTTATATAACTTTCGCTAGTTCAGTTATGAGTGAAAACTTATGATCGCTCAATCAAAAACTGCAGAATTTAAAAACAATGATTTAGATTCGTTCAGTACGTCAAACATATTTGGTGACGAGAAACACTGCGCCGCCTTTTATATAATCAGCGAATAAGCGTAATTACGTAACTGTCTGCTTTCAGAACGCCTTGGAATACGTTTCGAGTGAAGACACCGAGGAACTGGATGTCGAGTGGGTGGCGCCAGACATTAACGACGTCATCGTTTTCAGGTGAGACTTTCAGTACGCTGCAGAAGCGACTGGACTGAACATGCCGCCCCCTTAACTACTGCTTGCGACGTAGATGAACTGGGATTATTATGAACTAACTGTTTCTTTTCAAAAAGTTTCCTCAAAATTCTACTTCGTCATTAAATAATAATAATAATAATAATAATAATAAAGAAATGAATTAAAAACCTGTCTCAACGATGTCCATCGCAAATTAGTACGGGTATGCAGCAAAGTTTCATGGTGGACTAACTACCGTTTTTACTGTCCCTACGGTGCAGCTAATAAACGCTCCCTGGAACGGCAGGTAGTACAGTAGCCGGAAGAAACCTCATTCAAAAATGTAAAGTTCTTTGTTCCCCACATTTTCCGTTTATTGTTTACGCTGTGTTACTGCTGTCACCGCATACCATTTGCCAGCCGTCTTTAATCTGAGAGTCCTTGTGGAGATTCTCAGATTCTTGTCGAATGCTGGCACAGACGCGGATTTTCGTGGCCTTCCTCTGGCCGATGTCCAGGAATTTCTTACCGCATTTCTCTGCTTCTTTTAACAATGGACCACAGAAAAGGTTTTACGTTGCCGATTTAAAAAATATATTACCTCAACGCCGATTCCCTAGCTGTCGTCTTTTACGCAGTTCTGGCGGGTGTAACATTCTGCAAGCCGCTTTTCCGTTTCATTTTATGTTGTCCTTTTTCCCTGTAGCTTCCAACTCTTCACAGCTGTTCGCTATGTAGTGACCTCCAACAAACCGATACAGCGCCGCAATTGCTTCCAGTCTGTTTGTAGACCACAACAGGGAACTCAGGATTACTCTCAGCACTTCTCAGAGATAGTTCTCCAAGACGTTGTCCATGCTAAACAAGCTTTTACCTTACTTTCTGGGTAAACCACCTCACTGGACATGCTCACAAGATGTTAGTTACGAGGCTTGGAACTTAAGTAGTGGTAGCTATTTATTCACAACCGATACAAAAGAGGTACATGCCTGCGCCTGTTACTGTCCTTCAAAGTAGCCACCAGCGTTGTATAGAACCCGTTGCCAGTGATGTGGAAGGCATAGTATACCGTTAGCAGAGCCTGTTCTGGTGATGGTGCGAAAGAAACGGTCTACCGCCTGTCGAATCTTTGGAACCGTTCTGAAGCGAATGCTACGAAGTGGTTCCTTCATCTTCGGAATCAAATCAAAGTCTCAAGGACTTAAGTCCGGGGAGTACAGTACTTCCCAGTCTCATCGACCTAGCAGAATAGCCACAGCTTGCGCTGTATGCGCCCGCGCATTGTCGTGCAAAATGATGGGTACAATACAGTACAAAACTGAAAAGAATCCAGTCGTTTGTGAATGTGAGAGTCCACCAAATAATTTTACGACGAATTTTCTTCAGTATGTGGTATTAAGTCGACGAAACAGTTCGAGGTGTGGAAGTCCTAAAAGAGTGCACATGATTTCGGCTTCCTATACTGTCTCCATTGTTAGTGAATTTTGAGATGGTTCCCTATCTACGACTTCGCCCATCTTCTTCATCTATACCGCTGAAAATCTGCTATGATTTCCCTCTGAACATGTTTTTTTGTTTTTTTGTTTGTTTTTATTTTCAAGTGTATACTGAGGCAGTATTATTCTATTTGATTGTTCTCAGAGCCACTTCTCTGTTTCAAATAATTTCCTTTACGATATCTGTGATTTTAAAAAGCCTATTAAGCACACGTCGAGGAAATTTCATATGATGTACTACGCTGCGAACTAATTAGTTTGAAATTAAGAAATGAAGTAACGGTAGTAATAGTTCAAACACACACTATTCTCTACATAAGGATAAAATTTATCTTAAATTCCATGCGCTGTGTCAAATCAGAATGAGACGATCAGCGCACTTAGTTTACAAAATTTTTATCATACTTTCGAACCATGTTAATAGTTCAAAGTTGAATGGAAACTTGTCGGGAGTCTTACAGGTTCATCAGGAAGTCTGTATGCAGATAATGCTTAACATATTGACAAATATAATACGCGTTTGTTATTTCTTAACTAAACGGGCTTAGTACACTTATGAGTGGAAAATAAATATCTCTACTTCAGTAACACTGAGATATGCACTGTAAAAGAGAAGCAATACTTTTGAGGCAGTGCATTCTGTTGACTGCTTTTCGCGCTCTGGTGTGGGTAGCAAAGCTAATAGCACATCACCACAGCATGACTAACGAGCTAGTTTCTAACACTGATTTACTTCTGTTGCAGAGCGTCTTTCGTGAAGACCTTCCCTGAGTTCTGGGTCGGTGTCGAGTCAGAAACTGTCACGGTCGGGGTAAGTACACCGCTAGTCAGAAAGTTACTTTTAAATGACTATATATTTAAGTTATTTTATTCCTTTTTTGTATTAGGTAGTTTAGAGATATAATAAAGTAAGTTTACTGACTGAAGGTTAAATATTCTAGTATGTTAGGTCATGTGATCTTGAATTTCCTCCACACGATTGACGGTCCGACCCCTCTGCTTCTTCAGAATCTTTTGGTGTTCACAATTATTAGACGGTGGATCGTGTAGAAGAAATTGAAGATGACTTAGTTACTATCCTAGAACATTTAACCTTCAATGACATCAGCTACGAAAGGCTGAGACACTGACATCGGCTACGAAAGCACGAGGACTTACAGAGTGAGTTCACGTTCATTATGTTATTGTCGTTACTTTCTAGTCATTTCTGAGAACAAAATAAGTTTTGAAACTTCTTTCTTGAAGGTGCAGGATGTCATACAGCGTAAATTTAGCTAACTTATTTGGCTTAGCATTTAATTTCAGTACTGTGACTAGATTTTTTTTATTCTTTGCAGACCGTGCAGAAGGCTTTCCACAACATTGCTGCATGAAGATCGGAAATGTATTGTGACAGTGACGAGAATGTCGCGTAAACACATTCTTTCCAAGGCAACACATTAAAAATTAAATAACAATATGATTGTTAGTGTTGGTAATAATAAGCTAATGCAGTACGTAATTGAAATATTTAGATTAAAGTTATGAGAACACTCTATGTCCTAAGCTTAAAGAAGTTCAAAGATAACACTGAGACAGAACAGGAAAACTTCTTGCCTCTCACACCTGGAAAGTACAAGGGTGGTCAGACAGCTTGCTTTGTGTTCCGGAGAACTTAATCTGAAGACGAGGATATGAGAGCGACGTCTGCCTCACATCCTGTCGTCATCAAGAATGTAACTGATGTTTTTAAAAAAAAAAAAAATCAATTGTATTCTCATACTCTTAAGCTAAGTTATTTAGTTGTTATTGGAGCCCATCACCCAGCTCACCACCTCACATGGTACGTCTAACACTACGGACTCCGGTGTTAGCTGTCTCTCGTTGGCGTGTTGACATAAAAAAACAGAGCAGAATACATTTTTGTACAATAGGTACGCATGTTCCTAAATGCCGCGCAGAAAAACGGGGATTTTCCAGGGCTTATACATCGGATTATATTGGTAATAGAATGGTAGGGCCAAGTGTTTTGGATAGCCCTTGGGCTAGGGACCATCACAATACCCAACAGAAAGGTCGTATTACTGTAACTATCTTAAGTAAAGGGTTAGAATTTGAATATTACACACTTTCTCCAGCTTAGACAAACTAAGAAACCCGTTGGTCCTTTTTGCATTATATGTAGTCTACGGCGCGTCTTAGGGGTTTATGAGGGCATCATTTCGTTCATGGGCGGTTACTGGGAAAAGCCGAAAATAAGCTTTTTGCACCATTTTTGTACCGTTATCGGTATAAACCTAAGTACCAGTAACTAACCGAAACAAACTGCTCAAATTTTAAACAAATGTTCTCTAGTCGTCTATCTCCTCACGTTCAAATATCTGTATTCGTTATTGAGAAACACCACGTCTACGCACAGAAAATGGCTGTATTTCTTATATTCCTAAGATCCCTATCTCGAACAACAACGAAAATTTTCTTAATATCTTTATTCGTTTCCGAGATAGAGAAGTTCAAATTTGCCCTACTAGTACACGAAGAATACGCGCATAACGTCCGATGTTATTGCGAAAACGTAGATTATAAACGGATGTATCACAACGAAATATGCTGTGAACTGTCTCCTTTATCATCAACGGGGCTCTTAGAACCCCATGTTGTAGTCCTGAAGCACGTGCAAAATTTATTATCATCATGATTTCCATGTGCCCTTGTCCCACTTTCAGCTCAGGGTCGGCCTTGTTACTATGGATTTGGCGTTGTTAATGTCAGAGTGTGGCCGGATGCCCTTCCTGTCGCCACCCGCAGGACGGAATTAGTGCACCCCAGCTGTCTGCGTCTAGTGTAATTCATGGAAGAGTTCGAACGCGTTCAGATGTCGACGTGTCGTGTAACTGAGGCGGAACGTGGGGACCAGCCCGGTATTCATCTAGTGAGATGGGGAAAACCGCCTAAAAACCACATTCAGGCTGACCAGCACACCGGCCCTCGTCGATAGTCCGTCGGGTGAATTCGATCCGGTTTCGAACCGGGGCCCAAGCGCCTACCAGAGTTCAGAAAGCAGTGCATTAGCGCTCTCGGCTAAACTGGCGGGTCAAAAATTTTTGTGCACGTAAAATTCTGTCTAAGTTGTGAATTTACTTTTGCGTTATTTGAGTTCCACGAAAGTTAACTATCAAAATTTTACTGACCCATAAAGTTCTTTTCCTAAAAATGACATACCGTGCTGCAGCAGGAAGATGACGGTAACAGCGAAAAAATTGTCCTACAAGCGCACAAAGAGGCGAATATGTTCCTGTTTAATTAAAAGACTCTGACTAAAAAGTGGGGTATCAGCTGCCTCATTCTACATTCCTCATCACCTTTAAAAAAATTTCTAGACATTTTGGCATGCAAACATATTTCCCCTTTTTGCGATTAGAGAGGAGGAGACAGTGGTGGTGGAAAAGATACAGGAAAGTAAACAATGCTGGAAGATAGAAGACAGTGGTTGTGGTATAGAAAAAGCATAGGAGACATTGGCAGTGTGAGAGAAAGAGAGGGACACAATGCGAGTGGAACATATTTGACAGTGACTGAACATTGCTAGGAAAAGAGTGAAGGAGACAGAGCCACTAGGAGATGAATAAAGAGGAGAAACTGAAAGTGATTGAGAGCCGGTGATAATGAGAGACAGAGTCTATGACAATGGCAATTAGGAAGACACTGATCATGACTGTGAGAAGAGCAGCAGTGGGAAGAAATAATGAGACAGTGGCAGTAGAGCAAGAGGCAGATAGTGACAGTGAGAGGAGACTGTAATAATAGTAGGACAGAACGAAGGAGACGTGGCTAAGAGACAGGAGAGGGTGATAGCTCAAGAGCCACGAAGAGATAACGAGAATGAGTTGGACAAAATGAGTGAGTGAGAATCGCCAAATGGGATTGGATGGGTATGAGCGACTTATGGCGATGGACTTGTGGCTGTGAGCTAGTTAACAGCTGGGCGGGAGTGAGAGATGAGTTGCATGTTAAAAAGAACGTGAATATATTTGTGTGCTAAATTTTTGGGAGAATTTTTAAAGATGCTGAGAAAGGTGGGATGAGGTAGCTGGTACCTCACTTTTCAAAATTTTCTAAACAGGAGCATATTCGCCGCTGATATGTTAACGGCTCTGGCGACACGTGACGGAAAGCTATCGAAGAGAAATCGATGGTAGGCTGCAGAAGACAGGCAGCGAAACGATAGCAGTAGGAACTGGTTGTGTTTTAGCAGCCAGACTGTAGGCGTTGATAAATAACGGGTCAGTTAGTTTTGCTACAAAAACGTGGAGCGCCTCGGGGCAGTATCAGTTTTAAAGAAAAAACTTACGCAAAACTCTTGAGCAACTTTCGCACATAGAAGAGTCGTAAACGTAATAGTGTCATCAACCACTAGTTAAATTGAAAAACATTCAGTTATAAGAAGACTTACGGTTTAACGTTGAATCTGAACCACTATAATTTTCTTTTTTATTCTGTAGGGCAGCACACGCCTCGATGATTATTTTGACGCGTGAAAACTGAGTGCCAGGTGGTAGCTTGAATCTTGCCTTTAGCAGGCAGTTCGCTGCCAGTTGTGGTAATCGGGGCACACCTGCCTATACTGTGAAGTGTGGATAGGAGCAAGCGACAGGCTGAAGCTTCGGGCACACCTGCCTTATGCTGTAAAGTGTGGATGGGAGCAAGCGACAAGCTGAAGCTTTTAGCTCTTTCGGGAAGTGTGCATGGATATCACTTTTGATAGGGCATAGCTACGAATCACATGGATTCAGCTTCTAGAGAAATGGATTGGGCGGAGACCTGTGAACCTTTCACAATGATATTTGTATTTCGCAGTACAGTGTCCTCCAGTGCGATCAAAGATCTTCTGTGGAGTTTACAAATCTTGCTGAGAAATGGAAGGACAGTCAGAAAAGCAGTTCCCATCAGCCAAAAAGATTTATTTGAAAAAAAAAAAGGTTGCATTCTGAAGCGTATAGACCTGAAAAAGTCGTTGTACAAATATCATGAAGACACTGAACTACAACAAACAGAAAACTCGAAGGGAGGACGAACGGTCCACTTAGCTTAATTAGATATAAAAAGTCGATAGCGAATGTCGATGAGGGATAAGGCACAATTAAATTATACTGAAGGGCAATGAATGGTAAATTTTTTATCTGAGATTTGAGTTTTGCTGTTATCGTGACCAAAAACAGTGTGTATGGCGACGGTAGTACAATGAGTATAAATGGATCTCTGTACAAGAATCATATTAGTTGAAAAATAAAATAATAAGGTAGATAGTGATAACGCCACATGATAAGAGAGAAGCATGTGGAGAGCACTCGCTCCAGATTCAATGTAATTGCACTCATGAAGCAAATTATGTTATTCGTAAATGACGTTACAAAGGTCGGTAGGACAGAGTTTGTTGTTCTGGCATGAAAGCAGTTTCCTTCTTTTACCCTTATAAGATGCTCCTCGGAAGCTTCACAAATATACTTTTTATTCGATGTCCTCGGCTCATTGAGAGTATCTCTACAAACCGATTGCGAAATTTTAAATTACTTTTTGGCTTGTGAATCTCAATAGATCACAACAAATTCCTGCAGACAATGCAGATTGGGTCAAGAAGATACGAAGAAAGCTACAGTAAAGAAATGGATTTCGATTAAAGGTTGACAGCAAAACGCCCTTTGTTCAGATAAGCCCGCTCTTCCTTACGATCCTCAAAATACTTTACGTAAGCACGTAAGGCACTTGTTGATCTTTCCGTTTCATGCACATATCAGCCAGTCTTTTGTTTCCTGGTTCCAACATTTTGACGTTCTGTGGTAACGACTGAAAACGATATTCGGATAAATAAAATAGGTATCGTAAAATTAATAAATTAGACTGAAGTAACATTGTTTGTGCAGCTCTGATTCGACTGTGGACGCAATGTGAATTCCTACTTCAAGAGCTTCTTTATTATGGATGTGCTAACAACAAAAGGCGAATTCATGAGTATGCAGCAAATCCAGAAAGATTAACTGTTTTCTAATATACTTCAAGCTCCAATTGAGAAACTGGCCTTTTAAGTACACATTACTATTACATACCATAAAACATTATTAGATAAAAAAGTCTACTTGGAGACAGTGTCGTTTTGACGAAAATGTAACTAACGCGCGACACAATCACTGAGCGCAGAGCGAGCAACACTTAAGCTCACCACTGTTGTACACTTACACACACACACACACACACACACACACACACACACACACACACACACACGTACGCATGCACAGAAACCACTACGAATACTTTGAGATAACGGCATGTATACGCATCTTACTACTTTCAAATATGACAAACAGCCTCGTTTGTATCGATGTCCTCATTAAATTCAATAGGTGCGTGCTCTAGAGTGAACATCCACATGGAGTGTATTCCAGCTTCAAGTTTTACGAGAGTTACTCAGTCATCTGAGAAGTACGACTCTGTATGGTAGTGACTAGCGACTTCCGTGTGAAATGAGTGTGAGGACTGGACAGCCACTGATCGAGACAGTACGTTTTAAAAGTACTTGAGATAAGGTATAAGACCCACTTCTCTAGATGCAACGCCCTGGAGCGAGGTGTTTATCAGATTTTGCATGCCGAGACAGCTGACTGCTTACGTCACGTCCACTGTGTGTGAATGGTCTTATCAGTCTTAGGCTTTATCGTTTTCAAACAAGTGATAGATTTTGTGTTAGTGGGGATCCACAGCCTCCAGATGTATAATAAACGTAAACATGCTCCGTAGTACGCTGTAACGTGATTTTTTATTTAATCGTGCAATTAGCTGATTTCGACTACTTGTCATTGTCAAGCACCTGTAACACCAACATGGAAAAGCACTACGTTGTCTGCATACATCGCCATGTATTAATAACACTTTACACCCATCACATTGAGATTAAACAGTACTGTATAAATTTCTTACAACCACATCAAATTAAGACACATAATGCAGGTCGTATCAGATTTTTTATATTCTGAAAAAAGTGACGCTTTCACTTACTATTACTGATCTGACGATCTACAGAACTTCTGCTGTATTTTACTTTTTACAACTTCAGCCAACAGTATCTGTCTCTAATTTCTCCTGTCCAGATCCCCATGTTCATTTTACTACATCACATATGAGATTTTTTAAAAAAAATCCGTTCATATTAATAGATGTAGGAAAGTCTGCAGCTGTGTCATTCATGACATTCATGATATAAATAATGAAAACTGCAGCAGTTATTCATGTTTTGACGCTTAGCACAACGCGTTTCGAGAATTTACTCTCATTTTCAAGTGAATTTGTGCTTTTGTTTACATTAATATGTTTATTGTTTTTTGCTTGTGTTATTTTCTCCCTCTCTTTCGTCTTTTTGCGATGAGACTGCAAACGGAAAATCGGACAAAATGAATCTTTGTGCTTTTTGACATGCTAATGTTAGAAATGGTATTTTTGTTTGTCTACTAACAGGTCTTGTGACTCCTCCATTATAAAGAATATCACATATACGCGAATTATCACTTACACGAATTGTTTACAAACAAAGACATTACTGTGGTTTATAAAGAGTTTTTACACAGTCTGAGGTGTTACAGTGTCTTTGGAATACATTATGTACAGGCTGAAAATTATTGAACTATATGAAAAAACGTAAATTATTTACAAATTACGACATGCACACACTTTATTGAACATGTAAACTTCGCTACAGATATTAGGACTTAGGTTATGACACATCCGATAAGCCTGCCATCATTGGCGATGATGATGCCGGCCGAAGTGGCCGTGCGGTTCTAGGCGCTACAGTCTGGAGCCGAGCGTCCGCTACTGTCGCAGGTTCGAATTCTGCCTCGGGCATGGATGTGTGTGATGTCCTTAGGTTAGTTAGGTTTAAGTAGTTCTAAGTTCTAGGAGACCGGTGACCTTCAGTAGTTAAGTCGCGTAGTGCTCAGAGCCATTTGAACCATTTGAACCATTGGCGATGATGTGGCGCAGACGAATAGCGAAATTCTGTATCAACCGCTGGAGAGTTGGAACATCAATGCTGTCGATGACATCCTGAATGGCTGTTTTCAGCTCACCAATGGTTTTGGGATCATTGCTGTACGCCTTTAATATAGCTCCACAAAAAGGAATCGTATGTGTTCAGATCCGGAGAATATGGCGGCCAATCGAGGCCCACGGCAGTGACTCTTCGGTACTCCAGAGTGCGGTCCCCAAAGTGCGCCTCCATGACATCAAACACTCTCCTGCTTCGATGGGATCGAACTCCGTCTTGCATGAACCGTATATTGGTGAAATCAGTGTCACTTAGGATGATGGGGATGAAATCATCTTCCAAAACCGTCACGTGCCCTTCTGTAGTCAACGTGCTATCAGGGAATATCGCACCAATCATTCGGTGACTGGACATGGGACACCACACAATCACATGTTGAGAGTGAAGAGACTTCTCGATCGCGAAGTGCTGATTCTCAGTCCCCAAAATGCGCTAATTTTGCTTATTGACGAACCCATCCAAATGAAAGCGGGCATCGTCGCTAAACCAAACCATGCATACCCATTTTAATTCCCATCATGCCCCGCGGCCAAACGTGAAGTTTGAACCGTGCAGAAGTTATAAAGATTTTATTTAATATAGTTCAATAATTGTCAACTTGTCTATATTATAAAATTTTTTTACCACTAGTGATTACTAAATTATCGATTACTTTTTTTTTCTAATGAGGAAATGTATACAATCGTGAAAATGGTTACAGTTATGCAGGAGAAACAAAATAGACAGTGAATCAGTTAATTTCTGCAAATGTTTCTCCAGCATATAATAACTGTAACAATTTTTATGAGTATGTACATTACGTCACGAAAAAAAAGATAATTTAGTGGTCAATGATGGAAAAATATGTTTTATAATTTACAACCTTATATATATATATATATATATATATATATATATATATATATATATATATATAATGTAATCCAATAACACTGTAATAACTCTGACTGTGTACAAACTCTTTCTGAAGCCATTGTGTCGTAAGTTATGATTTACGTGTGTGTGATATTTTGTACAATTCAGGAGGCACAATACCTGGAAGTAGACAAACAAAAATTACCATTTCTAACATTAGCGTATAAAACACTCGGAGATTCATTTTGTCTGGTTTTCCGATTGCAGTATAACCGCAAAAAGACGCAAGAGAGGCAGAAAATCATGCAAACATCACTAATCATATTCTTGTACACAAATGCACAAATGCAGTTGAAAATGACAAATTCTTGAAACGCGTTGTGCTAAGCTAAGTATCAAAACATAAGCAACTGATACAGTTTTCATTATTTAAATCATATAGGAGACTTTTGCCACTTTATCCAATAAGCTGTACAAGTAAGTCTCTATACTTATTTTCTTTGCCCTTAATACTCACGTATGCCTTGTGCTCATCTTGAGTACACACGTTAATTTACTTGTACTAGAAAATCTGGAAGCATTTAACACCCTACTGTTTCTTAAATGTAATTCACATTACGAGGAAGTGTGGTTTGAACTGTCGTGTGGCCTTCCTGATAGAGGCTTTCCGGAGTCTCGGGAAATCGCTTCAGTGAACGACACAAATTTTTTTTTTAAGCAACAAGTCACCCAGGCACCAATAGTCTTTAGCGGATACCAAAATATCCGGCAGCTGTTCTTTGTGTGATAATTTTAGGTAGGATGGAAGACCGTAGACGATGACGTCATTGACGTCGAATCTCTGGGTCGGATGGCACAAGTATAGGGAATAAATATCAGTATGGTACCGGTGAAAGGGCACGCTTTCCCATTCCAGGCTTCTGCTCCACCTCTGATGAACTCACATTTTTCGAGAGCTTCCCGCTTGCGACTGTTCATTTGATGCTGCGAAAGCCATCACGTTATTTACAGATTGCTACTGAGTGAGACAGCACAAACTGTAGGTTCATCGACGGTTGGTTGATCCGAAAAACTCGTGCATTCGGGAAAAAAGAAGCAATTTTCTTTACCTAAAAACTGAACTTTTTAATTTAACAGACAAGTAATCATCGTCATTATTTCTGTGCTTTTCTCTACAAAGCTTACAATGACGAGCCGCCGGACGATGTGATTGACAAAGTGGGGTTTGTTTTCCTCAAAAAAAAAACCTGGAATATTTTACATCTAAAAGATTTTGAAGTACTTCTGAAAAGATTCATCAGGTTTATCATACCTATTTGAACGATATCGTCTTGTTGCATAACACTGTCGAAAAAGTACGGTAGTAATGAAGACACACACGTGATGTGCATAGTAGCAAACCTTGGGAATACCCACAGTCAGAAGATGATACCCAGATCTATTCCACGCTCGGCGCACGCATTGAGCAGGTGGTAAGGGAAAGCAGAAATTTCACGTTACACCAGAACTATGGTGCAACCCACTCGAATTGTACGGTAAGTGACTTGGTAATGATTGTGGTAAATAACAGACCACACATCACTGTCCTTTCATGGTAACGTGTAACAAATACTTTACAGATTTTGTAAATACGAAAGAGTAATCGACGTAGATGTCATCATGGACGTCCCAGGTTGCGACAGCATTTATTTAGTCAAACCACGGAAAAATCAAAATAAAGATGGCCGGCCGTTGTGGCCGAGCGGTTCTAGGCGCTTCAGTCTGGAACCGCGCGACCGCAACGGTCGCAGGTTCGAATCCTGCCTCGGGCGTGGATTTGTCTGCTGTCCATAGGTTAGCTAGTTTTAAGTAGTTCTAAGTTCTAGGGGACTGATGACCTCCGATGTTAAGTCCTATAGTGCTCAGAGCCATTTGAGCCAAAATAAAGGTGCTTGAAAAATCTGAATAGAGACGTCTGGATAGAATTTGGGCTCTGCTCGTCATGAATTCATTTCAATTCTCCTAAACACAGCAGCACCTCACTTAATATGTAAAATCAAACAACTGTCTGGAAGAGATCAAAAATGAGTTTCATAATTTGGCTGTTCCAATGTGTCGTATGACGTCATCTCCGAACTCGCCGCCCCAGTACGTTCGGAAGCTCCACTCGCCAGTCTACGCGCGACCAGTTTATAACCGTAGACTCGTCGCTACAGTCTCAACGGGTACAAGTGGACTCTACCGTCGTAGAAAGGAGATAGAGTATTACAGAGGCCACGACGATTGTCCATGCCTTTTCTAAATTAAATTCCCACACCGCGTGTTTATATTTGCTTGTGAAGGATTATTTCAGGAAGTACTGTAGGAAATTTGATGTTTTTTACTGACAGACTAATTCACGTGGAAAGTCTGTGCATATAATTTATCACAGCAAAGCTAGACAAGTAGGCCATATTTTGTGTGTGCCCATGTATGTGGATGTTTACCAAAAAGCTTTTTCAAAGAGAGTTATAAAATTATTTTAATATACACTCCTGGAAATTGAAATCAGAACACCGTGAATTCATTGTCCCAGGAAGGGGAAACTTTATTGACACATTCCTGGGGTCAGACACATCACATGATCACACTGACAGAACCACAGGCACATAGACACAGGCAACAGAGCATGCACAATGTCGGCACTAGTACAGTGTATATCCACCTTTCGCAGCAATGCAGGCTGCTATTCTCCCATGGAGACGATCGTAGAGATGCTGGATGTAGTCCTGTGGAACGACTTGCCATGCCATTTCCACCTGGCGCCTCAGTTGGACCAGCGTTCGTGCTGGACGTGCAGACCGCGTGAGACGACGCTTCATCCAGTCCCAAACATGCTCCATGGGGGACAGATCCGGAGATCTTGCTGGCCAGGGTAGTTGACTTACATCTTCTAGAGCACGTTGGGTGGCACGGGATACATGCGGACGTGCATTGTCCTGTTGGAACAGCAAGTTCCGTTGCTGGTCTAGGAATGGTAGAACGATGGGTTCGATGACGGTTTGGATGTACCGTGCACTATTCAGCGTCCCCTCGACGATCACCAGTGGTGTACGGCCAGTGTAGGAGATCGCTCCCCACACCATGATGCCGGGTGTTGGCCCTGTGTGCCTCGGTCGTATGCAGTCCTGATTGTGGCGCTCACCTGCACGGCACCAAACACGCATACGACCATCATTGGCACCAAGGCAGAAGCGACTCTCATCGCTGAAGACGACACGTCTCCATTCGTCCCTCCATTCACGCCTGTCGTGACACCACTGGAGGCGGGCTGCACGATGTTGGGGCGTGAGCGGAAGACGGCCTAACGGTGTGCTGGACCGTAGCCCAGCTTCATGGAGACGGTTGCGAATGGTCCTCGCCGATACCCCAGGAGCAACAGTGTCCCTAATTTGCTGGGAAGTGGCGGTGCGGTCCCCTACGGCACTGCGTAGGATCCTACTAGTCTTGGCGTGCATCCGTGCGTCGCTGCGGTCCGGTCCCAGGTCGACGGGCACGTGCACCTTCCGCCGACCACTGGCGACAACATCGATGTACTGTGGAGACCTCACGCCCCACGTGTTGAGCAATTCGGCGGTACGTCCACCCGGCCTCCCGCATGCCCACTATACGCCCTCGCTCAAAGTCCGTCAACTGCACATACGGTTCACGTCCACGCTGTCGCGGCATGATACCAGTGTTAAAGACTGCGATGGAGCTCCGTATGCCACGGCAAACTGGCTGACACTGACGGCGGCGGTGCAGAAATGCTGCGCAGCTAGCGCCATTCGACGGCCAACACCGCGGTTCCTGGTGTGTCCGCTGTGCCGTGCGTGTGATCATTGCTTGTACAGCCCTCTCGCAGTGTCCGGAGCAAGTATGGTGGGTCTGACACACCGGTGTCCATGTGTTCTTTTTTCCATTTCCAGGAGTGTATGTTGCGTGTGTGAAATCGTATAAGACTTAACTGGTAAGGTCATCAGTCCCTAAGCTTACACACTACTTAACCTAAATTATCCTAAGGACAAACACACAAACCCATGCCCGAGGGAGGACTCGAACCTCCACCGGGACTAGCCGCACAGTCCAATTAATATATGTTTTCTGTTCAAAGAATGTCTAACAACTGCGTGACATATGCTTGCGAAAAGTTACCAAGTTTACGACGACAGTATAAGAAAGCTCAATAGTAATTAACCATTAAAATACATTTACAGCAATCTTCGAAAAATTACAGAAATGGACGATACGCTACACAACTCACTATTAGCCTACAAAAGCAGGTTACCATAACAAAAGGAATACACAAACTGACGCGCTTGATTTATTGATATACACTCGTAATTGTAGTCTCGTTCTACTAATGTTGTACATAGAATTCTGCCTTTTGCAGTCATAGAGATTGCTTTAAAATGCTTGTCCCTAACTGCTTTGTTGAAAACCACTAAGGCATCGTACAACGACGGTTACGAGTAATGCGACAACTCTTTGTCCATTGCTATCGGAACTTTAAGGAATTCCTGAGAGACGATGGTCCACCTCCTAGGCGTTTCGAGGAGATCGGGCGAAAGGATCATTACATTTAAATAACATACCATAACATTCCTTTAATTTCAGAAGAGTATCGACATTAATGACCTAAGTAAAAAGTATTTAACAGAACATTGTGACTGTGAACCAATAAAATGTCATTCAATATTACTGACCATACCACTGCAACTCCCGGTAACAACCAAACCTGCAGCAGTGACGTTAATCTCACTAGATCCACTTGAGGCTGGAATACGGAGTGTGCTCTTAGCTACACGTGTCAGAGAAGCTACTGCCTTTTCATGTCCTTTCTGCCATCCAAGATGAGTTTCCACCTATGAAACTTTTTCGATAACACCGGTTGAAATGTACAACAATACTTCGCGGTGTTTATCCACGTGGGCCAGACTTCACGCATACCTCTGCTATTTCAATGGATGCCACAGCTTCGATGGGCGTGAAGTACTTTCGTGTGAACCGCGAGTAACTGGAAATAAAGGAACAGTAATTTGTAGGAATATTCACTCGTAATCATGTTTCAAGCTCATAGATTCCTAGCTGTTCACTCACCTGAAATGTCCACACACGTAGCGCCAACTTCTTTGGCAACATTGTCTCTGTCTTCTGCGCTCAGCATCAAAAGATCACGATATGGGGCACAAGAATGTTGCGCTCTCGTGATACAAATGCAGTAATCTCATGACTCCTTCCATCCATGTAACTTCTACACATTAATTTAAGTATTGCCGTGGCATCACCCAGAAGTTTACATCTCCAGGGAAGTACCAAATGGAGACTTGGATAGTTGTCTCATTCTTAATTATTACCGGCTTCTTTGAATGGCTTGAGAAACGTGATAAGCTCGTGTAGGGTCTAATCATCTATATCCTTGCTGTCTATTTAACTCATTTTATGGGAGCAACACTTATGTCCGCACTATAACACAACAAATATTCCGTGATAACCAAATTTATTTGACCTTCTGTCACTTAAAACTTAAGTTCGACTACACAAAACACTTCACTGGCTGTAGCGCCAAGGAGAAATCAGAGTCACTAGTAGAGAATACAAGTCCAAACCACTGCCAACCAGTCGATACCGACGCTTCGCAAGTTTCCAGCCAAGGAAGCCACAGTACGGATCGGTCGTCGTGAATCCAGCAGCCGGGTAGTAACACAGTCATCGGCGAAGATTGAACTGGTTAAACGGGCTCAGGGAACTCGCTTAAATCCGCAGTCCGGCCAATCCGAGTCTTGGTAGATGGCACCCTTATACGGTTTCTCACTCTGGTGGTAATCCGTATCGATAGTGGTGTGTACGCTGCCGCTAACCCTGCGAAGACGCGTTCACTTGGGCCAGTTGTTGACATCGTGTGTGGCGCCAGCGGTATTCGCTGTGTGCCGCGCGTGTTGTACACGCCGCGCCGAGTTGACGGCTGCTGTGCGGCGGCCGATACGACAAACACCTTAACCTCGATCAGAGTATCACGTAAGGAAACCAGCATGTCTAACAAAGTGTTCTCTTGGACTTCGACCGCTTGTTTGAGTGATTTTGTGAGTATCCTTGAATGACCAAGTTTCATACAACATTACACATTCCGATCACATTCCACAAGTGCTTTAGATGAGTTTATTTTCTCTCCTACACGAGTTAGTTCTAACTGTGATGCTAAAAGCTCCGACTTCAAAGTATCTTCGAGCAATCTGCTAAGACAATGACAGGCGCAAGAAGGTCTACAGTTTTCCAGAGCTGTACTGTATTAGAACCTTGTCCTCTTACGAAAAGTGCTAATTTCATTAAATTCTCAGAAATTTGCAGTGACTCGAAATGGCAAACAAGCTCCGATAAAACGTTGACTTGTTTTACTTCCTAATTGGAAATTTGGCTGGTAAACAGGAGTGACATCCTGTATTTCTAATAGCTACAGTGGTGAAACTTAAACGAAAGGAGAATCATCTGCCGTAATCGTAACGCCAGTTCCTTGTTGATACATTCGTCGACGATCGTCCTGTTGAAATGAGGATGAATTACTGGAATTGCCAAACCGATATCGGAAATGAATTTTGTTCTCATTTGAAATCATATACCTATAAACGTTCTGTGTGACGTATAACTGATGTTGTAAATGGATATCGGCGTGCTATTAAGGAATTAATTACATGTGTATTACACACATTTTAGGCAACTGGTATCGCGTGTGTTCCGCTAAGATAAAATGGAAAAACTGTATGTGGTAGAGGATAATATTTATTTGTTTAATACTTATTGCAAGGAAGATGTGTTGAAAAAAAGGGAATTTTTATGAGAAGTACGCAAGAAAGTGATCTAAGCCATCACTACCCGTTTAATAGTGATAATACGTTTGTACAGAAAGATCTCATAAATAATGGGTTAGTTGGCAGCATAATGTCTCTCTTGTCTCAGGGTTTTGGGCAGATGGAGAGGGGCAAGGTGTGTCTCATATTTATACATGTCTTCTTCTTGAAATGTGGGTGTTTGTGGAATACTGAGAGAGACTAAAAGCATTTTGTCATAAATTAGACTTGTGTAAAGATAACAGCACAAGTGGACTACTCAGTGGACGTCTTGGATCATTAATTATGGTAATTAAGCTGATAGTTATGGGTCATAACTTAGAACAGGTTAAACGGATTTGGCCATTGACTAACACTTGTATAAACAAAACTAAGAGGGCAAGTAAGCATTTTGTCTACGTTAGGGTCATAAACTACACTAGTTTGTTTACACAAGAATGCAAGGCCAAGTGGCCAGTTTGTTTACATCAGGAGAACAATGGATGCCTTTTTTTTAAACTGGTAAAGATCCCCTACTTATATAGTCCCACCAACATCTAATGAATTGTGACAATCTACTGTAACTTACTCAAATCTTGGATATAACGCGAATAACAATGTTAAAACGCTGCTGGCAAGCAAAGATTGTGCTTTAGCACTCGTCACAGCTTAACCATCTGTGCCCAAGCGACCATCTATACATCACACGTCAACATAAAGCTTAATACACGATTATCACATCCAGATGGAAGACGACTGTCCGGACTGTATGCTACCTGGCGTGTTTTCACTAAGTAAAAACTTACGTAAAATGGACTTATCGGCTGATAACATTTCATTAAATGGTAGCTCAGATTTTTTCTGTCCTGCCTCTGTTGATGGCTGTTTCATTCTCGTGGTTTACAAGAGATCTGACAATAGAGCTATAGTGTGAATATTATAATTATACTGCATCACTACGAACTCGTACATGAAATGTGTTAACTGCGATACAGTGATATACCAACACAGCATCACAGCGCCAATAGAATAAATTCAAATGTTTTGAGTAAAGAGCAAAGATAGAGAGAACTGAAAGATGCACTAAAAAATTATAAAAGCGTTTATTCCATTTTATTCATATTATTTTGTACATCAACGTAACATATAAAGATTAAAACCCTTTGAAGAGATGATGTGACTGTAGCGAAGTTAACACAGTAACGTTCATTCAAAAACTGGTGAGTAACAGTCTTTGTCAGTTAGGAGTGTCTTCTTCCTGAAGTGCAGTTAATGAAATTTCTTTTGTTTGTGTCCTTGTACTTTCACCATCACAGTTCAGTATTTGAAGTCTTTGTTTACGACTCTAGTGCAGATACGAACTGTGGATATTCCCTAAATGAAAACCGTCTGAGACATCGCTGAGAGATAACCACGTACTCAGAGCAGACGGTTATATGAGAAAATCCTACTTCTAGATCGTGATGAGCACGTGCCTCATGAGTGATGAGTGCCGCTGTCGAGGAGTTATCTCTGAAACAGTGTATCGATGTGAAGTATCGGCGATCGAGTGTCGTGGCGCGTGGCCTGGGATACCCCAGCAGGTGGTATTTAAGGCGGCGCTTAGGTGAGCTGTGATGCATACTGTCTGCACCCTACGACAAGACGACCAGTTCACGACTTCACTCTAGCAATAGTAGTGACTGCTCTATGCATGTATACACCATACCATCGGGAAGTAAACAGTTAGCCTCTTGCAACTTTCTATGTACGAAAGTTTGGAAATTTAATTGAAAGCTTGCATTTTAAGTAACATGCCTAACAAGGCTAACACACAGTAGAGATCTGTGAAGAACAGGACACGATGATACCAATAAGATTAAAATTATTTCTCTTTAGTCATATGTACTAGATTCTAAAAGAAAAACAAAAGGACACATTGACCCTATGCTTCTCTGAAGCATTATCATGGGGGACACTTTTGACTTTCTAGCTGACAGTAAAACGGTTGCGCTGGAAATACTGACCAAAGTATCAGAAACTGATTTTCATTTACGTGTACTTCCCATATCAGGAAATGTAACGGTTAATATCTGGAAAGATTTATCTTTTTTTAATTTTATTTTGTTGGTTTCAGTCAAATTCCATTTTACCAGGTGCAGTTATGTCACATAATGATACAAACAGGGCAGTTGTGTCACTACAAAATATAGAACATTATTTTATGAGATACTTATAGGGTAACGTAAATTAGTCGGACTGACTGTTACAATAAAGTTCACAAATTGTTAAATAAAATATAATTCTCCTATTTACAAAGTGGGATGGAATAGACAATACACTTGGCAGAGGACTTATCCATGGAACTAACAGCTAGTCTAAGAGAAAAATAATCCTTAATTTCTAAAATTAGGCTTATTTTGTATGTTGAGAGGCACTTGTTCGCATTCGAGGGTCGTGGGCACTGATAACACAGATTTTAAAGAAGGCCAGTCAGAAATCTGACATCCATTACATGTTTGACGTACCATCTAGTTCGTGGTCACCATTGGACTACAGTAGGGGTTATTATCTGCATCGCAGCGTTCGCTTTAAACAATTCACGCAAACCATGGAAAGTGTGAACCTGCTTCTCCTGCATGTTATTATGGAGATGCATGCATCCGCGTTTCTTTTCTCGTATTGTTATATTTAAGTTATTTATAAAGTGAAGTTGTTCTTCAAAATAACTTCCAGGAAATCAAAGGAGCTCCAGTACAACTGTTCACCGTCAGGACCTACAGGTGAGCATATTGAATCGGTCCGTGCCCTTTACTACTAAACTCGCTTAATATGTTTTCACATGAAAATGTAACCTTGCTATTTACACACATGTTTCCTCGAGTGTAAGTCCTAAAGTATTTGCGGGAGTGTAATTTTGGTTTCGGTTTTGTACGTTCGATAACTGACGGGGAACTCGAGAGGCAGTAAACAGGTGTTTGTTGGTAATGTTTCCTCAGCAGCGGCTTCACTGATTAAGTGCAATGCTAATGTAACGTAAACGGAAGACAGACAATAGATCGAGTCTTTTTAATGTAGGGTAACGCTTTTCTTTATAACGGCAGATTTATATTTAATGCAGTGGATATCAAACATTTAGAGATGGCTATATCTGTGACCGTTGGAGACTAATGAAACACACTCCCTACCAACAAGAAAGTAACAGATCCAGACGCCCGATTTCTTAAAAATCTTCTCGAAAGAACTGAATTTTCACTAAAATCACGCAAATTCGAAGGTAGCTCCAGGCACCTTTATGTAACCAGATTGTAATACATGCAGTTCTATAAAATTTCGTAAATATTTTACAAAATAATTCATTGCTGTATGGCCGGATTCCCATGGCCAACGGGCATAATATTTCGGAAAATGACCAAGTTGCATAGATTATTTTTTGAAAGAATACACTGCCGTTTGACTTAGTGTTTTTTTTTCTGTACAATCTAGATATCGTCTTTACGCCATTATCGAGTATAATTATAAAAATCTTCTTTCTGGCTTTGAGGTTATAACACTAACGGCTACTATTAAAGTAGTAATAGCCGATGATGTTATTCCTGTTAAAGAATTTTTATTTTGTGACCGTGACTGTCTGTAATGGAAAGTTGTGGGACTAAATTTGTTTCCCTAAAGATTTCTATTGAGACAAAGCAATAGCAAAGTTCTGTTACTAATAAAGTAAACTGTAATTACGTAAAAAGAAATGGTCGCCAGCTTAATTGGGATAAGTTTTACCCAATACTAGCATGGCTCGTAAAGAAAGTTAACTATGTGGGTTGACTTTACTTGATACTAAACTTCTGTTTTGCTGGTAATATACAAGACAGTAGCACACTTTAGCAAGTAATGTACCAGTGATTTGAGCTGAACTATACCAGAGGAGTATTAATGCGTTTAGGCAACAACTGACTCTCAATAACACTAACTATCTGCACATTGCAGTAGGAAGATAATGATAATTATTAGTAAAAAGCTTGCTAATGGTGGAGCACTTCTAATTTGGACTAGAGGTTCTTTTGTGAATTTAATTATAGGAAATTACTATTACTGAAATAGTTATGAAGTGTTTGTATCTTTTGTTTATATCCTAGTATAGTTTGAATGTTTGTGGCCAGTTGCTAATTCTTGACTGCTGTTATTGTAATATGACATTTAACTCTGGCTCGGCTATTAGCATAGGGACTCAGAAACTTATCTATCGCCAGATTCAGATCGCGGCTGTACACTTTAGTCACAACACAATATGGGAAGCAATTTTAATTGCATAACACGTGCAATTGTAGATACTATTATTTCAATAAAAAAAATTTTGAACAGAGTACTTTAACTGTCCATTTATGAAAACTAGGTGGAGCAATAGAAAACTTTTGCTCACTAAATAAGTATGTACTTTACAACTCCACACTGTTTATTGACTTTAGTTAAAGAAGATAATTGCTTTTCAGTTCAGTAAAACAGGATTCTCGGATTCACAGATGCACTTGGATAGGACCCTGTCTGGGTAAATGACGAAGGTTATAAAATACGGTGGCTCAAGACAAAGTTTACAGAACACAAAATTATTACTGAAAACGAAACCACATATGTGATCCATGCAATTATATAGCATTCAACTGATAATGAAGGTGGTGGCAGCGTCGATCTCCTGTGCTATTCAAAAAAGGCAGAAAAAGTATCCACGGCTCTTCCTTTGCAAAAAGCTCTGAAAATTCTCTTCTTAGCGTCGGATTTTCATAGTGCAGAGCTAACTAGAGCGTGCCATTAATAATAAGCTGCAATACTTCCGCATCCAAGTCTATATTACATAATCCTGCAGTTCTTCTCGCCTCTTTCAGTTCACAAGATGAGCACCCTATTGCCTGCTAGCCACCTGCTGACTCATGCCACAAAGCAGCTTGTAAGTTCATCGGACAGATCCACTTTTCCTAAGCACCCTGCTATTTTATAATGGTTAAGCACTGAAATCAACGAAGGAAAGTACCAAGTAACAGAGTTCCCTGCATGTGTTGGAGAAAAGCGCTTCCGTATGTCAACTGCCATCAGTAGTCACTTTTGCCCTCAAAAACCTACGTTCTAGAAGGACGTTCCTGGAAAATATACCATGCTTACAATAATTATTCTGAATTAATTTAAATTTCACCTCAGTACTACGACTTCCATAGGGATCCAATTTCACAGCCAAGAGCAATACCGTGATTCAATATTTAGTCTAACACTGTTATAAGCTCAGAAATTGTATCATTAACTTCGCGTGTCATTGTTCTAGCTGAAATGTCGTCACACTGGGTTCTACTATATACGCAGAAGCACAGTCAGTTTGTATACAAGGGTGATAGTGGCGATGATGTCTATGGTGCCGACTTACAGCGATCGGAATTTTCTTTTCAACGATAACAAGCTGTCATCCAAAACAGCTTGGTTTGAAGAAGATAATGAACTACAGGGAATGATCTTATTGCAGGTGGTATGCCTTTGCCTCCGTACGGCCTCTGAACTGACTTGTCAGCCTGTTATACGAAGACATCCACCGCTGCGTTTGGGGGCCACAGCACAATTGCGACACCTGAGGATGGGCTTATGAGAGCCCGAAACCGGTCGTGATAACAAAAGAAATTTACAACTGAAGCGGTAATTTCAACCTCTGACATACAGCTATGTTAAAGACCGAGCGATGTGGTGGCATATTAAGCACATTGGACTCGCATTCGGAACGACGACAGTTCAAACCCGCGTCTGGTCATCCCGATAGGTTTCCCATAATTTCCTAAATCGCTCCAGGCAAATGCTTGGGTGGTTCCGCTGAAACGCCACGGCCAATCTCTTTCAAATCCTTGACACAATCTGACCTTTTGCTCCGTCTCTAATGACCTCGATGTCGTCGGGACGTTAAACCCAATCTTCCTCGGCGGGGTCAGGGATTTTCTCTGCCTCGTGATGATTGGGTGCTGTGTGCTGTCCGTAGGTTAGTTAGGTTTAATTAGTTCTAAGTTCTAGGGGACCGATGACCATAGATGTTCAGTCCCATAGTGCTCAGAGCCATTTGAACCATTTTTGAACCCAATCTTCCTCCCTTTAGTTATGTTAAAGTGGACATTAGCCCTCATACTAAAATTGTTTGAGATAAATATAATAAAGAAAAGAGAGGTTACAGAATTACAATAAACTAATTACAGAAGTTTCCCTAAACACACACACATACACACGCCATAAAATTGCGTACTTGCTCTTTATAGCAAATGATCGAAACTCGATAATAAAAGGTACAAAAATTCTACGAGAGATACTTGGTTTTGATTTACCTATAGACAGAGAGAAATAAAACAAAATCTCGGCATACAAATTCAGGCGTCTAAACGAATAAGGGATTTAATTTTCTTCCAAAGTATCTTGGTACCCAGTAGAATGTTATTTTCTACCCCAGTTCGTGTGCATTCATTGCGAGAGAACTGGACGTTACGCTCATCGTATTGAATAAGAGCTGTAAATGCATGAAGATTCTATGGGTTTCTTACTGATGTGGAAAAGCGAAATCAGTACACCATCTAACGCCAATGCCAGTGGAAGAGGAATATTTGGTCATAGTCGAAGTAAGAGTAGAATTCAAAGACAGTTAGGTACACAGTTAGTTGGCTACATATTAGGCTGAAAGACGTAGCTTGTCGTATGGAAAATGTCGGGTCGACGATTCCAAACTATCAGCAAACTGAGTAGCAGAGCTTACGTTCTTTACCGTTTTATAAATGGCTCTGAGCACTATGCGACTTAACTTCTGAGGTCATCAGTCGCCTAGAACTTAGAACTAATTAAACCTAAGTAACCTAAGGACAACACACACATCCATGCCCGAGGCAGGATTCGAATCTGCGACCGTAGCGGTCGCTCGGTTCCAGACTGTAGAGCCTCGAAACGCACGGCCACTCCGGCCGGCTTTACCGTTTTAGATGGCACGTTCAGTTCAGGTAACACCATGTTAGCAGTACTTTGCGAACTACCTATCGCTCTAGAAAAAACACAACCAAACACACACCACTGAGATACTGTTATGCTTGTACTAAGAAGAGACAAGTAAACTGATGGGGCGTTTTAAGCTGCGTCATTATTATCATCATAATAATCATTATCGATTAACGATCTCCCGTTTCCCACTGTGGTATGAGAGCACTTCCCCCTTTCTCTATCCAGGTACACTTCCGTTCTTTCCATCTGCAGCTATTCCACTCCCCTTCCTTCCGCCGGCCGAAGTGGCCGTGCGGTTAAAGGCGCTGCAGTCTGGAACCGCAAGACCGCTACGGTCGCAGGTTCGAATCCTGCCTCGTGCATGGATGTTTGTGATGTCTTTAGGTTAGTTAAGTTTAACTAGTTCTAAGTTCTAGGGGACTAATGACCTCAGCAGTTGAGTCCCATAGTGCTCAGAACCATTTGAACCCTTCCTTCCGGGTCCTGTTTCACTTGAGCAGTCCACAGTTTCCTGAGGGAGGGTCTACTTCACACATTTCTTTCCAATCCATTTTCCTTTGTTGGTGCTTGTTCCATGCTCTTGACATATCCAAACTACTTCAAACTTACTATTTTTATGCTTTCAGGTAGTGGTTGCTGCGCTTCCGTTTCTTGACGGTTCTATTAATTCTGGATATAATTTTTTTTTTGGTTACTTTGAGAATTGACGCGTGGAGCTTTCTGCAGTCTATTGTCTCCTACTGTCTCTTCAGTAGATGGTACAAGTTTCAAGAGCACAGTCAGTTATTGGTAAAAGAATATGCCTCATAAAGTGTATTCTCGTGTCCTATAGCCAATTGGTGTTTTAAACTGCATCGTGACAGTTAATATTCCTCATCAAGTCTGTTCTCTTGTCGAGAGTTGTGATTTTTTAATGATTATCATCGAGTAAAATATATATAAAATAAGGTATGTTCCAGACACCAAATGTCTGATGTTCGTGAGAAGCTCGAAGTAACACTTTCTTTATACGACTCCATTAAAAAGTGCGGCTATAGATGTATCTTAGCTGAGGGAGCGTTATCGGTATTTTTCTACTGATGTTGTTGATACTGTTGTTGTTGCAGTGCGCTTCTCGGGCAACACGACGTTCCGGGGCGTGTACGTGCAGGCCCTCCAAGGGGACCAGCCGGTGGGGCAGTTCCTCGCCAGCGACGTGGCCGGCGTCGCTCTGGACGACTGCGCGCCAGGGACAAGCGTGAGTACCGAGCCTCAGCAGCCTCTGGTCCACGTAACGTGACTGTTAACATTCTGAGTAACTAATCTGACACCGAAATCTCTTTACCCGTGGCGGAGTTAACGTTGTGATGATATCCGTCCGGTTAATGCCTCACATCAACGCCCCGAGGGGCTTAGCCATTGTGAATTTCTGAGGGAATAAAATGTCGTTAGTCAGAATTTGATGCTTTATATTGATCAGAGGGACGCTCTCTGATAGCTACCGCGGTTGAGATAATACTTTTGTAGTTTTATAAGAAATTACTTATATTCTGGGAAGAATCTTACTCGAAAAAAACATATTTTTAGTAAAAAATGCTCATAAGTCAATCTAATTATAAATTATTAACTACACACGTTATTTGTGCCTCGAGGGATTCATAGGGCAGCTGCGCTAAAGCTGTAAAACATACAGAAAAATAAAACATCGTTGGAGTTAGAATTTTCGAATCGTAATACACGCCGTGGCGTAGTTATGGAGTGCCTCAATAGACAAGGTGTGTAGAAACAAGTTGATAAATCAAAACACAAAAGAATTAAAGATATTAGCTGCCAGTGGGCACTGATTTATATCAATGGAGCAAAATGAAAGGGTTTGCCAGACTGGACTTGAACCTGGGTCTCCTGCTTACTAGGGAGATGCGCTGATAACTACGCCACCTGGACACAGTGGTCACGTCAGCTGCACGGACTGCCCTAGCAAGCCTCCCGTCGGGCCCAAATTCCCAACTTATACCACACACTACTGATGTAGTGCCACTGCTCATTAGCCTCATTACTCTCGGCATCTTACCAATACCATTAAGAGTTCGACCTTGTTACCTTGTTGTGCATTTGCACTGAAGGGATGATTGACCGTCATTGCCTTAATTATGTGTATGTGGTGGCTCTTCTTTCGGACATATGTAGATAAATCAACCGCTCGGAATTGTACCATCGAGCTAGTTCCCGCCTGTAGATAGGCAACCCAAAGAACAAATTCGCAAAGCGATCTTCTGTCGTTGTGTCTTGGCAGTCTGCAGCATCAGCAGCAGTGATTTCAATGAATTGCACGCACGTATTGACGTTTCTCATGTCACAAGAGGTGCACATACTGAACAATTGTACCGTAAATTAAAAAAAAATGGTGAGGTGCTCTATCCATTGATACTTTTCACACATTCATCTTCAGAAACCAAGAGGTACTTATGGATAATAGTGTATAATAAAATTCAAACTTTTCTCCATGTGTGTCCCTAGTAGCCACCTCCGTGTCGGTGTGTGGCAACGTTTGGAACGAGGTCTGTTCAGCCTCATGAGGAGAAATAAGAAAGGTGCTTCAGTAAGTAAGTTGCTCACGTGGGCCACCCAGGGTGGCCGAGCGGTTCTAGGCGCTTCAGTCTGGAACCGCGAGACGGCTACGGTCGCAGGTTCGAATCCTGTCTCGGGCATGGATGTGTGTGATGTCCTTAGGTTAGTTAGGTTTAAGTAGTTCTACGTTCTAGGGTACTGATGACCTTAGAAGTTAAGTCCCATAGTGCTCAGAGCCATTTGAACCATTTTTTTGCTCACTTGGGAGCAAAATTTAAAGTCTAGCAGCAGTCTGGAAGCCGAAAGACTAATTATGTACCCGACATGTTGCCATGCCACAGATGATGTCCTTAAACAATAATCATGAACATGACTAGATATTAAATGCTATATATGACACTAGATATTTAAATGAAGCTGCCCTTCTTGATTTAAATTATATCCATCGATTAGCCGTAGGAAACGTGTAGTGGTGCTGACAGTCGTAAAGCTTATAATTTGTTTGTAATACTTACGGTTCAGGTGCTATGATAAAGGATTCTCTCTACTTGTGGACGAGAGAAAGATTAGCGGCTCATTCATCTGACTGAATAGCAAATTGAAAATTCAATGTAAAATGCAAACTATAGAGACAAAAATTACGGTGCAGCAGAACTGTGTGGTTCGATGGTAAAAATATGCACGATCGAAATTAGACATAGTTAATAAAATAATAATACCGTCTGTTTGATGAACGAAGACTACTATTTGAAATTAATTTCGCTAATTCAACAACCAGTATAAATTAATGGTCGCTCAATCAAAAACTTTAGACTTTAGATACATTCATTTAGACTCGTTCAGCGTGCCAAACATTTATGGTTGCGAGTAATGTTTACTGTCTTTTAGATAATTAGTGTAAGTAAGCACAATCATGTGACTGTCTGCTTTCAGAACGCCTGGGAATACGTTTTAAACGAAGACACTGAGAAACTGGATGTCGAGTGGGTGGCGCCAGACATTAACGACAGCATAATTTTCAGGTCGGACTTTCAGTACACAACATAAACGACTGGACTGAACATGATTTCTCTGTAACTATTGCTTACCACTTTGCTGAACTGTAATTGTCTGGACCTCCTGTCTCCTTTTAAAAGTTTTACAGAATTTTCTACTTTTTACCTAAATAATAATATAATATTAATAATAATAAGGAAATGCTCTAAACACTTGCCCCTCACTTAACTGTCTAGTTTCTGTGATCTATCACATCTCCTGGATCACCTGCTGGTCCAAAGCTGGAAGCATCAAACATTCCGAATATCATGTTGTTTCATCCCTTCCTTTCTGTAATAATCTGTACTGCTGTAATCACATCCCGCTTGTCACCTGTTTTTAATTCGAGCCTTGTTCTGTCTGGGAGTCCTAGGCGTCACCTTTAGATGTTGCGAGCACTCAACACTTACCTGCTGCAGAAATTAGCTTTTAAAATTAAAGTGGCTAAGCCTCCTATTGTAGGGACACCTGTATGGGACACGGATAATTAAATAACCTTCGGAAATAGGGAGACTGCAAGCAATCAACACTGAAGCTCCATATTTATGTATTTTCAATCTTTGAGCATAAGTAGCTATACAAGAAGGACGTAGATAGTGCAGAGGGACTGCACCAAAAATTGAAATTCTGCGAGGGAGGTAGTACTGCCAGTAATAGCTACAGAGACACTAGAAACGAAAAGCCAAAGTTCTGCATTATTGGTCAGTGCACCTATGACTGACGCCGAGGAACTGTCTGTTCTCTTCACTGAGATCGTCAGCGTAAACTACTCTCATTGTAAAACATATTTGTAGAAAGACTTTTAGACATACCATTACCTCTTAGAATCCGTAAAGAAAGATGTCTGCTGAACTATCTGTTCAAAAAAAATGAGGATTTATTGGCTAGGATCTGTTTTCTATACCTTCCTCTGAAGTGGGGGGTCAGCCGTTTCTACTGCTTGTTCGTTCGCATTGGTTCACGCTTCTGGTTTCGCAGATCTGGATAGGTTGTGGATTTTTTTCCGCCTAAATTCTCTTCCAACTCTACCACAGACCTGGATGTTCATAGCCTTCCGCTGTTGCGTCATTCAGGAACTAATGATTGTGTTTCTCTGCCTTCTTTTTTTCTTGACACTTAATTGTACCAATTACGTTCGTCTATCTAAAAAAAGTACAATAGTCAGCGCCGAGTCCAGTGTTACATAGTGGCACACACTGTCCTGTTGAACATGATATAAGCTGCTTTCCTATTAGTTTAACAATTCTCTTTTTTATTGCTCTGTAGTTCTCCACTCTTCATAGCTGCATGTCGTAGTAAACTCCAAGAGAACGATTTAGTGTCACCCATACTTTCGTCTACGCGTAGGTACCCAACAGTGGACTCTTGAACAGTCGTTCTTCTTTGCACCATTCGTAGTTATTTCTCCGTATGAGTCGTTCCATTTTCTAGCTAAATAGTTACTCCTCATTAAGTTCAAATGGTTCAAATGGCTCTGAGCACTATGCGACTTAACTTCTGAGGTCATCAGTCGCCTAGAACTTAGAACTAATTGAACCTAACTAACCTAAGGACATCACACACATCCATGCCCGAGGCAGGATTCGAACCTGCGACCGTAGCGGTCGCACGGCTCCAGACTGTAGCGCCTAGAACCGCACGGCCACTACGGCCGGCCCTCATTAAGTGTTTACGTACTTTGTGGATAAACTTACCGCATTCGACATGGTTACACATACAAGAAGATGGTAAACGTTAAAGTAAAAAAAAAAAAAAAACTGAAAGGAATCGCGTTCTTCTTTAATACGAGTTTCTACGAAGAAATGATTTTATGGTGAATTTCCTTAATACTGAGTTACAGTGGAGACAGAACAGATCGAGCAATGTATGTCCCGAAGGAGTGCACATGGTTTAGAATACCTGTATTACCCATAAAAATTTATAGCGAGTTGTAAGCTGGATTCTTTCTTACGATTTCGGTCAACTCCTCCTCCCAAACACCTGAAATGTGCTGTTTGTACTGATATTGGCCTGAACTTTGTTTTAAACTCTAAGAACCTTAGCAAAAAAATGAACAATTACTGTCTAAACATTTTGTATGCCATAGCATATACGTTTCAGAGCCGCTTCTGTTCCTTCACATCTGTGAATTTCAAAAAGCTTACTATGCGGACATAAATACGTGAAAAGGTAAATGAAATAATAGTAGTAATAGTTCAAGCCAATGCTGCATCAAAAGACCAACGTACTTGTTTGATCAAATGTGCATAATAAACTCGACTCCGAGTAATAGATTAAGGCTGTATGAGATTTTGTCAGGGAAGTTACATGTAGGCGAACTTAACATAATGTAATTGCGGTCTTGCCATTTCCTACTGACGAACACATGAGTACTTAAATGAATGAAAAGTGAGTGAGTTTCCGTTGCCCACGGCGAGATATGAATTGAGAAAGAGGAGCTAAGGCACGGATACAACACAATCTACCGACTGCTTTTCGGGTTCTTGGCGTGTGCAGCAAAGCTAACAGCACACCGCCGGAGGCTGACTAACAAATTACTTTCTAACACAAATTCGCTTTTGTTGCAGAGTGTCTCTCGTAAAGACCTTCCCTGAGTTCTGGATCGGCGTAGGGTCAGAAAGTGTCGCGGTCGGGGTAAGTACAACAACAGTTACCTCTTTCTCACTAGTAAGTTAACATTAAGTCACCATGAATTTCAATTACCTTATTTGACTATTTTCATAAGTTATTTTAGAGATATAAGAACCATGCGTCTACTTAATGTTATTGTCGTTTCTCTCAAGTCCTATCTGAGAACAAAACAAGCTCTGAAACGCACACGAAATTATTTATTTTGGTTTATTTCTTGAAAGCTGAATTACTCTTCACAAAATATGGCTTTCTCATCTTGCTATTATTTGTTTTCGGATCCGCGAGTTTCAGAGTACAACATGAAAGTCGTAAAATAGAGATTATAGTTTCTATTTGCATTAAGACTTGGTCTCCTCTTCCGTGCTTCGTGAGTGACACGAGTGTTACGACGTTCCAACCAATTGAGCAGAGTTGTTAGGGGAAGTGTCTTTCCCCTCTTCGATTATGCAACAGCATCGGAGTAACTAGTAAACTGATCAGCTAGATATTTTGTCCAGTTACTGAGTATTGTGCCAACGACTTTCCGGAAGGCGTTCGATACAGCTCCGCACTGTCGCTTGATGAACAAAGTAAGAGCCTACGGAATATTAGACCAGTTGTGTGGCTGGACTGAAGAGTTTTAGCAAACAGAACACAGCATGTTGTCCTCAGTGGAGAGACGTCTACAGACGTTAAAATAAGCTCTGGCGTGCCACAGGGGAGTGTTATGGGACCATTGCTTTTCACAATATATATATATATGACCTAGTAGATAGTGTCGGAATTCCATGCGGCTTCTCGCGGATGATGATGTAGTATACAGAGAAGTTGCAGCATTAGAAAATTGCAGCGAAATGGAGGAAGATCTGCAGCGGATAGGCACTTGGTGCAGGGAGTGGCAACTGACCCTTAACATAGACAAATGTAATGTATTGCGAATACATAGAAAGAAGGATCCTTTATTGTATAATTATATGATAGCGGAACAAACACTGGTAGCAGTTACTTCTGTAAAATATCTGGGAGTATGCGTGCGGAACGATTTGAAGTGGAATGATGATATAAAATTAATTGTTGGTGAGGTGGGTGCCAGGTTGAGAGTCATTGGGAGAGTCCTTAGAAAATGTAGTCCATCAACAAAGGAGGTGGCTTACAAAACACTCTTTCGACCTATACTTGAATATTGCTCATCAGTGTGGGATCCGTACCTGGTCGGGTTGACAGAGGAGATAGAGAAGATCCAAAGAAGAGCGGCGCGTTTCGTCATAGGGTTATTTGGTAATCGTGACAGCGTTACGGAGATGTTTAGGAAACTCAAGTGGCAGACTCTGCAAGAGAGGCGTTCTGCATCGCGGTGTAGCTTGCTGTCCAGGTTTGGAGAGGGTGCGTTTCTGGATGAGGTATCGAATATATTGCTTCCCCCTACTTATACCTCCCGAGGAGATCACGAATGTAAAATTAAAGAGATTCGAGAGCGCACGGAGGCTTTCAGACAGTCGTTCTTCCCGCGAACAATACGCGACTGGAAGAGGAAAGGGAGGTAATGACAGTGGCACGTAAAGTGCCCTCCGCCACACACCGTTGGGTGGCTTGCGGAGTATAAATGTAGATGTAGATGCAGATGTAGACTTTGCCACAGTGGTAACACCGGTTACCGTCAGATCACGAAGTTAATCTCTGTCGGGCTTGGCTAGCACTTGGACGGGGGCCCGTTCGGGTCTGCCGAGAGTTGTTGGCAAGCGGAGTGAACTCAGCCCTTGTGAGGTCACTTGAGGAGCAACTTGATTGAGAGGTAGCGGCTCCGGTCACGAAAGCTGACAACGGCCGGTGGAGCGGAGTGCTTGCCACAAGCTCCTCCACATCCGCTTCCAGTGACTCCTGTCGGCTGAGGGTGACGTGGTGATCGGTTAACGTTGGGTCTACCAAGGCCTGTTCGGACGTATATTATGAATATTATGCTCGTATAATCGCGTCTGTGCGCCCCGGTTACCCTCGGCCATTACTAATCGTGCAAAGTATATCTACTGCTTATTTTGAATAACAGAATTTTGACGAAGAAAAAAAAAAAGTTTTACAGCGTAACGTAACAAATCTATTTGACTTTGCAGTTAATTTCAGTATTGTGATTTAACTGCGTTTCTGTTTCCTTACAGACCACGCGGATGGCTTCCAACGTCATTGCAGCATGAAGATCGAAAATGAATTACGTCGGCGGCGAGACAGTCCTGTAGAGAGATTCTGCCTAATGTCTTTCTAGGCAAACACAACAAAAATGAAATAAAATTTTCTTACAAGTGCTCTCAATAATAAGCAAATGAGGCAGGTCTCTGGTACATTGAGCAGAAAGTTGGGTGACCACTAAATGGCCTAAGCTTGAAGCAGTGCAAAGATAACAGCATGTCACGACAAGAAGATTCCTCGCCTCCCACACCTGGAAAGCAGAAGAATGCTCAACAGCCTGGTTTGTGTCCTGGTGAAATAATTCAGAAGACCATGATATTACAGCGACGTCTGCTTTACATCCGCTTACTGTCAAGACTCAGTTGCTCTTTTTTAAAAAAACATAAAGACAATTGTATTCTGATACCCTTAAGCAAAGTTATTTCATTATTTTGAGAGCCCATTACCTAACTCCTAACCTCACACGGAATGTTTAACGGTACTGGCGCATATGCTAGACGTCTCTCGCATGGAAATTGCCTGCAAGAATGAGAAGAGTGCATTTTTGCAGAATAAGTCGGTTGAGTGAGCTACTCAGTCTATAATGGTGAAAAGCTATAGATCACAAATCGACTTAATGCTGTAACAAACAGGCCTGGAAATGCCAGCAGATAGAACTGGTTTCAAGATTCAAGCTGCAAACTGTACGTAATCTAACAGTACCATCAGTTTTGTTACAAAATCGAGAAATGGTTAAGGGTACATTTGACTTATACAGAAAACTTCCATTTAAGTATGGAGCAGCTTTCATAAATGAATGTAAACGTAAAACTATCAACGACCTGTATGTTGGGTTAGAAACCAGTGATACGGATTACCATTACATCTGAACCACAATGATTTTTTTTTCCTTTAGAGGGGAATATACAATGATGAATATTTGTGGCACGTGGAAACGGTGTCTCGAGTAAGGATTCAAAACTCAGACACCTACCTTTCGCAGGCAGTGCGCCGACAATTGTGGTCAATTTTGCGCGTTTAGGTTTCTTGTACAAAAGTCAGAGGAACCAGTGACAAGTTAAAGCATTCAGTCGTTTCGTGAGGCGTGCACGGATATCGAATTCTGTACGGCACTGCTCGCAAAAGGCGGGGATTCAGATTGTGAAACAATGGCTTAACCACAGCCCAGCGAAACTTCCACAACGAGATTTGCAGTCCGCAGCGGACTGTGCGATGATAAGGACAAAGGTTTCCCGCGGAGCTTACAAATGTTGCAGAAATATCTACGAAAAGCAAGAGACCCAGACTCAGTCCAGCACACAGTTTCAGTCTGTAAAAAAGGTTTTCGTTTTGAAGAAACTTGTGTTCTCAAGCATATCGGTTTTAAAAAGTTGCGGTGCGTATATTACTAAGACGACGTTTGAACAGCGTATCATAAAACGGAAGGTCAGATCTTCTAGGTTCCTAGGTAGCCACATCTTTCGCTTAAAATTTCTTCTTCACAGTCATCGCCACTCTACATGGATGTTCTTTAGGATCTGGCTGAATCAAGGAAATCAAATGATCTTAAAGAAGATCTAAACGTAGATCATGAAGAAGAAATTTTAAGTGGAACATGACGTGGCTAATAGCTTAGTAGATTTTACAGTCAGTGCTAAAAGTGTATGAGATGAAAATTACTTTTACTGTTATAGTGACCAAAAACAGTCCACCTGCTCGTGTTGTTGCTGGAAGGATAGAAAAGGTTGTCAATCAACTCATTTTAGACAAATAAGGAATAATTAAGACTGTAGTTCCTATTTTTCATGGTAACAGACACGTATCTAAGAAATGCATCATTTAGTAGCGCTAGAGTCACTCTGAATGACACCCTGAAGGAAATTACTTTCTCCGCAACTGACTTCACATCGGGCAACAGGACGCAATTTTTTCTGTCCCCAAAAGCATTGTTTTCATCTTCTACACTTTTCTGATGCTGCTAGGAGGTTTCACAACTAATATTTACTGGAGATTATGGCTCACTGAGAGTATCTCTACAGACTGTGTAGGAGATTAAAAACTACGCATTGAGAAGTAAATCTCTACAAGGCCGCAAAAGAATTCTGCAGGAACGCTGTGAGGTTCGATTAGACAGTAATCGATTCCAGTACCAACAGTAAAAAGATCATCTTCGGAGTCGAGCTCAGTAGTAAAACGTTATTTATTGTGCTGCTATTGCTCTTCTTTACGATTCCCAATGCAGTTTATGTGGGCTTCGTATACGCCTGCTGGTCTTTCCGTTTCAAACTCATACCAGCCAGTCTTTTAATTCCTGTTTCTCAAATTCAAACACAATAGGACCCTGGTATGAATGGAAACCGATATTTTCAAGAATGAAATTATACTCTCTCTCTCTCTCTTTCTCTCTCTCTTTCTCTCTCTCTCTCACGCACACACACAAACACACAGATGGTAATGGAATGTTCCAATAGCTTCCTACGTGATTACACTTATAAGTTTCAGTGGCATCCTATTTCATAACGGTGGCCTCATTAAATCACAAGATATAACATAGGAAACCTGGCGAAAGTAGATACAAAAGAAAATTTTACAAAAGAAATTTAATCTAACAAAACCGAGACTGACCAATGCAGAACCACAGAATGTCGAAAGCAGATGGAGACACCTGAAGGGCTGTATTCAAGAAGCAGGTTCCAAAATCATAGGTGAAAGAAAATGACCTAATAAAATTTGGTTTAACACAAAGTGTCATGAAAAAGTGCTAGAAAGAAGAAATGCGAGGAATGCAAGGATTAAAGAAAGGGACAATATGACATTGAAGGAAAGATACTATAAACTCCGCCAAGAAACGCAAAGAACCCGAAGACAAGAGAAAAGGGAATACAGTAACAATATGATCAGAGAAGCAGAGGATGATTTCCAACATCACAGGACAAGGCAGATGTATCAAAATATAAAAAAATCCTTCGGTAAATTCAATAAAAGGGAACAGTTTATAAAGGATCAGTATGGGAAAATATTGACCAACAAACGTGGCATACAAAACAGATGGAAGACTACAATGACCCACACTCTTACTTTAAATTGGAAGAACCTGACACAATTGATACGGCTGATACAGTTACTCCATTAGTAAATGAAATACAGCAAGCAATAAAGAAATTAAAAAATAACAAGGCTTGTGGCGAGGACAAGATATACGCTGAGTTATTAAAGAATGGAGGCCCACAACTGGAATTAGAAATACAGGCGTTAATAGAAACAATTTGGGAGACAGAAACCATTCCAGCATATTGGAAAACTGCAGTTGTGTGCCCCATATTTAAGAAGAATGACCCACTTGTTTGTGATAACTACAGAGGAATTGCCTTACTGGATGTCACCTACAAAATCTTATCGAGCTGCCTATTAAACAGGCTGATACCAATAACGGAAGAACTGATTGGGGACTACAAATGCGGTTTCCACAGAAACAGATCCACATTAGATCACTTATTCACCCTAAGACAAGTAACTGAGAAGGCGTGGGAATTCAATTTAGATGTACACATATTATTCGTAGATTTTAAAAAGGCCTATGATAGCATACAGCGACAGACACTCCTAAATATAATGAAGGAATTTAAAGTACCATCAAAGTTAATCAGATTAGCTAAAATGCGTATAGATGAAACTTTACGTCACATAAAGACACCGGTAGGAGAAACTGAAGATTTTAAGGTGTACACTGGACTGAGACAAGGGGATGCCGTTTCACCTATTTTATTTAACCTTGTCCTAGAGAAGATCGATAGAGAATTTTCTAAATCCATTCCACAAGGGATCCAGCTACAGAATGTGAACGTTACAAGACTTGCCTATGCAGATGATGTAGCAATAATAAGTAGTTCCAAAAGAGAATTAATCAGAATGATGGAAAATTACTACAAAATTGCTCAGAAAACAGGATTACATGTTAATGAAGAAAAGACAGAATACTTGCCCATAAGTAAGAAAACCAGAAAAGCTGCACCTCTGACTGTAGAGGGATTCAATTTCAAGACTGTTGACCACTTCTAGTACCTAGGAAGTCTTTTTAGTAATAACAACAGAACAGATATGGAAATAGATGCCGCTTTATCAACAGCAAACAAGACACTTCTTAGTTTCATCAAAATTGGAAGAAAAAGATCACTTAGCAGTAACTTCAAAATCCGCTTATATCAATCGACCGTTATACTTGTAATGTTATATGGATGTGAAACATAAATATTTAGAAAGAAAGATGAAGAAAATCTGTTAATATTCGAAAGAAAAGTACTAAGGAAAGTTTTTGGAAGTCAGTTACAGAGAAAGTAATTTCCTTCAGGGTGTCATTCAGATTGACTCTAGCGCTACTAAATGATGTTATTTCTTAGATACGTTTCTGTTACCATGAAAAATAGGAACTATAGTCTTAATTATTCCTCATTTGTCTAAAATGACTTTATTGACAACCTTTTTTATACTTTCAACAACACGAGCAGATCGACTGTTTTTAATCACTATAACAGTAAAAGTAATTTTCATCTCATACACTTTTAACACTGAATGTAAGATCTGCTAAGCTATTAGCCACGTCATGTTCCACTTAAAATTTATTCTTTATGATCTACGTTTAGATATTCTTTAAGATCATTTGATTTCCTTGATTCGGCCAGATCCTAAAGAAGATCCATGGACGAAAATGATTCAAGTGGTTCAAATGGCTCTGAGCAGTATGGGACTTAATATCTGAGGTCATCAGTCCCCTAGAAATTAGAACTACTTAAACCTAAGTAACCTAATGACATCACACACATCCATGCCCGAGGCAGGATTCGAACCTGCGACCGTAGCAGCAGCGCGGTTCCGGACTGAACCGCTCGGCCACCCAGGCCGGCACGACGAAAATAACATGGAATGAAGAATAAGAAGAAATGAAGAGTTAAGAGGGCTTTACAAACACCGTAACATCGTCGAAGTACTCAGGAGGAGAAGGTTGAATTGGGTAGGCCATATAGCAAGAATGACAGAGAATAGACTACCTAGAATGGCATTCAGCAGAACAATAGATGGAACGAGAGGAAGAGGGAGACCCAGAATTAGATGACGGGATAACATTCGGGAGGACACAACTAGGATGAACAGCAACAGGAACTGGACAAACAGCGCATTGGACAGGCAGAAGTGGAAGAGGCTCATAGAGCAGGCGTATGTTCGATGAGGCCCTTGCCACATGTAAAGTAAAGTAAGTCCTCATTAAATTCAGAACGTGAGGGCTGTAGAGCTAACATCCACATGGAGTGCAGTGAAGTCTAACTTTTCACGAGTTCTATTCAGTCAGCTGAGAAAAAGCAGTACGACAGTGAGTAGTAACTGGCATGTGAATTCAGTTGAAACGAGGACTGGGCACTCATACACCAAGACGGTATGTTTTATAAATTCCGAAGACACGAGATAAGCACCACTTCAGAGCACTTAGCAAGATCTCGGCTACCGAGACAGCTACGACGTCGCATTAACTACGAGTGCGCGTGCGCGTGAAAAAAATAAGCAAAATATACAAACTGGGTAGTCCACGCGCAAGATAGGCCACATCAAGGACAATGTGAGCTCAGGCGTGCCGTGGTCCCGTGGTTAGCGTGAGCAGCTGCGGAACAAGAGGTCCTTGGTTCGAGTCTTCCCTCGACTGAAAAGTTTATTTTCGCGAAGTTATGCTCTGTCCGTTCGTTCATTGACGTCTCTGTTCACTGTAATAAATTTAGTGTCTGTGTTTTGCGATCGCACCGCAAATCCGTGTGATTAGTAGACGAAAGGACGTGCCTCTCCAATGGTAACCGAAAACATTTGATCGCAGGGTCATAGTTCAACCGATTCCTCCACAGGAAAACACGTCTGATATATTCTATACGACAATGGTGACGGCATGTGCGTCACATGATAGGAATATGTTGTCGACCCACCTAACTTGTACACTTGGCGAATGGGTAAAAAGATTCTTCTACCTTGCCCGATTTAGGTTTTCTTGTGGATGTGATAATCACTCCCAAAAAAGTGATGAAAACATAAGAGTTCGTCACATAAACTGCAACAAATGAATGCAGAGTTTCACAGTCGCACAGTTTTCCCTGTGCTCTGTCAAAACATGGTTTCAACGTTTTCAAATTTTTCCGTGTGTAGACCGTCAAATCCTGCATATGTCCAAGCAAATCTGAACATTTCCTGGAATTTTGGACAGTGAAGTTTATGTGTGAGTGCCTGAACTTTGATAATTGACACACGATCACGTAAACAATACTGCTCTGTGTACCTGTGCAGCTTCGCAAAATACACTCCTGGAAATGGAAAAAAGAACACATTGACACCGGTGTGTCAGACCCACCATACTTGCTCCGGACACTGCGAGAGGGCTGTACAAGCAATGATCACACGCACGGCACAGCCGACACACCAGGAACCGTGGTGTTGGCCGTCGAATGGCGCTAGCTGCGCAGCATTTGTGCACCGCCGCCGTCAGTTTGCCGTGGCATACGGAGCTCCATCGCAGTCTTTAACACTGGTAGCATGCCGCGACAGCGTGGACGTGAACCGTATGTGCAGTTGACGGACTTTGAGCGAGGGCGTATAGTGGGCATGCGGGAGGCCGGGTGGACGTACGGCCGAATTGCTCAACACGTGGGGCGTGAGGTCTCCACAGTACATCGATGTTGTCGCCAGTGGTCGGCGGAAGGTGCACGTGCCCGTCGACCTGGGACCGGACCGCAGCGACGCACGGATGCACGCCAAGACCGGAGGATCCTACGCAGTGCCGTAGGGGACCGCACCGCCACTTCCCAGCAAATTAGGGACACTGTTGCTCCTGGGGTATCGGCGAGGACCATTCGCAACCGTCTCCATGAAGCTGGGCTATGGTCCCGCACACCGTTAGGCCGTCTTCCGCTCACGCCCCAACATCGTGCAGCCCGCCTCCAGTGGTGTCGCGACAGGCGTGAATGGAGGGACGAATGGAGACGTGTCGTCTTCAGCGATGAGAGTCGCTTCTGCCTTGGTGCCAATGATGGTCGTATGCGTGTTTGGCGCCGTGCAGGTGAGCGCCACAATCAGGACTGCATACGACCGAGGCACACAGGGCCAACACCCGCCATCATGGTGTAGGGAGCGATCTCCTACACTGGCCGTACACCACTGGTGATCGTCGAGGGGACACTGAATAGTGCACGGTACATCCAAACCGTCATCGAACGCATCGTTCTACCATTCCTAGACCGGCAAGGGAACTTGCTGGTCCAACAGGACAATGCACGTCCGCATGTATCCCGTGCCACCCAACGTGCTCTAGAAGGTGTAAGTCAACTACCCTGGCCAGCAAGATCTCCGGATCTGTCCCCCATTGAGCATGTTTGGGACTGGATGAAGCGTCGTCTCACGCGGTCTGCACGTCCAGCACGAACGCTGGTCCAACTGAGGCGCCAGGTGGAAATGGCATGGCAAGCTGTTCCACAGGACTACATCCAGCATCTCTACGATCGTCTCCATGGGAGAATAGCAGCCTGCATTGCTGCGAAAGGTGGATATACACTGTACTAGTGCCGACATTGTGCATGCTCTGTTGCCTGTGTCCATGTGCCTGTGGTTCTGTCAGTGTGATCATGTGATGTATCTGACCCCAGGAATGTGTCAATAAAGTTTCCCCTTCCTGGGACAATGAATTCACGGTGTTCTTATTTCAATTTCCAGGAGTGTAATTGTCTGAAAATAAAAAATTAAATTTTTCACTCGAGGGAAGATTTGAACCAAGGACCTATCGTTCCGCAGTTGCTCACGCTAACCACGGGACCATGGCGATCCTGAGCTCACATTATCCTTCATGTTGCCTATCTTGCACATGTAATACTCAGTTTGTATATTTTGCTTATTTTTTTCATAGTCCACACAAGTTCTTCCTGTTTTCTCGATTGATCTGTGTTCAGTTTCTCAAGGCCTATCCAATGTGCCAACTTATAACTAAATCTGAGGAGGGTGCGATGGGGAGGTTCCCTTGTAAGTGCTCTGAAGTGGTGCGCGTGCGCGTGCGCGTGTGCGACTTCGTGTCAGTTTTGACCTTTATCGATATCATACAAGTGAGAGACTGATCAGCTACTAATGATATGATGATTTGCCGAGCTTTTGTTTTGTTTCACTTCTTCCACAATATGTTAAATGAACGTTAGGAAGAGAGGTATAATGTTACCTACATACACTCCGGAACATTGAAAATAGTGCACCAAGAGGGGAGCGTCGGGTCGAAATGAAATTTATTAGACGTAATGATATAAATGAAAGATTCACTTGATCTCAAAAACAAAATATGTAAGAAAATGCCAATATTTGGTCGACAACGGGAGGAGAGGTGGCAGCGTAAAGTTTTTAGTCATCAATCTTTGCGCTAATGTCCTGGATTTAATTACACACACACACACACACACACACACACACACACACACACACACACACTATTACAGTCAGCAATACTTAACAGATACATTTACATAAAGAGCTCTCATATTCTGCGACGGAAGGGTGTTTGCCAATGTGGAGTTTAGGGAAAAGACTTCCAATTCAGTGGCTGAACGTGCCCCCAGGAGCCTCCCAGCCAGTCATGCTATATGACTTTAGATTACTTTATCTCTCCTTTCCGCTCTCACCCCATTTCCTTCTTACCTGCTTCGCTGTCCATCCTCCCCACCTCTACTTCTCAATCTCTCTATCCCCCCCCAAAAAAAGCCATCTCCTGATCCTGTCTCTCTCTGTCTGTCCACCTCATTTTATCTCCCCCCTCTGTGTCCATCTCCTGTGTCATCCCATTTACACCTCTATCCTCAATCCTAATGGGAGATAAGTGGTTCTTACCCCCACAGTACTTCTTTCCAGACAATAAATGATGTATGTACCAATTTTGTTTCAAACCAATCTCATGGTTTGGAAGGAGATGTGAAAAATACATAATACATACATACATCACTTTTTATCACATATTAACTTTTTATCCATGCATTCGCCCAATTACATGTGCCACAGATATAATGCACACATCTCTCCCTTCCCCCTCTCTGTCCCACTATCTGTTGTCCTTCCCCTCCTCCCTGATTTTCTGAGTTCATCTCGCCCTCCCCCTCTCACTATCCATCTCCTCCTCCCCCCTCCATCTGCTCAGCTGTGCCCATCCGCATAAATACCCGTCGGAAAGTATCCAATACCACCCACACGATACACTAGTTGTGCAGGGCAGCCTACATATCAGATGTTAGCAAACCTTTTAATCCTCTGTCCCCCCCCTCCCCCCCCCAACCTCTATGGGAGTTGGTGGTTCTTACCCCCACAGTATTTCTTATCAGACAATAAGTTGTTTGAGTACCAAATTGGTTAAAGTCGATACGTTGACACACACACAGACTACATTATAGTTCTCATGTTTCTTGTCTGTAACTGTCCCACCTGTCCAATTTATTCATGTAGAAAATTCCAGCAGAAACACCTGCAATGATGGAACACGGTCCGGCATCAAGCTCATTAGACGTCAGATATTGTCCTGAGACAAAATGGACCTCAAATCTTGAACAGCCAACTCCATATCGTGAACAGAGGGACACTATGCCACCTGGCGTTTCAGGTGGTCTCACGCACGCGCTATTGGGGACATGTCCGGGGAGTAGGTCGGCCACGGAAGTTTCGGAACATGACGAAGGAAGTATTGAGCAAGTCGAGCTACAGGCGGATGATCATTGTTTTGCTGGAAAAGTGCCTCTGGTAGGCAACGCAGGAAGGGTTCCACATGAGGCTGAAGAATGTCATCAACATAATGAGGACCGGCAATCGTATTTTACGGCCCTCTAAACCATTACGCTGCGGCACGGTTAGTGTAGCGCTCGACAGCATGGTTGGAACTGTATCGTTCACAGGCTGCCTCCACTCCGGCAAGTGATTATCATCCCAGAACGAATCAGGAATCATCATTAAACACCGCGTTTTACCAATCCGTGGCAGTCCACGTAATACTGCCGTTGCACCATTGTAATCGGAGTCGTCGATGTCTCATTGTTAACGGCAGTACACATCAAGAGCGCCTGGATTCTAAATTCGCATCTGCAAGACGTCTGGAAATGGTTTGTGAAACAATTGGCACCCGTACATTTGCTTGCATCGTGGAGAGAGTCACTGTAAGATCCATGATCACTTGCCATACAATGCTTCGATGCTCTCGCCTCGTCGTCTTGCTGGTCGCTGTAGACCCAGTATGTCGCAGGTGGGTGCCATCTCGTGTCCACTGCCAACATCGTTTGACGGAACATTCGGAGCGGTCGACCTAGCGAGCCAGACGGTTTGTCAAAAGTCTGCGCTTTACAAGGCTGCTTTCAAATTGTGTTACCTGTGGGAAATGTCGTCTGCCTGCCGTTCTGCGCCGACTGATGTCCTCCTCGAGTCGGGATGTTCAAAAATGGCTCTGAGCACTATGGGACTTAACTTCTGAGGTCATCAGTCCCCTAGAACTTAGAACTACTTAAACCTAACTAACCTAAGGACGTCACACACATCCATGCCCGAGGCAGGATTCGAACCTGCGACCGTAGCGGTCGCGTGGTTCCAGACTGTAGCGGCTAGAACCTCTCGGTCACCCCGGCCGGCCAGTCGGGATGTGATCGTCACTTGTAGGACTCGTCCACCATACGCCACTTAAGGAAGGCCCCCTCCCCCTATTGCAGTGTCCCTTCATTGTCTGTTGGCAATCGCATTGGTACCAAACTTGGATCCTTTGCAAACCGGATCTCACTGTGCTATTTACTGAGTTTCACGTTTGTACCTTTCTCCCCTCTGGGAGCGCTATTTTCAATGTTCCTGAGTGTACAAGATCTGTCACTGCTACTATCACAGCGCTATTTCGTTTAACATTGCTAGACGTTTTGGTACGATACAATTTCTGACTCGAAAATGATCCAGTACTGCATTTTGCCAACACTTTCAATTACATGTACTGCGCCTCATTACACAAAAAGAAATAAAAAGAAAAAGAAAACTACAGTAAATCCTCACTAATTCGGAATCCCGATAATTCCAACTGGTTTTTCATCGGAAGTGAAACGCCATCTTAGTGAACCTCCCGATAGCTTGTAATATCAAGAATGAAGAGTCCCATTTTTCAAATGGGCCAACAGTGGGAGTGAAGATAAAACGGAGGATTCTTGAAAACTCACGGAATTATCTTACGTGCAACGAAGAATAACGAAGAAACGAAATTTGACGTTGAAGGAATTGAAGATTCAGGTTTAGAAAGTGGATTTTAAGCTACACCCATGGACTGGCTGGATAATGATGATGAAGATCTTGGCACTGAACTGACGAATGAGGGCGAAATAAAGGAGCAAGAGCAGCTATTTTCTACTGAAGAAAAGGAAGTCAATGATAGTGATGAAGATCGAGGTAAAAAGATTACACTAAAAGAAATACGACAAGTCGTGAAAGGAGAGTGCACAAAAATGCCTCAGCCAAAAGTAAGGTCCTCCTGTAAGACATTATTAACAGCTGTTAGGGTTGAACATATTTACATGGCTCCAACATCAGGTAGTAATAGTCCCTCTTTGGCTGCTATGGACCATTTCATCGTAGATCCAGATAACGGTAACAAATAACGGGTGGCGTACGTACCATTCTACAGTATATGTAGCATATTAATTTCCAGTATAGTTCAGACTTTTATTTTCGAATATTATACAGTAATTTATACGAGGGTTGGAACTTTAATACCGGCAACTATTTATTTACAGCTAGTACAAAATAGATATGTATTTCAAAGTTTTACTGACCTTCAGATTAGTCACCGGCATTGTGTATGACCCGTTGCCAGCGATGTGGAAGTCGTAGGATACTCTTAACAGTGCCAGTTCTGCTGACAGTTCGAGCGGCGCGGTCTACTGCCCGACGAATTTGTTGCAGTTCTGAAGCGAATGCCGTGAAGTGTTTCCTTCAGTTTAGAAATCGAGTTGACCTCACGAGGGCTTAAGTCAGGGGAGTGCAGTAGTTGGTATAGCACTTCGCAGCCCCATCAGTCAAACTAATCAGTAACAAAAAGAAAAACAAAAGAAAAAGAAAAAAAAATAAAGGCTCTGAGCACTATGCGACTTAACTTCTGAGGTCATCAGTCGCCTAGAACTTAGAACTAATTAAACCTAACTAACCTAAAGACATCACACACATCCATGCCCGACGCAGGATTCGAACCTGCGACCGTAGCGGTCGCTCGGCTCCAGACTGTAGCGCCTAGAACCGCACGACCACTCCGTAATCAGTAACAGCTTGCACTGTCCTGCAAAATGATGGTCAGGTCCTGCAGAAAGTGTCATCACTTCTGTCTCTAAGCTTGTCGTAGGTTGCGTTCCAAAAATGGGCAGCACAGAGACAGAAGTGATGACACTTTCTGCAGGACCTGACCATCATTTTGCAGGACAGTGCTCAAGCAGTTACAGTGCAAGCTGTTACTGATTTGTTTGACTGATTGGATTGCTAAGTGCTATACAACCTAGTGCACTCTCATGACCTAATCCCTCGTAGGTTCAACTCGATTTCTAAACGGAAGGAAACTTCACGGCATTCGCTTCAGAACTGCTGCAAATTCGTCGGGCAACAGACCGCGCCGCTCCAACTGTCAGCAGAACTGGCACTGATAAGAGTATCTTACGACTTCCACATCGCTGGCAACGGGTTATACACAATGCCGGTGACTGCTTTGAAGGTTCCAACCCTCGTATGTGCATTAGAACACATATACAGCTTTTTTAAATTAATATTGATTTGTTTAATTATATTGTTCATTATTATGATACAGTTTCTTTAGTTGCTTTTAAACTAAAAATGCTGCACAGTATTTCATGTCGTATTACAGTGTTTCTAGTTTTTATTTAACCTCTACATATAATGAATGTTATATTCCTAATTACATCATTAGATAACTATTTTAGAACAAAATTCTGTACTTCGGAATTTCAATAATTCGGACTGGGGCTCTCCCTAATTAGACCGAATTAGTGAGTTTTCGCTGTAGTTTGCCAAATCATGAAACCAAATTAACAGATTTAACCTAAATTCCCCCTTGATTTATCTAGAGGCCTACATTTTCTTGCTTTTTTTTTTTTTAAAAAAAAAGATAGTAACCTTGAATAGTTTAATAGCGGGGGTTACGGATTGCGCTGATAGTGATGAGTGCCCACAACTGTGTGTAGGAGTGTCAAAATAATAAAGGGTGCTGGATGGAATTCATGAAAATGAATAAACAATAAGGACGGCTGAACGGAAATCATTAAAATGAAATTCGATCTTCCATATCCTACACAGGTAATCAGCTGATTCGTCACAAAATAGCTTTATCTAGCTCGTGATTTTCTTTCCGAATAATCTTGCGAAGTTCATCATGTAGTTTAGAAGTTAGGTTTGGAAGTAATGTCGCGAGGGTGAAATATGCTATTGTATTCTTCAATCTGGAAGCGACCAAGAATACTCGAGTGCGTTCATAGGTGATGGTGTTTAATTGCTACATGTCTCCAAGGCAACGCCTGAAATGGGATAGGAACATGAATCTCATGATTGTCTGGGAAGAAAGACCCCTCACATTTACAGTTACATCTAAATCTACATCTGCATCCATTTTGTGCAAATCCATTTTGAAATGTGTGGCGGAGGCCACTTTTCATTTATCACATTTTGGATTTTCTTTCCGTTACATTCTTTTGTCGACCGCGGGAGAGACAACTGCCTGAATAAATGGTTCAAATGGCTCTGAGCACTATGGGACTTAACAGCTATGGTCATCAGTCCCCTAGAACGTAGAACTACTTAAACCTAACTAACCTAAGGACATCACACAACACCCAGTCATCACGAGGCAGAGAAAATCCCTGACCCCGCCGGGAATCGAACCCGGGACCCCGTGCTCGGGAAGCGAGAACGCTACAGCGAGACCACGAGCTGCGGACAACTGCCTGAATACTTCTGTGCTCACTGTAATATGGGTAATTATGTCTTCGTGACGCCTATGGGTGTGATAGGTCAGGTGCTGCAGCATGATACTAGATTCTTCATTAACGGTGATACGTGTTCTTCAAACTTTCTAAATAGTCTTTAGCGGAGTAGTTGACGTCTGCACTCAGGATCTGCCAGTTCAAGTTTGCCAACATTTCCATAAAGCAATCCGGTGAGGAAAACAGTCCTGTGACCATTCATGCTGCCCTGTTTTTTACACGTTCAGCACCCACTTTTGGTCCCATTTGGAACGATTCCCGAATGTTTCAGCAATGTTCTAAGATGGGTCTACGAATTTTTGTAAGCAATCTCCTGTGCCGACGGACTGCATTTACCAGGTATCCCACCAATAAACCATAATGTGCCACGTATTTGTATTAGGTGACGGATACCAGTTTCTGAAGCGCTCGATTTCAAATGTCCGAACATTTAAAACAAGTTGTCAATTTTTGCACCACTTTGAAACCTTATCAAGGTTAGTGGTGTTCTATTTGGTAAAGTCACATTCATTAAATATCTAGGTGTAACGTTGCAGATCGACATGAAACGAATACGTAAGGTCGGTAGTAGGGAAGGCGAATGGTCTACCTCGGTTTATTGGCAGAGTTCGAGGAAAGTTTAGCTCATCTACGAAGGAGACTTCACGTGCAACACTAGTGCGATCATTGTTGAGTCTTGCTCAAGTGTTTCGGATCACCACCAGGTTGGGTTAAAGGAACGCATCGAAACAATTCAGAAACGTGCTGCCAGATTTGTTACCAGTAGGTTCTATCAATATGTGAGTGTTACGGAGATGCTTCGTGAACTCAAACCTCTGCAGGAAAGACGACGTTCTTAACGCAGAACACTACTGACAGATTTAGAGAACTGGAATTTATGGCTGACTGCAGAACGATTCTACTGCCGGCAATGTACATTTCGCATAAGGACCGCGAACACAAGAGAAATCAGGGGTTGTATGGCGGTAAATAGACAGTGGTTTTTCCTTCATTTCATTTACAAGGGGAGCAGAAGAGGAAATGATTAGTATTGGTACTGCTACCATCAGACAGTTGTTTCCGATTATGTATGTGTATGAAATTGATTGGATGTTTCTGTAGCTTTCTTCAGATACCCCTTCGTTACAGACAACTGCATCATCTGCAGAAAGTCTGTAGTTATTATTCATATTATCTCCAAGACACTAACAAGCTACATGCGACATGCGTCATGAACAGGGAGGACTCCACCGTACTGTCTTGGGCAACCCGTGAAGAAACTTCCCCATCTGTTGGTGATTCTCGATCCACAGTAATGTGCTGCGTCGACAGAGAAATCCCCTGTCCAGTCACAAATCTCATTTGTGACACCATTTGGTGGTAATTTCATCAATAAGCCTTAGTACGGTTCTGAGTCAGATGCTTTTCGAACGTAATGAAATGTGCATCCATCTGGTTACCTACACCCATGGCTTTCAAGATGTCATGTGAAAATAGTGTGAGCTTCTTTACGCGTGATCTTTCTGGACGGCATGCAGAAGGTCATTCTGTTCCACGTACTTCATTGCAAATGGATATCCCAGTCGCTGGTCACTATTTTTGTGGATAATTTTTACTACCATTCTCGTAGGCGGGAGAGCCTTCTGCTGTCTTCCAAACACTGAGCACAGTCCAGAGATCAACGGTATACTATGGTCGAGCGAGGTGCTAACTGAGCTTCAATCTAATAGACAATCTAATAGAGATCTTATCTGGTCCTGAGGCCTCGTTCAACTTTAGAAATTTCAGCTATTTCTCAACGCTGCTGGGATTCACAGGTTTGTATCTACCACTACGATCAATTTCGGTTCCTGTGTCAGCCATGAATGTCTCGAAAGACCCTAACTACAATGATACTGATAGCTTTTACACACGGCCAGAATATTTTGAGTGCTGCGAGAGGCCTTTCGATAAGATTCTGCTACGGAAGTCGTTGAAGGCATTACGTATTGTCCTTTTAACAGGCAAATCGTTTCATTCAGCATCTTGCTACACACAAATCTGTGGTTTGTTCTACACCTATTGTACGCCTATTGCTCAGTTGTCGTTGATTCTTTAGAGGTGTATTTATACCAACGAGGGTCCTTCCCATCACAAACTGCTCTACTCGGTACATATCTATCCAGATATTGATATTACACATGATTCGATATTACATATGTTTCGAGTGCCTCACCGAATCACACTATATCTATTTTACTGACCCTATTAATATCTCTAATCGTTTCATCTGTCCTTTGTACTCTCTGAATCATTGATACTCCAACTCCCTCATGGTAAGTGATACTAGATTGAATGTGGACGTTTTCAGATAGAAGAGCACAATTCTTGCCCTTAGATGTAATATATAATTTTGTCATTAACAGACTTACAAAGTTTCTGTTCTAAGTAGTTTTCAGACAGGTTATTGAGTGTTACTTCGCTGGATGCCTTGTCTCGCGCACCACTTATAAAACCATAATTATCCCAATCGATGATCGTCATTTGTGCCACAAGCTTCAACTAGACCTTCCGTGCAATCAGGGCAGAATTAATGGAATGCCACGTACCAGACAGCCTCATTCATGTAGAAACGACTCCATGTTCAATTCTACATAGTAGGAAGTGGGGCCCAAGTTCCTTTGGAAATCCCTGATAGACTGAGGTTTCCCACATTTGTAAGAATGTGATAGCTAGCTCGTCGTATCATTTTGTTATCTTCCAATCATCGATGGTTCCTGAGCCAAGGTTACAACAATAGCTGCCTTTCGTCGTAGTGATGCGAGGACAGGAATCACAACCAATACGGATGTTCAGTACCATCACACTGTGGTTGAAGATCTAACGTCTTCGTGCTATTACCTGAGAAATTAATACTGCTTCACATGGCAGGTCTCGTCCAAAGCCTCCGATTAAGACAGCTGCTTTTTAGTTCACAGTATATCCCCATTGAAGATGTTTCGTAATGGGATTGTTGCTCTCCATGCACGCAACGCAATGAGTCTCCCACGCACGTGCTGTTGCCGCTAACCGAGTTTCGACAGTGTGCCCTCGAAATTATAAGTCTGACGATTATTACAGGAGAACCGTAATACGAGGTTTCAGCTGAGCTATTCACCTCAGATATTTCGTAAACTGTTTAAGATATCGCAATTCTGGATTGTGAAGAAGTCCTTACTAAATGGACTACAGTCTCTTTTCATAGCAATATTAATTAAATAGATATCGACGTCAACTTCACTTTTTAAAACAGAAATACAGTAATTTCTGCTGCTAGCATCGTACCTTTAAAACAAAATAATTCAACTACCCTTCATTCTTCAAAAACCAGTTAGTAATTTCTGAGAAATATCGCTATTTAAAATGTAGGATTTACCTGTTTTGAAAATGAAAGCGATTGCTGTCCTTAGCAGAAGTTCGTGATTTCACACCAAAAAAAAGGAAATACGTCTCGTCGGTTGAGGAGGGAACAGTGTTTTGCACCGCCGTGATACCGGTATAAAAGTAATGCGAACGATGACAAGCTAGATGTGCTACTTCTTTACTCGGAACACAGAGGGAACGCGAAGGGAACAGCTGAGTAGTATTCTCATAGCAAGACGGTGTACAACAAAAATATTTCAGCCGATGTGAAAAGAATATGGGAGGGGCGCTAGAATACTACGCAATGACTAAGGAGCAAGCCACAATAGAGCAGAACGAAATAAATAGATGCTCTGGCAGCTGTTACGAGTGCCTTTAAGGAGAAGTTCTGGTTGGGACCGAGGAAAAATGAATAATTTTACATAATTTTCATTCCTGTAGTGTACAGATTACGCCCGCAAAAGGATTTTTTGATTGTGAAAGTATTTTAGAAGTTACCGAGTGTTAAATGTAGCCTTGTACTGACTGAAATATAGGAAGCTGTAGACGCTCGATGAATTAATTCAAGAAAATATTCGATCAATGTAAGAATTTACTTCCAACTATGATATGCGTAAAATGACAACGAGAGCTTAAACGCCTGGATTTGGAATCTGTTACCGAGACATTTCACTGTCGGACAAAAACTGTAGAAATAGGAGCATATATAGCTACAGGCATATTCAGTGAAGGTTATTAATCTAAAAACATGTTAGGAATCGTCGCAGAGGCGAAAAGCGAAAACGTCATTATCTGACAGGAAATGCATGGCCGCCGCCGAGCAAGGAATGTCTGTTTGTTAAAAGAGACCGGACTGAAAAATGCAGCACCAAATTCGGAACCAGAACAGGTTTCAGGAAAAGAAAGAATACCTTTATGGCCCTGGGATCGCAGATTAACCTTAAGCTACGAAACAAACTTTGTTTTGATACTTCTAACTTTAACGCATTTTTCTCGAAACAACATTCTTCAGCGCGTGCAGTGCTCTACAGCCTCGACTTCATTTTATTATTTCAAAACAAAAGACAATTAAAAATTTAGAAGGCCTCAGCGAGAGATTTAAAAAAAATGGTTCAAATGGCTCTGAGCACTATGGGACTTAACATCTATGGTCATCAGTCCCCTAGAACTTAGAACTACTTAAACCTAACTAACCTAAGGACAGCACACAACACCCAGTCATCACGAGGCAGAGAAAATCCCTGACCCGGCCGGGAATCGAACCCGGGAACCCGGGCGTGGGAAGCGAGAACGCTACCGCAGAGATGTTTTATTCGGATTTTAGATAGTTTTGTGAACATTTGAACTTAGAAGAATATGCCAAGAAAATTACATGCTTTTTTTTTAAATAGCTGCCACTTTTTTCGAGATAGTTTTCAAAACCCCATCGTGATGGCCCTCCCATTCAACTGATTTAGGAATTTTCGACTTTTATGGGTTTCAGAAATAGCGTCGAATCTGTACAACGCTTCGCGCAAACCCGGAAGCGGCGCGAGGCTCATCGTTTGACTAGGGCCGCAGTGGTGATTTTTAATCTGTTATGAGATAATTTTTTTTTTCACACGCGAATGTATGCACAATAAAGTGGTAAAAATCTCCCTTCAATAGAAACAAAACCTGTATGAAAAAAAAAAATTATGAACTTCACCCATTTTTCATCTCCCTCGACCAAAACTTTCCCTTACATCAGAGCAAAGTTTTCCGTTTTTTGACTCACACAGCTTCCACACTCATCACGTCGCTTGATCAGTAGATGAACTAGCGGGACATCGGATGATGCAGGGGCTCCTGTCGCCCGTTTCTGACGAGACATCAGGACAAGACAGTTCTTTACCGATGAAGTTACGGTCATGGGAAGCTGAACTTAAGAAGTAAGCGTTTCTGGGTCGCTGAGGGTCCGCACTGGTTGAAACAGAGGCAGTGGAGTTTGAGCGTTTAGAGCGGTTATTTCGGAGAGTAGGTATTGGAACTTCCTCCACTGACAAAACCTTAAATAGATGAAGAAACACAAAATTTCTTACCGAATTGCTACCAGCTCCCATAGAGGAACTACCACTTGAAATACGTAGATGAAAGTGGTAGGAGTACGATGGGTGCCCGGCTCCCTACTAGATTGTGACTAGAAAAGCGCTCATCCAACTCTTTTCTAGCCGTTGGATAGGACATGAAGGCTTCATCAGTTGGCCTGTAGTTCCTCTGATTTGAAGGCACTGGACTGTTTCCTATGGGGTAAACTCAAAGATGAAGTCCATGCAGAAGTTTCGATGGCCCAGAACGATTTAAAACACCGCATTGTAGCAGCATGTGCAACCTCTTGAGACTCTCCAGTGACGGCAAGCATATATTGCTATAGACGATGGGTATTTCTATCACTTGACGACGTTAATGAAATTTTAAGAAAATGTTTATCACCATACTCTTTTGTGATATCCTTTTTCTTACTATTGCTAACGAGGAGAATACAGCAAGTGCCGTAGCCTGATTTTACAGAAACTTTGATCAATGGAAGAGTAGTCATAATAAGCCTAAGGAAGCCTCATTGTACTGAGACGCCTATTCGTCCGAAGCGCATCAACGGCCACAAATGTCTTTCTTCAGGGCTCCAAAAATATATAAATCACGTGGGGAGAGGTCGAGAATGTGTGGAAGATGCGTAAGAGCTTCCCAGCTAAACCTCTGCAGCGTGTGGGTGGGCGTCCCCCGGAGTCCATATTAATCAAAAGATTCCACAATTCATCGAGACTTGATACGACGGGACTTTGTAGTCTAATCGACTGTGAACACAATTAGGTGTAACAGCCTGTTAACGGGATGGAAATTGCCCCATTATGAAGCTCTCGTGGTACCGGCGGTTCATGTTGTAGGGCTTTCGCAACTCAGTGCAGCGACTAACCAGAAACTAACGTATCGGCAAATGTAATGGGAAAATCTCCACTGACAAGTTAGATTTAGTATAATAATAAAGGTGAAATCAAAGTCTCACTGATGACAAAGATTTTGTGCTTCTTCCTCTTTCTGTAAAGGCAAATCTTGTCCTACTTCCCTACAACATTAAAACGTTGTGTTCGTCACGTCCAACACTAACAAAAAAATTTAAAAAATAAATAAAAAAGAAAAGAAAGAAAAAATAAAACAGCATTTTATATGTTGTAACACTTTAAGCTAATCCAACGACGTTAATTTCCATGTAGTAACAGATATTAACATCTTAATCTCGTAAGAATATGGAAAGACCTGACTGTGATTGTTAAATTCTCTTAAATCCTTTTGAGTCGTTGTTGCAAAGAACTAGACTGATTTCGTTTACGTTGCAGCGCCAGGCAAAACTAAGATAACGAATGTAAAGGGTGTGCTTTCCGGTATACGTCTTGATATAACACAACAGTTCCGTTTGAGCCATATGATATACCACTGAGTCATTAAAGAGTAATATTTAAGACTGGTAAATAATTACTTGAATTTATTATTGTTAATACTTACAACCATTCTTCGTCAGCTACTATTTCAGTTATATTTATCAATGGATAAGAATAAATACTATCTACCTTTTGCAACGGAATTTTCATTATTGTTTTCAAACAAACAAGTTTCAGCTACTCGTATGAGACATCGTCAGTCGTGTGTAAAAAGAAAAATATTGTTTAGCTATACGTATTTTGTTGTCAGACTATTGGTATTTTCTGGCAGCACATTAGGTTATGTTGTTATTTACAATTGTTATAATTTTGCGATTTGCCACTTGCTTTTATGTTTCCTATTTTTGTCGTTAGTGAATGGGCGCACGAAAAGGAAACATAAAAAACGGAATTCGCAAGAGTATAATCGTAAGTCGTAAGGTAACCTAAAATTGCTGCCAGGCAATAATGTAGATCTTTAAAAAATGTGTAACTAAACAGTTAGCTTTATTTTGTAGGGCACTGATAATGCATAATACGAATAGGTGAAACATATTCGATTGAAAAAGACGGGAGACGGATAAGCTGTGCAACTTCAGATATTATTGTAAAGGCTACCAGTTTCACCATTTCATTATGCCATATTCAAGCCCCATACGCATCTATCCAAATAAACGAACATCTGGATATCGTGAATTCGATCGTTACACTACTGCATCATTCGAAGAGCTGTAAGTGAAGTCTATTGACACTGAGAGCCAAAAAACATTGCTTTCTTTAGATGAAGTTTTGGAAAATTATTGAGAAGTGAAAGTAAGCTCCACGAGAATTGAGTTTTGCGACTGAATGACTGCACATGAGGGGCTAGGATTGGCTCTAGAAGAAGGGGCAAATGTTTGGAGGGACGACAGAAGGAACACAGGTGCCTCTTCTGCTTTGCAGTCTGCTTACAACATGAAATAGTGAACTGTTCTGCTGAAATATGGAATGTGGATTTGTCTGTGAACTCTAGAGCTTACTTGATATTTGATGAGTCTCCAATACGGAGGAGTCAAGAAATTGTGGCATCCAATTCAGCATAAATTCATTATACTTCGCATTTGTCACTCATATCACTGAACAATGCAGATCTTCTGAATCCAGTTACCACGGTAGCACCTAACACGCATGCGACCATCGTTGTACGGCAAGTAGAAATGGGAAACCTCTACCTTGTCTGCCTGGGTGGTTGCGGTTTCTGGAAGATGACAGCCTATGCTAAGTCACCGCTCAGCCATTAGTGATTTGTTGACGCAGACAGGCCCACATATTTTGCAATACTCAGTGTCAGGCCGATACTGTGGACGAAGTTGTACGGTCCATTATGGCCATGTTGGCTAGATGGCGGTCGTCCCGTGCTATGGTCACACTGTTTTCTCCAGTCCCATTCTTCATTGCGTATGTTGATCTCTTTACTGGATTAGCATACATATCACTATCATGGAGTCCTGAAACGTGATGCTAAGGCAAACTCATTCCTCAAAGTCCGATCACTGTACATGTTACAAGCTCACTCAAACGATGTATTGTATCCTTTGTTGTCAAGGTGGAATACTGGTATTTACTTGCCTTCCTGTTTTTGCTGCTCGGGACAGCTATTCATTGAATTTGGAGTGACTTTTCCAGCCAGACAAGAGAAGCAAGTTGGTTGCTTATGCACAGTCTTAATTACACGCTGATGACAGACAGTTCTTAAAATCTTCGTACTTTGGATTTACTTAAGCCATAAGGTATGTGTTTTGAATATTTCGCAAACGTTTGTCCAGTCTCATCAGTTAATAAATAGAAATTGATTTCAACAATACTTTACTGTTGGGGGAGAAAAATAACTGATGATGGTCGAAGTAGAGAGGATATAAAATGTAGACTGGCAATGGCAAGGAAAACGTTTCTGGGGAAGAGAAATTTGATAACGTCGAGTTTTGATTTAAGTGTCAGGAAGTCGTTTCTGAAAGTATTTGTATGGAGTGAAACATGGACGATAAATAGTTTAGACAAGAAGAGAATAGAAGCTTTCGAAACGTGGTGCTACAGAAGAAGGCTGAAGATTAGATGGGTAGATCACATAACTAATGAGGAGGTATTGAATAGAATTGAGGAGAAGAGGAGTTTGTGGCGCAACTTGACTAGAAGAAGGGATCGGTTGGTAGGACACGTTCTGAGGCATCAAGGGATCACCAACCTGGTATTGGAGGGCAGCGTGGAGGGTAAAATTCGTAGAGGGAGACCAAGAAATGAATACACTAGGCAGATGCAGAAGGATGTAGGTTGCAGTAAGAACTGGGAGATGAAGAAGCTTGCACAGGATAGAGTAGCATGGAGAGCTGCATCAGACCAGTCTCAGGACTGAAGACGACAACAACAACAACGGATCCATACTTGAGATAAATTTCTGAAGTTTCCGCGTGGCTGAACATCCACTGACTGTCATATATACATACAACACCTCAATCCGTAACATTCTCACTTGTGCAATTAATGTTTGATGGATCTCCTTCAATAGCACGTTTACCACTCCCTTCTTATCATTGAGCACCTTGTCCTCCGCCTCGTTTTCCATGTAAGTTTATCCTGCCTCACCCATATCCTGTACCAGCTGATAATTTTACACATCTCTTCAAACACCCGGAAATACCTCCGGCAATCTTACGTTTCCCGCAAATTCGAACCCCAACACCCCAGGACGTCCCCCACCATAGATAATCTCCTGACACAAACCTGTCATCGCGTTCCACCCTCCTTACATCTCCATGTCCTTTCCTAAGATAGTTGCAATCGTTTCCCCCTTCCAGTTGATGAATTTTCAAATGAAAGCTCTGAACCATCCATAACCGCAATTCTACTCCCCTCCTGCCACCTACATGCGATTCATTGACCCTTCACAGTCCTCAACTCACACCTTTCCTCGCATAACTTCCTTTACAATGCCGTCTGCACTCATATCACTTACGAAGGAAATATTACCACGAGCCCACGGAACCGTCATCATTATACAGGGTGGGTGAAATAAAATCGGCCCGGAAAACACAGGGCATATCAAAAAGAATCGTCCGATTCGAAAGATCATAACTATTATGTTATTTGAGATTTGTGCGTGAACAACGTACTGTGGGAAAGAGCGAACTCTCGAGTTTTACATAGTTCCTGCTAGGTAACAGCAGTGTGCACCCACTTCAATTCTAGTAAAAAGGGTGTCGGAACAACAGAAAGTGTTTTGTGTTCTACGTTTTGCGCAATGCGGGTCAGTAATAACAGTTCAGCGTGACTTTCCTACTAGGTACGGTGTGGATCCTCCTGCAGCACTGATTATTAGACGATGGCATGGACAATTCCGAGAAACAGGTTGTTTGTGTATTGGCAAATCGCCGAGTCGTCCCCGAGAGTCTGACACGGACGTCGAACGCACCCGCCGTAGTTTCACGAGGAGTCCGCAAAAATCCGTTCGCCGTGCAGCTCGACAGCTCAACATGCCCCTGACATCCGTCTGGCAAGTGTTGCGTTGACGTTTACATGAAACCATACAAAATTCACCTGCTGCAAGCTCTTTGTGAAGGTGACAAACAACAATGTGTGGAGATCTGTAATTTCGTTCTTGACAAGATGAAGGATGACAGTTTTCTTCCACGCTTAGTGTTTAGTGACGAGGCAACATTCCATTTAAATGGAAAGGTAACCGTCATAGTGTGAGAATGTGGGATACGGAACAACGACATGAAGTTGTACAACATGAGAGGGGTTTTCCAGAATTTAATGTGTTTTGTGCAGTTTCACGGGAAAAGGTGTATCGTCCATCTTTCTTGGACGAGAACACTGCTACAGGAAGCACATACCTCGATATGCCTGAAAACTTTCCTTTGCCACAGTTGGAGACTGATCCTAACGACTTCATTTACCAATAGGATGGGGCACCACCATACTGGAATCTGGAAGTGCGGGAATTTTTAAATCAAACGATTGCTGAACGATTGATCGGTCGCACTGGACCAAATGATTCAGCCTTACATTGCCGGCCTACAAGGTCACCGGACCTGACTGTATGTGATTATTTCTTGTGGGGATTTGTAAAAGACTATTTTGGTGCCTCCGTTACCAACAACAATGAGTGAACTGAGGCATCACATAACAGCAGCTCTGGAATCTGTAACTCAAGACATGCTCGCTGCAGTATGTGAGAAATACTCGATTGACGTTTTCCGTGCACCTCAAGAGTGGCATAGTGAAACCTATGAAAAGGTATGAAAAAAAAATTAGTTTCCTGTTCATTAAAAAACTAAATTCATTGTATATGTTTATTAGTTTCAGGAGTACAGACGTGCCAAATCGCATGATTCTGTTTGATACATCCTGTATTTCATGCACCTTGTTGTGATGAGACGAAACTACTTTCCTCTGGCCTTAACTGTGGGTTTCTGACTGCTCTGTGAGGTAGCACATTAAACTATACCACATGAAATATTAATTCACTTTACTTCATTAATGAATAAATGATCTACTTAACTTTGATTCAGTTCTTTGCCACATGACTGCTTGATAATTAACAACCGTAAATTACTATCAAAGCATCAGTCGATGCACAGATGAACGAACTATTCTCTTGAGGTACAATGTTCAGCATTTTTTAAAGTACATTTTCCAGAAACTTTAACTGTCACTGCCCTACACGATTATGTTGACAGTTGTAGCTGAGCTTTCAGTGTGGAGCAGAGCACTTCCAAGCTCGACTCTACATTAACCCCAGTGCGAGGACGCTGCCGTGCTGGTGAGGGGAGAGGGGGGGGGGAGGGGGGGAGGGGAGGGGGGAGAGCGGTCTTGAGCAGCGCCTCTCAAATGTTGTTGCGGACTGCAGCGAGGTGTCCCTAACGTCTGTCGTATCGATATGTCTTAAGCTGCATGAAATAGTGTCTAGACCAGTTTCATTTTACCCACCCTGCAATTTTCTAAACCACACACATCACTATCGTGTCACACAGAAAGCTCGAGTCGAAAGGAATCCAAAAAGCCTAAAAAGTCGAGTCGAGCGAATGCGAGGCTTACGGTAGCGTCAAAAAGGAACTGAAGAAAACTGAAAAAAATGGCACATGGGCCAGTCAGTCTTCACTCCTTCCGATCTGATCATGTAAGCGTAGAAAAGATGTGGAATGATTGCAAAGAGATAGTATCGACGGCAGTTGGGGGATATGTACCATATAAATTAATAAGTGGTGGTCCTGGTCCACCATGGTACGAAGCAACGAAAAAAGCATGCCAAATTTAAAAGAACGAAAAATCCCCTAGACTGGCAAAGTTTTGCGTATAGTGCGTACTTCAATGCGAGAAGCTTTTAATAATTTCCACAACGAAACTCTGTCTCGGAATCTGGCAGAAAACCCAAAGAGATTCTGGTCATACATAAAGCAAGCCAGTGAGAACACGCAATCAATACCTTCACTGCGCGATAACAACGGTGAAGTCACTGATGACAGTGCCACTAAAGCAGAGTTATTAAACACGGTTTTACGAAACGCCTTCACCAAACAAGACGAAGTAAATATTCCCGAATTCCAGTCAAGAACAACTGCCTCGATGAGAAATATAGAAGTACGAGCGTAGATATCCTCGGTGTAGCAAAGCAGCTTAAATCACGTAATAATGGCAAGGCCTCCGGTCCAGATTGTATACCAGTCAGGTTCCTTTGAGAGTATGCTGATACAATAGCTCAGTATTTAGCAATTCTATACAACCGCTCGCTAAAGACTGGAAAATTGCTCACCAATAACCACAAAGGGAAGTAGGAATAATCCGCTGAATTACAGGCCAATATCACTAACGTTGATTTGCAGTTGGGTTTTGGAACATATACTGTGGTCGAACATTATGAAGTACCTAGAAGAAACCGATTTGTTGACACATAGCACGGATTCAGAAAATATTGTTTTAGTGAAACCAACTAGCTCTTTATACTCATGAAGTATTGAGTTCTATCGACAGGGGATGTCAAAATGGTTCCATAGTTTTAGATTTCCAGAAGGCTTTCGACACCGTTCCTCACAAGCGTCTTCCAACCAAACTGCGTGCCTATGGAACATCGCCTCAGTTGTGTGACTGGATTCGTGATTTCCTGTCAGAAAGGTCAAAGTTCGTAGTAATAGACGGAAAGTCATCGAGTAAAACAGAAGTAATATCCACTGTTCCCCAAGGAAGTGTTATAAGCCCTCTATTGTCCCTGATCTGTATTAACGACATAGGAGACAATCTGAATAGCCGTCTTAGATTGTTTGCATATGATGCTGTCATTTACAGTCTTGTAAATTCATCAGATGACCAAAACGAATTGCAAAATGATTTAGGTAAGACATCTGTCTAGTGTGAAAAGTGGCAATTGACCCTAAATAAAGAAAAGTGTTAAGTTATTCACATGCGTACTAAAAGAAATCCGCTAAATTCCGATTACGCGATAAGTCATACAAATCTGCAGGCTGTAAATTCGACTAAATATTTAGGAATTACTGTTACAAATAACCTAAATTGGAACGATGATATAGGTAGTGTTGTTGGTAGAGCAAACCAAAGGCTGCGATTCATTGGTAGTACACTTAGGAGGTGCAGCAGGTCTACTAAAGAGACTGCTTACACCACGCTTGTCCGCCCTATTTTGGAGTATTGCTGTGCTTTGTGGGATCCGTATTAGGTGGGGCTGACGGGTGACATCGAGAAAGTTCAAAGAAGGGCAGCTCGTTTTGTAGTATCGCGAAATAGGGGAGATAGTGCAACAGACATAATACGTGAATTGGAGCGGCAATCATTAAAACCAAGGCGTTTTTCGTTGCGACGGGATCTTCTCATGAAATTTCAATCACCAGTTTTATCGTCCAATTGCGAAAACATTCTGTTGGCACCCACGATAAAATAAGAGAAGTCAGGGCTCGCACAAAAAAATTAAGTTCTCGTTTTTCCCGCGTGCCGTTTGAGAGTGGAACGGTAGAGAGACAGCTTGAAGGTGGTTCACTGAACCCTCTGCCAGGCACTTTATTGAGAATAGCAGAGTAACCAGGTGGTAGATAGATGGGGCATAGAGTGGCCAGCGAGAGTACAAAGTTTCGATTTATCTCTTCTGAAAAGCGCTCAACTACTCTGTGTAGCCATTGTATTAAAGACATTGATAATTAAATTTCATATTAATGCCACACACTCGTTATGATTTTATCCGGACGTTTTCCCGAAAGTTCCTCAATGCGAACCCGAATTCTGCAAGTAGATTTTTTTTAAATTTTTTAAATCAAATGGTGAAGAGCGATAGCCACCGTACATCATTTTTATTAAAGAAATACATTAGTGAAGACCTTTCCAGAACTCTGTGTTGGCATCGGATCAGAAAGTGCGACAGTGGGGTAAGTATGACATCGCGTCACAGTATCTACAATTTATTCCTGGTTGCTATTCTTGAAATTTTCCCGGCATAAAGAGTATTCCGTAAAGTTTCGGGATTGCAGCCAGACAACGTCGACTTCTTGCCACGATACTTCGGCTGACAGCCATTCAGCTACCTTCAGATGAGTGTTTTGCACTGGAGACTGCTACTTCATGTAGTGTTGGCAGAAGAGCCAACACTGTTTTTCTAGAGGAGGCCGAAACGCACGCGTTTAATTACAAGCTGACTGGCGCGAGGTCTGGAACAGTTAAAGGAATTAATAGTAGCAAATAAAGTAAGTAGTTGATATAATACTTAACTTTAATCCACAATTGTAGAACACCTCTCGTTACGGTACATGCTTCATAATATTAATTATCAATTGAATACGGCGCCTTGCTAGGTCGTAGCAAATGTAGCTGAAGGCTATGCAAACTATCGTCTCGGCAAATGAGAGCGTAATTGTCAGTGAACCTTTCCTTGCAAAGTCGGCTGTACAACTGGGACGAGTGCTAGTACGTCTCTCTAGACCTGCCTTGTGGTGGCGGTCTGCTATCACTGACAGTGGCGACACGCGGGTCCGACGTATACTAACGGACCGCGGCCGAATTAAAGGCTACCACCTAGCAAGTTTGGTGTCTGGCGGTGACACCACACTTCACATCGCTAACTCTGCACCAAAAAATTGACGGGGAGACGTATGCACATAAGGAGCCCCTACATGAGCGACATCTGTCGAGTTTCGCCCCCACTTCGAATGTTGCTCCACGTATGGGGCCAAGGCGCGTGGGTAATTCTGATACTGCATGCGCGCTCTCTGTCTGAAAGCGGTCTTACTGATTTAAAATTCAGATGTCAAATTAAATTGCTCATCTGTTAAGTCATGTCTGTAGGCTACATCGAATATGAGGCTCCTCCTAACGCCAAATTTTGGTTTACATCCTGGAAATAGTAATCAGTCTTCCTTAACGAGGAAGTTAAATCACTTTCTTCGTTTTTCTCAATTTGAGAGCTTGGACAAACGGTGCACATCTTGCACTCAGTAAAAGATAGATCATTTCTCCTGTTCCTTAAAGAATAATTCAAAATTCATTACTCTCACCTGTGTTCTGTGTACCTTCGTCCTTTTTTCCGTAGCGAGATACGTGCCTTTGTGGTTCATTTGGAAACCTGTATGAGAATGATTAAACAGTTCCTGCTTCAGTGTTTTACTGTTGTGCCTGATTATGAGTCACAAGTATGTAAGTCATGGCGTCTCTGTTTTTCCTGCTTGGTGATAGTACTAGGAATTTACCTGCTACTTATTCAGGATAATTGAATTCTGGCAATGACAAAGGAATGCTTGCAGTATACATATAATAAAAGTAATAAGGAGACTCAATATTATGCTTCAGATTTGTGACTGATTAGTTTTTGTTCTGTTGCTTGATGGCCGTCAAAGTAAAACACGGCAGTAATGGCAGTAAACTCACATCAGGTGAACGTTCAGGTTGGTTGCTCTAACAAAGCGATGGTTGACTTCTTTCCCCGTTCCTGACCATTTCAGCTCGTGCTCCTCCGCCTATAATGTTTAATTATAACCCTTTAACCATAGCATCCAGTCCTAAGTGGATAATGTACTTAAATTATTTGAAGAGAACAGAAAGCTCATCATCTGCAGTCTAAGATTTGGTACTGGCACTGAAATGGCTGTAGGAACAACCGGTGGTAGTGTATGCAGTCGGGCCGAATAGAAAGGAATCCAATACAACGTTATGTTGCTGAAGGGTCAAGGGCCTACGGGCAAATATTCTAACTGGAAATGAAAACCTTAAAGAAGTTTTGAAGAAATTACTACAAATAAACTAGACGACCAAGTAGTCCCTAACATAAATGTAGGAAACGTATCGTGTGAAGAGTACCATCATGTAATAGAAAATGTTCGAAGTGTCCTTCCTTTTTTTTCACCAATATACACACTCGTCAATTTATGGTTTACTGCACACTTTCAAAACGTCATAAAGGGGGACGAAAACTCCCACACCTTTCTCTGATAGTTACCTGCGACGATAGAGATTAGCAAAAGCATTTCAAACACTGTGGATAAAATTCGTTGAGCCCCATCAAGAAAAACCCTCATGATTCGCATTGCAAGGATCACAATGTTACCATCAGCAGGCTGACATCATAGAAACTGACATTTCAGTTCTCTTCTTCGCCGGCCGGGGTGGCCGAGCGGTTCTAGGCGCTACAGTCTGGAACCGCGCGAACGCTACGGTCGCAGGTTCGAATCCTGCCTCGGACATGGATGTGTCTTATGTCCGTAGGTTAGTTAGATTTAAGTAGTCCTAAGCTATAGGGGACTGATGACCTTCGAAGTTAAGTCCCATAGGGCTCAGAGCCATTTCTCTTCTTCTTCCTTGCCTTTTCCCGTTTCTGTAAGGGGTCTACATCGTTATATGGGTTTTGACAGTGTCAGTGTTAGTGACAGTTGGTGGTCGAATGCCCTTCCTAATACTACTACTCCCCTCGGTACCGGATGTGTGCACCCCACCTGCCTGCGTTTAGATTAACTGAGGCAGAACTTTGGTGCCAGTCCGCTGTTTACCAAGTTGGGTGTGGGGAAACGCCTGAAAAGCCACATCCGGAGGTCAAAAGCTCGTGTCGTTAATCCGTCAGGCCGGTGCATGTTCGCCTACCCGAATCCCGACTTTAAACAAGCCTATGATAGCATCTCAAGAGTGGCATTGCGTAATGTAATGGAAGAAGATGGAATACCAAAGAAGCTCGTTAAACTTTCTATGATGACCCTCAGCGAAACCAACTGAAAAGTAAAAATACAGGGCGAAATCTCCAGAGAAGTGGAAGTGAAGAAGGAACTTAGAAAGGGTGACAATATCTCCTCATTGCTATTCAGCCTTTGCCTAGAGAAAGTCGTAAGTCAGATAAAGTTAAATACAGGAGGAACCTTCTTAAATCGTTCACTAAAGCGCCTAGCCTACGCTGACGATGTGGCATTACTCGCACGAAACACTGCTGTGCTAGGTGAAGCCTATCGGCAACTGGAGAAAGGTGTAAGGGAATTTGGCCTGACAGTCAATGTTGAAAAAACCAAGTATATGGCAATGACCAACCAACAAAAACTACCAAATCTCAGGATAGCCGACAGGGAGTTTGAAAGGGTGAGAGACTTCAAGTACCTTGGGTCGACTATCACTGAGACAAATGACATTGGCGGTGACGTGAAAGCCAGAAGCAGGTAACAGATGCTACTTTGCCGCATTACCCATGCTTACAAGGGAACCTCCCCATCGCACCCCCCTCAGATTTAGTTATAAGTCGGCACAGTGGACAGGCCTTGATAAACTGAACGCAGATCAATTGAGAAAACAGGAAGAAGTTGTGTGGAACTGTGAAAAAATAAGCAAAATATACAAACTGAGTAGTCCATGGGTCACATAGGCGACATCATGGAGACCGTGAGCTCACAAGCGCTGTGGTCCTGTGGTAGCATGAGCAGCTGCAGAAGGAGAGGTCCTTGGTTCAAGTCTTCCCTCGAGTGAAAATTTTACTTTCTTTATTTTTGCATATTTATTATCTGTCCGTTCGTTCATTGACATCTCTGTCCACTGTAATAAGTTTAGTGTCTGTGTTTTGGGACCGCATCGCAAAAACGTGCGATTAGTAGACGAAAGGACGTGCCTCTCCAATGGGAACCGAAAACATTTGATCGCAAGGTCATAGGTCAACCGATTCCTCCACAGGAAAACACATCTCATATATTCTATACGACACTGGTGACGGCATGTGCGCCATATGACAGGAATATGTTGTCGACCCACCTAACTTGTACACTTGGCGAATGGGTAAAAAGATTCTTCTACCTTGCCCGATTTAGGTTTTCTTGTGAATGTGATAATCACTCCCAAAAAAGTGATGAAAACGTAAGAGTTTGTCACATAAACTGAAAATAAAAAATTAAACTTTTCACTCGATGGAAGATTTGAACCAAGGACCTTTCGTTCCGCAGCTGCTCACGTTACCACGAGACCACGGCGCTCCTGTGTTTCTAGTGTCCTTAATGTGGCCTATCTTCCCATTAACTACTCAGTTTGTATACTTTGCTTATTATTTCACAGTACCACACAACTTCTTCCTGTTTTTTCGATTGATCTGTGTTCAGTTTTTCAAGGCCTATCCACTGTGCCAACTTATAACTAAATCTGAGGGGGATGCGATGGGGAGGTTCCCTTGTTAGAAGTTCGCTTCTATCACGAAAGTCCAAAATCATCATTTACAAAACAATTATAAGACCAGTTGTTATGTATGGTGCCGAAACGTGGACCATGACTGTAAATAAGGAAAGGATCCTTAGCATATGGAAGAAAAAGGTGCTACGTAAAATATATGGCCTTAATATATGATCACGATGGTTGGTGCATTCGTACGAATGCAGAACTACAACACCTTTTTGAAGAACCTGACATTATCACTACGATTAAAATAAGAAGACTGCGGTGGGCAGGGCACGTGGTCAAAATGGAAGAAGACAGAGCATGTAAGAGGATTTTTGATGGAAAAGGTTGAGGCAGACGGCGGAGGGGACGCCCCAGAAAAAGGTGGGTGGATGGAGTTGAAGAAGACATGAAAAAGCTGGGTGTCAGAGGATGGAGACGGAAAGCCATGGATCGGATAGAATGGCAGGATATTGTGATGCAGGCCAAGGCCCTTCAAGGGCTGTGGAGCCGAGGAGTAAGTAAGTAAGTAATCCCGGAAGCGGGGCATTAACGCGTTCAGAAATTCGGACAGGAACTAATCACTAATGACTGTACGTTTAATTGGGTGAGGAACCCACCGATGACAGTACGCAAATTCGGTACCACAGCTGGATTTCAAGGGTATTGGCGGTGGCAGTAAGTTCTCTGCCTCCCCCCTTCCTCTTTCCAGCACCACCGAAGGGTGTGCCTACCCAGCTGCTTTTGAGCAGGGGTGTCGCCTCTGGGTTTCAGTTTTTTGTACATTTCATGGTTTCCCGATCTGACGGCGAACAGTGGGGGATTTTCCTCACACAGGGAATACTATGATAGCCTAATATGGAACAACCGAATTACAATCTACTATACACTGATCTAACAAAAGGCATGGGATAGCGATAAGGACTCATACACACTGCGGTAGTGTCGCTTACACAAGGTATAAAAAGACAGTGCACTGGCGGAGATGTCATTTGTACCCAGGTTATTCTTGTGAAAAGGTTTCCAATGTGATTATGGCCTCATGACGGGAATTAACAGACATCGTGCGCGGATTGGTAATTGGAGGTAGAAGCATGGGACATTTAATTTCGGAAATCGTTAGGGAATTCTTTATTCCGAGATTCACAGCGTCAGGGGTGTGCCGAGAACACCAGATTCCAGGCACTACATGTCACCACGGATAACGCAGTGGTCGAAGGCCTTCACTTAACGATCGAGAGCGATGGCGTTTTCGAAGAGTTGTCAGTGCTACGAGACAAGCACCATTGCGTAAAGCAACGGCAGAATTAATGTGACGTACGACGAACGTATCTGTTAGTAGGACAGTGTGGCGAAATTTGGCGTTAATGGGCTATGGAGACGAGTGCACTTGCTGACAGCACGACATAGCGTGCAGCGTCTCTCGTGAGCTCGAGACCGTATAAGTTGGGCCCTAGATGACTGGTAAACAGTGGCCTGGTCCGATGAGTCACGATTTCTGTTGGTAAGAGCTTCAGTTGATAAGAGCTGATGTGGCGCAAACCCCAGAAAGCCCTGGACCCCTCAACAAGGTGCTGTGCAAGCTGGTGGTGGCTCCGTTGTGTTTACATGAAATGAACTCGGACCTCTGATCAAACTGAGCTGATCATTGACTGAAATTGGCTATGTTCGGCTACTTGGAGACCATTTGCACCCATTCAAGGACGTCATGCCTGCAAACAACGATGGAATTTTTCTAGATGGCAACGCGGCATGTCACTGGGCCACAATTGGTTTGAAGAACATTCTGGACGATCCGAGCGAATGATCCGTCCACCCAGATCACCCACATCAATCCCATCGGACATTTATGGGACATAATCGAGAGGTCAGTTCGTGCACAAAATCCTGCACCGGTAACACTTTCACGTTATGGACTGCTATATAGGCAAGATGGCTCAATATTTCTGCAGGGGACTTGCAACGACTTGTAGAGCTCGTGCTAGTTGCCGCACTACGCCGCGATATTAGCAAGTCTCCCATGATTTTCGTCGCCTCAGTGTACTGATGTGTGATGTACCACTGTAACCTTCATACTAGTGAATGCATAGAACTTTTTTCGTTTACATTCGCGGAGAGTGGAAAATCAACGCTATTCCATTTGTAGAGTATTATAAATGAAAATGGAAACAAACCCTCTTCGACTCGTGTTATTTTTGGAATTAACCGTTTAATGTGCATGCGCAATGTATGCCATACGTAGCCCATAGATTATTCATACAAGAATAACAGAAAATGTCCTATAATGCGAATAAATGTAAATTAATGTATGCATGCAAATTGAAAGTGCTGGCAACAGATGTCACCCCAAACAGTTGTAAATTCGATTAAGAGGAACTCTGAACATCGATCAACTTTCACAAGTGCTTGACTTCTTTCGTAAGCACTGGAGTGAAATGTGTTGAATCCTAAAACAGACACGTTTTTCTCTAATATTCTCCTGAAGTACTTATAGAAATCATCTATTTTATTCTTTACGATACAACAGTAGAGTAAGAATTCGTGCACAGTGTGAAATGAAGTCAACAAGAAGAAACAACACACACAAGAAACTTCCGATTATCCGGGTAAATGTGGACCCGTGACTGCACGGATGACCAAAGAACACGGATAAATCAAAAGACATGCCCATTTACCGAAAACTGCTACTGTATTTACAAAACGTGCTACGTGTGACATCTGTAAAATCCACTTCAGTACTTACGCGCAGGAAACAAAGGATTGGGTACTACTGAACCTTAGCTCATAAGAAAAGCGAGTGAGATGGCACAGTGGTTAGCACATTGGAATCGTATTTGGAAGGACGACGGTTGAAATCCGTATCGGGCAATCCCGATTTAGGTCTTCCGTGATTTCGTGAAATCGCTTCAGGCAAATTCCGCGATGACCGATTCCCTTCCACACCCTTTCGAAGCACGAGTTTGTTCTCCGTCTCCAATTACTCCGCTGTCTACGGGACTTTATGCTGTACTCTTTCCTCCTTACTTCCTCGTAAGCAAAGGGAAAGACGAACGTACTGACAAAAAATCGACCGCTGACGTGTTAAAATGGTGGAGTACGCACATTTACCTGAAGATGAATTGAGAAACTACGGAAAAATATAAATATTTCAGGCAACGGTGCTAAAAAACGGATCGCATGCATAATAGGGTATTCTAAACGAAAATATTCATTTTAATTATAAGGGAATACTTCAGGTTTTGTTATTTGTTTTTCTCAAAATTTGGTGAACTGTGAACAGATTCTCAGTAAACCGGATATCCCACAACCATACAGTCGGAAATTTAGTGTAGATCAAAACCGAAAACTGCACGCTGCAAGACAAGGCAACGTAAGTACTATCAGTCTTATTCGTCACAGGAAAGAATCGTCTACGAATGTTTTTTTATCAATAACAGAAACCAGTGTGAATAGATATATGGCTTTTACAGAAAGAAACTAGTCTATTGCTGGATGCGATATTGCAGCGCCTGTGTTGTTCAGAAGTACAGTGCAATGTTCCTTAGAATATGAATGCAAATACATTTCATATGGTCTATTGCTGATTGAATTTGATGAGTAGGTGTCACCTGACCGCAAAATATTTCCACACTTCCACGAAAAATTCGGGAAAGTCAAGTACGGAAATTGGTCTTAAAGCCGGCCGGTGTGGCCGAGCGGTTCTAGGCGTTACAGTCTGGAACCGCGCGACCGCCACGGTTGCAGGTTCGAATCCTGACACGGGCATGGATGTGTGTGATGTCCTTAGGTTAGTTAGGTTTAAGCAGTTCTAAGTTATAGGGGACTGATGACCTCAGAAGTTAAGTCCCATAGTGCTCAGAGCCAACCATTTGGTCTTAAAGCTAGACCGATAAACGCGAAGAACGACAGCGGACGGCAGCGCTTCATTCATCAAAATACTGTCCCGTAACACATTAGAGGTAAGAGTAAAAAATACACGTCAGTACCAGGAGCACGTACAACGTGATCATAAGCAGATCATTATCGCACAGAGAAGAATTCTAGTAATACATTCATGACGCGTCTTTCGTGGAATGAAATTCTCACACTAACACAGGAATTGAGAAGAAGAAACAATGTGTATTAACGGCTGCTACCTGACACAGCCACGTTGATTAAATATCTAGAAATGACGTTGCAAAGCGATATGAAATGGAACGAGAGCATAGTGCGAAAGTTCGACTTCTGTTTATTGGGACAATTCCAGGAAAATGTAGCTCATCTGTAACGGAGACAGCCTATATTTCGCGTATGAACCGCGAAGACAAGAGAAATCAGAGCTCGTACGGGGATAGATAAACATTCTTCCCTCGCTGCATTTGAGAGTGGAATAGGAAAGGAATGGCCAGTAGTGGTACAAGGTATTCTCCGCAGTGCACCACATGGCGGCTTGCGGAGTATCTACGTAGATGTAAAATCAAATTAATCAAAAGACAATAAGAAGAAATTCACTTCAACTGTCGTCAATGTTAAGCGACAGACGCTTGTGCAAGTAGCAAATTAAGGCATCAGGTGTTGGAAATGTTAATTGCATCTCCAACAAATGAAGCAATATGAGACTCGAGCCGTTGAAATCTAGCCCTGGAGTCAGGGAGGAATTGAAGAGTTCGTTCCTCGTCAGAGATTACGCAACGGCATACTTTCACGTTCCCTAACATGTTTTAGGGTGACTGCGAATGCATCAGCTGAGACCGAACGGACTCGTAAGCTGAAAAGGCTTGAGCAACGGACGTCATTAGGAAACAACGCACAGTCAATGATTTTGCCCGTAGTCAGCCTAAGGAAATATAAATAAGTTGGCGTAAGTCCTTTGTAAATATGTGACTCTTCTTGTTGATCATGGCTTTCAGCGTGTAATCTTGCTGGTGATCCGACCGCCGGATGTGGACGTTAAGCACGATGGGCCCCTGACGTTACACGAGAGGAGTATGGTGTGCGACGGCAACGTGTTTCACCCTCTTCCTTTTCTCATCGTCACACAATATAAAATTGTAAACACACTACACACACACGTTCATTACAGTCACTTGCAAGACAGATACACGTAAGACACAACTCTGATACACCTCATGGAAACGGACCATTAAGTGTGGAAGAAAAAAATCTCTTTCCCTTTGGGCGGCTGAGGAACCCATCACGGTTTCTCACCCATTCCATACGACTCTCTTCTAGCTGTGTTTATACCGACAGACTTGGAATAGAATAGCAACCAGGCGAACTAATGTATCAATGGAGTTCGTAATCTGTCGACATTTCGTTATGATTTCGTTATGCAATTATGTGGAGACCGGGATTTGCTCCTGCATGTACTAGGCGGCTAAAAACCGTGCGAGGTGGTGCAGTAGTTAAAGCCATCCTTACATGGGACGTGTTTCTCATCGTCAAGCCTGCCAAACTTGGTTGGCGCACGCTCAGAAACGAGTTGGTACATCACACACAAAGTACCCCTCATTATTCTTCAGATGCGAATGTTGGCTAAATCTGGCGCGCAAACTGCAAAGCTTGCTCCAAAGCGACCGTGGGGGATAAGCCGAGAAAATCGAAAAGAAGTCTGTTGATACTTCGATGGATTGAACGACGAATTGTTACGTATACTTAAACAATTCCTTTGGCATTCATTTTGCAGTCATTAACGCAGACCTAACGAATTTTACATTTACAGATACATGGCAAAGAGCGTAGGCTATCAAATGCTCATTGCACTTCATTGTTTCGTGTTCCATGGCTTGTTCATAACACTGAACAAAGTCACTCGTCGAAGGAGAATGCTTTTATTTACGCATTGCATCAGATATCCCAGAACATACTTCTATTACATTAACTAAAAAGTCTTAGAATGCTTTAGAAAACGTGTGGATAAATGTAAAATTTCCAGAATGCAGGACACGAACTTAGAGTGTATAAATTCACAGTCCGGTCTCTGACCATTACGCTACAATAGACATATGTTGTAGGATTTTTCATCGTCGTGAATACTTTTATTTACGCATTGCATCAGATATCCCAGAACATACTTCTATTACATTAACTAAAAAGTCTTAGAATGCTTTAGAAAACGTGTGGATAAATGTAAAATTTCCAGAATGCAGGACACGAACATAGAGTATATAAATTCACAGTCCGGTCTCTGACCATTACGCAGCACAAACTATTTCTGATAAATCACCAGTGTGACGGTGCCTTGAAACATCGTACTTTCATAGCATGCAAGCTATAATCGTAAAATCGTTTAACCCCCAAATTGTTGCTTCCCGTAACTTTATTATACCAATTCCGACCAAAAAGGACGCATTTTTGACAGATGTTCAGTGCGTTGGTGCTTTGAAACAGCAAATATTCATAGGACACAAGTTTCAGCATAAAATGTTTCGAATATGGGCTTAAACAACAAACGACGTAATCCAATAAGGTGGCTCCCAAGTTCTGCTTGTGACGTACAAAACGAGCTTGCATCAAACTGGCCACGTTCCTCTCCACGCAGAAAAAATTTGCCGTGTTTCAGTCTGCCTTCCATGTCTGGGAATGCCTCGCAACTAGAAATCCGACGTTGTGACGTCACAAAACTCGACCAGCTTCACGTCCCGTGTGAAGAAGGCGTAAAACATAGCTCTCGCATTACGGAAGAACGAGAATGAAAATTCCTCCGATCACCCAGACTTTTTTCCTGTTGATTCTCCAAATAGCTTAAAGCAAATGTCAGAGTCATTCCTTTCAAACATTTGTAAGCAATTTCCTTCCCAAACCTTGTCGAATGCTGACCTGTGCTCCGTCCCTTACGCCCACGTTAGCAACCTTGGCATAAAATCCAAATACTCCTTCCTTTCTTCCTAAAGAGGTGATCCAACAAGTTCTTAAGGGGGCGCTGGAGACGCTGGTTTGCTGCTGTATGCACAATGTACGCCGGCCGAGGTGGCCGAGCGGTTCTAGGGGCTTCAGTCCCGAACCGCGCGACTGCTACGGTCACAGGTTCGAATCCTGCCTCGGGCATGTATGTGTGTGAAGTCCTTAGGTTAGTTAGGTTTAAGTAGTTCTAAGTTCTAGGGGACTGATGACTTCAGATGTTAAGTCCAATAGTGCTCAGAGCCATTTGAACCATTTTTATGCACACTGTACACAGCGTGGAATGGTGCTGTTGACTTGATGCACAAGTTCGTTTTGACGAATGATGCCGGTGTCGTGGTTGACGTATACAACTGTCAAAAACTCATTCCTAAGTTCATGACCTGTTAAACTCCTGAGCAACGCCTTCGGAGAGAATTTCGTGTAATTCGGGGATTCGGAAAATTATGTTACATTAATAAATAATTACATTTATGTTTCACGTTGTTTAAATTCAAGTATTCGGGTAGCTGTATAGCTCTTGTCTATACATTCATCACAACCGTGTCCACTACACTGATACACTGAAGAGGTAAGACTGATACATCGAGAGCAGACAGTGTAGTGGGACGAAATTAAGCGTCACCCATCCACCAATGTCAGCCCAGTTTGCAGGTGACTATAAGTTTAATTTAGTTTTGTTTATGTATTTTTCTTAATATTTGTAATAGCTGTGAATTATCTAAAAGTTTTGTATTTTTTTATGTGTTTCATGTACGGAGAGAGCGGCGCAACCAACGGAGACAGCATCTTCGTTGCCGCGACCAGAGAGGAAATTGCTGGCCGCTATACGTCGCGGGTCGACAGCCAAGGAGCAACAGAAGATCCTGGAACCGAGTTGTTGCGTCGTGCTTCTAAAAATTAAAAATGAATTTTTGTACTCTTTTTGTACAACAATGACGTCATATAGAGCGTAATCTTATTGAAAAGTCTGTCATTGTTTGTCAACCGTCAAGTTCACATCTGTATGTGTAGGAAGCTAATAAAATAGTGTATGCTACTAAAGTTGAAACACGTGTTCTGAGGATTTATTTATGAAGAATTATGTGAACGGATTAATAATGTATTTGACAAGATTATTGATTCTGACAGCGTTCATCGAAACTTTGAATCTCAAAAGTTTATTTCATGTGTGATTCTGATATCGATTAGATCAAGATAACGTGTGTCAATATAATTTCTGAGGAGAAACAAGCGAAATTTAAATCGAAAAAGTTTATGAAAACCAATTGGTCCAAGTGATGTAATTCTTTGCATACGACTCAACTGATGTTTTATAGTTTCGTTCAAGAACCATTCTATGACGATTTAAAAAGAATATAAATCATTTTGAAGTGGGTTGTAACTGACGTAGGTGACGAAGTCTGCACATGGTCATATGTCCAAAGAAAATCAGTTATAATAAAAAACTTACGTCGTTACACTACAACAGTTCCAACGTGCAACAAGAGATTACTTAACGAATGATGCCCACGGGTTTTCTAGGTAACAATGTCGTGCAGTGTTATCGCGTTCAGCTAGTATTAAAGTGAATGATGCGATTCACAGAAGCGAGAGTCGTTGCAGTATTTTTAAGAATTTGGCTACTCCATACAGGTAAAAATACTTTCTACAGGTTGTATACGTTTGCATATATTTTGTTTCACTTATTTATAGTTCATTCAGTTTATGAAGCAAGGATTCATTCATTGAGTTCAAGATTAGCAACACAAGTTTGAGAAACTAATATCTGATTACCAACGATATCAAAATACGAGCCAGAAGGACAGCAGAACAAGGTTGCACACTGGGGAAGAGAAGTTACTGTGTTCAGACTGAAGGCTAGCACACGTTTAAAAAATGTTCTAATAGAAGGCATTAAACCTATAATTTCATGCATATTGCGAAAGTAGAATGTCTATAGTAACTGAGAACGAGCCAATTACTAATCAGATTTAGAGAACTTGTTACCTATTTGTGGCCGGCCGGAGTGGCCGTGCGGTTCTAGGCGCTACAGTCTGGAGCAGAGCGACCGCTACGGTCGCAGGTTCGATTCCTGCCTCGCGCATAGATGTGTGTGATGTCCTTAGGTTAATTAGGTTTAATTATTTCTAATTTCTAGACGACTGATGACCTCAGAAGTTAAGTCGCATAGTGCTCAGAGCCATTTGAACATATTTGTGTAGAAAAGTGTGAAGAAATCAGGAGGAAAAGAGAAACAAAAAGTCAGATAAGTTTATCGTTCGCCCCAGATGGCGAGCGTGATCCGTCCGTATGCGTACGCTGTTTCGAACTTCGGCTTCCGGCTGCAGCTGCGCGACAGTACAGGAAACTCGACAAACAGGATGGCGGTTACCAGTAACGATGCCGCAAGATGTGCAGGATCTGCCGCAACGCACGAAGACGCCGCCGAGTGACTTGCTACAACTTCGCTCTGACACGTACGGTGGCCACGGCGCGACGCCAATGTTCAAGGAGCTGAGGATAAAAACGATTATATGACATTATAAGGGCGAAAGTAGGTCAATTCCTTTATCCTATACTTCAATGCTTAAAGCCCACTACATGTCAAAAATCCTGACAGAAGTTATAAATAGTTTCCCTAAGTGACTTCAGGTGCATTACGTAATGTGATTACCGAGTCTTGCGTGACGGCTGCCATTAATTTCACGGTACGTTAGCCGCAATGGGAGAGGTGATGCAATGGCTGTCTCACTAGAATTGCAATCGGAAGGAGTGGCATTCAGTGCTCCGCCAGATTGGAACTAGATTTATGTATCTGGAGGAGTGACAAACTATCTCATGATCCACTAATGTAAATTTATAAGAAATGTGGACTTATCCTCTACGACACTTTTCATGGAGCTAAGATTATTCGGCAGTTACGTAGGGCGCAATTGGTAGCGATAGACAATCCGAAAACCGAAAAGTTCTTCATTTCAATATGTTACCAGTGTTCGCGAGAACTGACACCGAGATATTCGAATACCACATCCGAGAATAAGAGTTCATGATACTAGATTTATATTTTGTATGTCCATCGTGTGGAGTTACTGTAAGAAAATGAAACGCCAACAGCCGTCCTTATGATCTTATTTATTGTGTAGCTATCAGTTTAGGCGTTTCAATGGGCTATCTCCAGGTCAGCTGGCAGAGAGCAGTTGATGGCTGGAGTGCTGACATCACATTTACAGATAGTCTGCGTAAACCACTTAGTTATGCAGAGTATATATGGATCGTGATAATCCCTACAGCATAAAAATTGGTTCAAATGGCTGTGAGCACTATGGGACTTAACTTCTAAGGTCATCAGTCCCCTAGAACTTAGAACTACTTAAACCTAACCAACCTAAGGAAATCACACACATCCATACCCGAGGCAGGATTCGAACCTGCGACCGTAGCGGTCGCGCGTTTCCAGACTGTAGCGCCTAGAACCGCTCGGCTACGCCGGCCGGCCCTCCAGCATAAACTAAGGCCTGAAGATAGTGCACTGAAGCGCCGAAACTGGTAGCTACACTATAAATAAGAGCTTAAGCACCGTTGTAGGTGTTTAATTTTTTTACAGTAGATTAAATTTTTTGGAAATTTAGCTGTAAAATTACTATAAAAACTGTTCCTCCCGATTTTCTGTGCGTCCCGAGACAAAGAGTGGCACGGCAGTTACTGCACATTACCCTTTCCGTACAGAAATAATTTTCGGCCAGGCAACCGCCTTTCAAACTGTGTTCCTGCCAGGAACGCAGGAATACAGTTCGGGGTTAGAATCAACCAGGTAACTGAAACCTAAAGTGTCCAGAGAATTCCGTAAAAGCTCGCTCGTAATACGGACATACGTACTTGTAAGGAGGGGGGGGGGGGGGGAGGGGGAAATACGTAATACCGAAGCACTGCAAACACAACACATTCCATGCCTAATACGGTTCCTCTCGTAACAGGCAAAAAGAAGTTCCTAGTGGACCCCTAAAGCTCAGTAACAGTGAAATCTGGTAACCGTAGTGGGCAGGGCGGATACGACAGTTCATCTTGTCCTCACAAAACCAATCCGGGAGGATGCGAGCTGCGTGAACAGAGGTTCCGTCGTCATGGAACGCAGTATCATCATTGGGAAACAAACACTGTACCATGGGATGGTCACACAATCGTGGCGAGCTAATGCGACCTTGAGAAATTACCATAGGGCCCATAGAATATCACGCTACCGCTGCCCATTTCACCACCGAACCGCCGCCGTTTTTCAGCTTGGGGCGTAAACTCGGCCAGAAGATGGAAAAAAGTGTGAAACAAGACTCATCCGAACAAATGACTTTCTTCTCCTACTTCACAGTCTAGATTTTATGGCCTCATCACCACGTTTTCCTGTTACATTCATTTGCATCAGTGATCAGTTTTTGGACTTCCAGCTCGCCTGCAATTCCCTGTTTTTGGTTCTCCTTTCGTGTTGTTTTCGATGCTGAAAGAGTTGGCTACTGCGACATTCAGTTCTGGAGCGACTTTTACTGCTGTGGTCTTCTTATCTTTCATCACCAACCGTTTCAATGACTGTTCGTGACGATTACTCTTCACATTTTTTCGTCCACCAGCACCAGCAATCTGCCCGCGTTCGAATTCACTTAGCTCCGATATACTGCACAGACGACTACACAGAAAACCGTTCCGACCAGGACTGACACTTGAAAATTTTTTGAGAACATTGCACATTCTTGGTCATAAACAACAGCGCAGCATTCAGGGTTGCTTATCCTCTGCATTAAGTTCAAGCATGCATTTCTCACGGTGTCTCCATTGTCCAACCCCTGTAGCGTTTTGTAGGAATGGCCGTTTAGGGTGGCAGTAGAAAACAGTGACTAGTCTGACAGTCTTTTGTTTTCTTGCTGCGACCGGGTGTTGAAATAGGATACTGGTGTGTCAGTCAGCCTTCTTTTTATCGGTGTCCTGGAAGAGTCAAACGTAGCGTCCGCGTCAGTCACAGAGGACATAGTGTACAACCGCCAGCCGCTGTCGGCCCAACACGCCGAGATGCTACCGCCTACAGACTAGGTGACACGCAATCAGCCTCCATTGTTGATCCTCACTGCTAGCACTCTCCCCCCCCCCCCCCCCCCCCCTCTCTCCGGTCTGACCCTCATAGAGGCTTCATCGATTACCTTTTTGTAACTTTTATTTTAAGTGATCTTGATAACATTTCAAACTAGTATTAAACACCAGCGGACCCTTGACTCCCAATCCGTCTGTTTAACATTCGTTTTCTGCTGTGTTTTAAATCTTGAATGTGGAATATTGTATGTTGAAGTTAAGGATTCGAATTTGAGCTCTACTTATTGTTATGACCGTGGTATTGCCAGTAGAATCGTGCGTCATGCTTCCACGGGCACAAGGTATGACATAGCCTTCATACGATGCCACCTGTTAGCGGAAGCGGTGTGCAGGATAGGTGTGAGACCACAGCCTCTCGTTTCACACTTCATTGAAATATGTATTTAAAAAAAATCGCTCATGCTTACTTTATATTTAAATTAATATAAATTAATAAAATATTGTTAGCAGTTGTTCCCTTAGTATATTACAATAATTATAAGCAATAAACAAAGCCAGTTCAACATCAACAATATCAATAGTAAATGACAGAAAAAAACTTTTTTGCTAAATAATTCCCTTTATATAACGTGATTAAAAAAGCACAAAAATCCAAAAGGAGTATTTTATTTATAATTTTTATGAGTAAAATTTTATCTGGCAATCTAACTTCAGGAATGGATATAGCTTTTTCTACTTTACATGAAACTATTTTCCTCAGGGACACAGTTGATGACATGAAATCACATATTTTGGATGCTGGCGGCCTATAGTACGAGTATACACATCCGAGGACCGAGATCAGGCTGTCACTTGGCTAAAAGTATGGTGCCCCTAACAACTAGGCTGGTCCGCTAAACAATATCACTTCTGAGAAGAGCATTCGAGTACAGGCATAGATGTGTGCAGGGATACGTACGTGCCTTGTTCAAACACTTGGTGTAACGTGTCCTCACGCAGTGTCTTCTGACTATACTGCTGCTTTGTTGGTATGTTGCATTGGACAGAAGCGTATGTAAGCCTTTATCTCCTTCTGCAGTATTTACCCCTGCTGTTCCCAATGCTAGTGTGCCTATTTTCTTGAAACACGGATAAAGTTTGAATAACGATGCTGTATAAGTAACAGTTCCCATCTTCGTCTTTTGTACAGCTGTTAAATGCTTCTGCATGTATTGGGCTTCGGCTGTTACACCTACTTCTAGAAGTTAACCTACGTCCTTCCATCTGGTTTTGAGTCATCTTATAGCTCTTCGTTCTGTATTTTTATGTTTCGTTTTCAATCTTGTCTTGTAAGTCTTGCTACGTGACTGAGAAATATTTCCGCTCACTGGACTCTTGGTGCACCCGTTTTGTAGCCAGCTATGTCTATAAACATCACTTTCCTATCCTGCATAATACTCATCAGATAGTGTGGTGTCACCGCCAGACACCACACTTGCTAGGTGGTAGCCTTTAAATCGGCCGCGGTCCGTTAGTATACGTCGGACCCGCGTGTCGCCACTGTCAGTGATTGCAGACCGAGCGCCGCCAAACGGCAGGTCTAGAGAGACTTCCTAGCACTCGCCCCAGTTGTACAGCCGACTTTGCTAGCGATGGTTCACTGACAAATTACGCTCTCATTTGCCGAGACGATAGTTAGCATAGCCTTCAGCTACGTCATTTCCTACGATCTAGCAAGGCGCCATTATCATTTGCTATTTATCTTGTGATGCATGTACCGTCAGACCGATGTTTACCAATTATGGATTAAAGTTAAGTATTCCAGAAGCTACGTACCTTTTTTGCTAGTCTCTATTCCTTTAACTGTTCCAGACCTCACGCCAGCTTGCGTGAGCTTAAACGCGTGCCTTTATGCTTCCTCTCCTAGTGGCTTGGCTGTCTTGCCAAGTCACAACAGATAGTATACACACAGACAATTTTTTCTGATAGACTACATTTTTAGAAATAATTCAAAAGCCAAGATCGCTTACATACTGTTTACTGGATAACCGGTTTCAACACACTAAAGGTACCATCATCGGATCTGAATGTAGAATAACATTTATAAACCATGATGGCACCTTTAGTGTGTTGAAACCGGTTATCCAGTAAACAGTATTTAGCGATCTTGGCGTTTGAATTATTTCCAAAACAGAGTGATCGCCCAATTACGCACTATGTGTTCACTGCAAAATACTCCATTTGTGTCATACCAAGCTGCCTAAGATGTTAACGTTTATCTTTTATCATTTTCTGGGACTGTGTTTATATTTCCCTTTTGCCGCATTCAGAACTCATAATTCACGATATTGACAATAATTGTACGATGGAAGCACATCTAGACAAACCGTTCTTCTACAACGTCATGCAAGTCCCACCGACACAACAAAAATTATGAGCTCTGCTGAAAGATAAATAAAATATCTGTGCCAAAGCATCCAAAGTAATTACACTTTTCGTTTGGATAGTGAGATTTATTACTCATAATTTTATATACGCGTAAACAACGTAACAGAGCGTCATTGTCTACTGAGAAGAAGAGAAATATAATAAAAGATAAAGCCCTCGAACTCCCGTAGTTATGAGACTCACGCTTTGAAGTTAAGCGGATGTTGGCTGTAAACGAGAGGAATTCACTTTTATAGCCCTCTGCAGCCGCTCCGTCTCAGTCCACCCTGCTGTCAGCGGGGCATTAAAAAAGAAGAAAACAGTTAAAATGACGTCGTCAGAAGTACGGTGCAGGCTACGTTAGTCTGTCTGACGTCCGTGAAGACGTGTCTGCACTCGTATCTGATGCAGAGGTGACAGTTCTGCATTTACCTTCTGCACCTCTCTTTCGCGTCATTATGTAGGATGTTACGGGACCTGCATATGATGATTAATGTACATGTTTGACTGGAGTCTGATTTGTATGGCCGGTTCACCTTTCAGTGACTCACACAATCTGAGACAGAGATCGATGAGGTAGACAGAGGCACAACAGCAAACAGAAAAAGGTGTAATACAGCAAGCAGGAAAGATTATACGTTCACTTAATTAGATAAGAAGTTTCTCAGACTGTAACGGGAACTTCGTATGTCGGAAGGTAGAAATGTAGAGGAACTTGGTTCACGTTCAAACAGATAATGATCGAAGGCTAGAAGGATAAATACTTCCAGGAATAACTAAGGTCGATAAAAAAATAATTGCAGAGGATTCCTTAAAAAGAATCGCCTGCAGCACAATTGGTACAACTACAGACAGGACGCTGTTAATCGGAATACTTTCGGAATTTTAACGGGAATGCACAAATCGTTCAATAGCTGCAACGAACACGCCCTCCCGCCCTCTCCCACTATGGCAGGATCTTTTCCTAAATCCTAGTATAGTTTGGATACACGTATGTCAAGGCTGAAAATAGCCCAGAACTTAATGTTCATAGATCTGTTGATGAATCAGAAAGTATCAAACGAAAGCTAAAATTTTGAATTATGTCTTTAAATGTACTTTTACAAACGGCAATTCAAAAATAGATTCACTAATTAACTACGTACTACTTGAAATTGTCTGTCACTTCCGGTACTAAAATTTCGTCTTTTCTGAAACCTAAGACCGAGCGAGTGGCGCAGTGGCTAGCACACTGGAATCGCATTCGGGAGGACGACGGTTCAATCCCGAGTCCGGTCATCCTGATTTAGGTTTTCCATGATTTCCCTAAATCGCTCCAGGCAAATGCCGGGATGGTTCCTTCGAAAGGGCTCGGCCGACTTCCTTTCCTAATCTGATGAGACCGATGACGTCGCTGTCTGGTCTCCTCCCACAAAACAACATAATCTTAAACCGAAGAGACTCTCCAAAGACGTATTCTGTACCAATGGATCGACATCTAAAAGCATGTCTTTGACACGATGAACAGGAAACTTGAGTAAGTACTTCGACGGGATGGGCGCGTTGACCGACGAAAAACAAGCGCACAGTGTGGTTCTTAAGGTATGTTCACACTAGACCAACGAAGGTCAGCGAACGACAACCAACCGCTTCGTTGGCCGAAATTTTTTTAATGTATACGGGTAGCAAATCGGAGCCAACAAAGCGAATGGTGCTCGTGGCGGTTCGGACTGCCGGCGCTAACATCAAAGCGTTGGCGGTGAGTTGGGTTTGGGATCCACCTCCAAGTGTGGACGCCGGGTTGAATGTTCGTTGGTTTAGTAGCGTTTGCCGTGTCTGTTGACGTATACCTACTTATTTTGTGTAAAAATATTGGAGTATTGAATGGAATAGGGAGATAGCATTAAAGCAGGTAGTTTTATCCTGAACGAGAATGTTTATGGGACCGTATGGACTGCGACTGTAAAAACAAATTGCAAATATTAGGCGCTTGGAGGGAAATAAGTGAGCTGTTAGAAAATAATGGGCACAATGTGAAAAAGAAAATGAAATTTTTATGGAGCTCTTTTTACAGCAGGTACAGTTCTCCTGAAAGAGGTGTCATCTTCGGAAATTTTAGGACCTGCACAGTTCATTAACAATTCGAAATCTTTAGATCTCATTCATAAAAAATTATGAAATAGCCCATATTGGCATATTCAGCTTTATCGTAGACATTAACTTTGTCCCTCCTCGCATCAGAAAGCCCAGCGGCATAGACCGCTAGTATTTTCATCCTCCGTCCCACCACACTGCTCCTTACTGTTTAAAAAGAGAGGTCGACCACCAGCGCCGTTTCTTCTTTTTCTGCCGATCAGCTTCTTGCAGTAAAATCAATGTTGCACATGCGAAGACTGCTAAAAGTCTCTTCTATCATTCATAATATCGACCGATGTAACTGTTATTACAACGCTATTTCATAACAACAGCAAAATGGGAGCAACCTCGATAGGTTATCAGAGCCAAACACGAATCCACATGGCTGAATCCTCCGGTTCCAATCCCTTGGTTAGCCGAGAGATCTAAGGCGCTGCAGTCATGGACTGTGCGGCTGGTCCTGGCGGAGGTTCGAGTCTTCCCTCGGGCAAGGGTGTGTGTGTTTTTCCTTAGGATAATTTACGTTAAGTAGTGTGTAACCTTAGGGACTGATGACCTTAGCAATTAAGTCCCATAAGATTTCACACACCTTTGAACCAATCCCTTGGCTTGGCGAGTGTAACAGGACGAACAGAAATGTGCCAGCTACCAACATTCGGCCAAATCCATTAGCTGTCGTTCGTTTGCCTTCGTTGGACTGGTGTGTAAGTGCCTTTATGAGAACGTTGTTTCTTAATTAACAAATAAGACGTTTTTTGGTCGCTCACGCTTGGCAAGGGCGGGTGTGGTAAGATGCTTTATGCGTAAGTAAAATTTGAGTACCACTGCAGTTAAAGTATGTACTTCACCGGCATACGTCGCAGAATAAATATGTGTCTAATTTCTGGTTCGTATTGCAGGACCTGACGTGGAGATATTTACAATATTTCCAGAAATTTGGGAGATGTCTGACATGGCTTTGTAAGGTGTGTGATTTCCTGGTAATTCATACAAATATTACGGCATTTGGAGTCATTACATTTGGCCTTAATGAGCTTCCTTCAATATTTTCAGGTGTATATGGATCGTCTTTTGTTCGTTTATTTCACGTATAGTGACTTTTTGTACCAAATGTCACAGGCAGGCATGATCCGTGACCTGGTGGCTTAACTATGGTTTGAATTCAATTAGATGTTATTCTAAATAAAGCTCCTAAAAGTTATTCGTGATCCCTAGCTATTACTTGTAAAATACGATGTCTTTTCGGCCGAGAGCTGCACTTTTGCAATTCATATATAGCTATTTCACGTAATATTATTTCTGCCTTCGACAACGATAGCAACTTTCTTGAACTGTCCTTGCGATCAATATAGGGGAGAATGTTGTACTTTGGAACACTTTCAGACTTTCACCGATAACCAACCCTGTAACAGAAGTTTAATATATTTTCTTGTTCTATTTTTAATTGATGGCATTCTCTTTTAATGTCAGAAGGAACATTACAAAAAGTACTCCAGAAAATATACCTCTTTGGAAAAGTAATAACATGTTCGAAGAGGGAACATGGTCATGCACCTAGGAACACACAATCTACTGAGAAAATGTTGTCAATACTGTATATAGTAGGGTATCTGTTTCATTCGTACACTACTACTCATTAATAATCAGCAAGTGAAATCAAATTAAGCAGAGGTATTATAAAAAAGTTAAAATTAAACAACTTTTGAAACTGAAGCTATCGGAAGCGAACAAAAATTTACATTTTCAGTTAAAATTACGACATTAACGAAATTAAGTTAATTTGCAAATATCCCAAGTTCCATGGTCAAAGACCTTCTGTTTCAAGGCACAAAATGGCGCACGACCGACAAAGTAGGGTTTTACATTTCAGACGTCATATAACGGGTTTTTAAATTTGTGCAAAATTTGATTTGCCACAAAATTCTGTAACTGAAGAATTAACTGTAGATTCCAAACAGCTTTAATATATTATACAGCATTTAAATCGGTAGGTCTCTAAACATATAAAAATGCTGCACAAAAAACCTCACGTCTACAAGAAGTGTAAAAAATGCCGGGAACTGCTTATGGCAATCTCTAGTGATTATTCCTAAATATAATTCTAAAATGAGTCACTAGACTGAAGTACTCCGAAAAACATTTATTCCGAGATACACTATCTTCTAGGTACAACACTCCCCCAACATGTCTTTCAGTAATCACAGTGACCATATGCTGCTGCTATTTTCTTCGCATAATCTTTCGGAACAGAAGGTAAGTTCACAGTTGGGGTTCGCAGAAGGCGTTAGCAACTTGTTTCTATACAAATAACGTGGCTGCCTTGTGACTCTGAATATTCTCATTTTTAGATAGAAATTCTGGGCCAACACACGAGAAAAACGTGCCCGTTGCAGTATTTTGGCTACAAACAGAGTTACTTAGACGGTGTAAATGTTAGCACACGTGCTAACAGAACTTTTGTGGAAGTCACTTAAACATCTATTCATTCCGCAAGAGTAAGCTATTCCTATTCTTTACTAATGACTTTCCTCAATTTCCTTGCAGCCAGATAGCTACTAAATTAGCTTCAAACATAACTATAATCTATTTCGGATTCTTGTTCCCAGCTAAAACGGGAGGAGCACAAGTTATAGTACACTACTGGCCATTAAAATTGCTACACGACGAAGATGACGTGCTACAGACACGAAATTTAACCGACAGGAAGAAGATGCTGTGATATGCAAATGATTAGCTTTTAAAAGCATTCACAGAAGGTTGGCGCCGGTGGCGACACCTACAACGTGCTGACATGAGGGAAGTTTCCAACCGATTTCTCACACATAAACAGCAGTTGACCGGCGTTGCCTGGTGAAACATCGTTGTGATGCCTCGTGTAAGGAGGAGAAATGCATACCATTACGCATCCGACTTTGATAAAGGTCGGATTGTAGCCTATCGTGATTGCGGTTTATCGTATCGTGACATTGCTGCTCGCGTTGGTCAGGATCCAATGACTGTTAGCAGAATATGGAATCGGTGGGTTCAGGAGGGTAATACGGAACGCCGTGCTGGATCCCAACTGCCTCGTATCACTAGCGGTCGAGATGACAGGCATCTTATCCGCATGGCTGTAACGGATCGTGCAGCCACGTTTCGATCCCTGAGTCAACAGATGGGAGCGTTTGCAAGACAATAACCATCTGCACGAACAGTTCGACGACGTTTGCAGCAGCATGGACTATCAGCTCGGAGACCATGGCGGCGGTTACCCTTGACGTTGCATCAAGGAGCGCCTGCGATGGTGTAATCAACGACGAACCTGGGTGCACGAATGGCAAAACGTCATCTTTTTGGATGAATCCGGGTTCTGTTTACAGCATCATGATAGTCACATCCGTGTTTGGCGACATCGCGGTGAACGCACATTGGAAGCGTGTATTCGTCATCGCCATACTGGCGTATCACCCGGCGTGATGGTACGGGGTGCGATTGGTTACACGTCTCGGTCACCTCTTGCTCGCATTGACGGCACTTTGAACAGTGGACGTTACATTTCAGATGTGTTACGACCCGTGGTTCTACCCTTCCCTGCGAAACCCTACATTTCAGCAGGATAATGCACAACCGCGTGTTGCAGGTCCTCTACGGGCCTTTCTGGATTCAGAAAATGTTCGACTGCTTCCCTCGCCAGCACATTCCCCAGATCTCTCACCAACTGAAAACGTCTGGTCAATGGTGGCCGAGCAACTGGCGCGTCACAATACGCCAGTCACTACTCTTGATGAACTGTGGTATCGTGTTGAAGCTGCATGGGCAGCTGTACCTGTACACGCCATCCAAGCTCTGTTTGACTCAATGCCCAGGCGTATCAAGGCCGTTATTACGGCCAGAGGTGGTTGTTCTGGGAACTGATTTCTCAGGATCTCTGCACCCAAATTGCGTGAAAATGTAATCACATGTCAGTTCTAGTATAATAGATTTGTTCATTGAATACCTGTTTATCATCTGCATTTTTTGTTGGTGTACCAGTTTTATATGCCAGTAGCGTAATCCACGAACGACAGTCATTGGTAAACAGGAACCGCCGTTCTATGAATCTCATCACGTTATTTATCCTGAGCTGACACACTTCCACCCTATTAACTACTCTAATGTCTTGAAAACTGTCACTCTATAAATTCTGAGCAGCGCTATCTCATCTTGCTCTTCACTGTAATGCAGGAAAGTCGGTAGGTGATGGGTACCTACAGGAGCAGACCTTTACGTTAAAATTAATAATGATTATTTTTTAAGACTGTTATTGGGCAATTTTTGATTTGGTGGGTATTGGCTAGCAGTAAAATCCGTATACTTAGGTCCACATCTGTACTTTGAAATTCACTCTACAGCTTGCAGCAGAGGGTACGTAGGGCATCAAAATAATTTTCAACCTATCCTATTCTACTAGTAGGACGCTCCAACGCCGCCCCACGTTAGGTGGAATTGGCAGAGGGGGTGGGCGGGAGGGGGGCACCCGTTGTCAGCGCCCTCACGGGCGGGCGCCTGTAATATAGGCTACCCGCCGGGCAGGCCTAATAAATGCATTATGCGCATGCGCAAGCCACTTCAGCTCGGTTGCGTACGTTACTGCTCTACTGTCTAGACAGCCTGCGCTTCAGGTGTTTGCCCACCCCTTGCCCACTGTTACCCACGCGCTCTAGGTTATCCGCGAGTGGGCACTAAAGCAGCCTAGTAATAAATGGTACCTATAAACAATAGATATGTCTAATTTTATCATCACGACACATACACAGGATATATCTTGGAGGAAGTGATGATTTTTTGAGCTGTACTGTCAAGTGGGATTTCAGAATTCTGAAAGAAGTCCCATCCGTGGTGCACAGTTATTTCACTGCTGCAGCATGTAACTTAGATGCTACGCACCTGACTAGTTTTGAATTACAGACATCAAAAACGTTTTGCATCACGACGGTTCCCAGAATTCCTGAAGATAGGCGTTGACTGTGGGTATTGTATCATAGACACAGTCCCTCTGACTGTGTAGAGGTGTCACTAAACCCGCCCAAAGATGTAAACAACCACGCGTGAGCAGCGCCCATTAGACGGAGGGGGTCCGACAGCCGATCAGTTGCAGAGACTCCACCAGGAAGGAGGTACACGGCTTGTGTTGTCTGAAGCTGAACCATGTCTAGACTCTCAATACCGCGGTTCACTCGCGTCAGCATTGTTTCTTTGTCCCAGGAAAGACTCTCAACAAGGGAAGTGTCCAGGCGTTTCGGAGTGAACCAAAGCAATGTTTTCGGACATGGAGGAGATACAGAGAGACAGGAACTGTCGATGGCATGCCTCGCTCAGGCCGCCCAAGGGCCACTACATCACTGGAGGACCGCTACCTACAGATTATGGCTCGGAGGAACCCTGACAGCAACGCCTATTGAATAATGCTTTTCGTGCAGCCACAGGACGTCGTGTTACGACTCAAACTGTGCGCAATAGGCTGCATGATGAGCAAATTCACTCCCGATGTCCATGGCGAGGTCCATCTCTACAAGCACGAAACTATGCAGCGCAGTTCATTGAATACCTATAAACAATGAACTGTGGATGAAGCCCGACCAACAGACATTACATGCATTGATCAAAAATGATAGTGCATTGAGAATGGCTAGTTTCTAGCTGAAATCTAGATCTGCCAATAAAATTTCAAAAGGACGACTGATAGCTGAAATCTATTATTTACAAGTGTTCATGTAGCATAGATATCAGTATTTGAGATTATTGCTATCACTGATAAATCATTGCATGGTTCTGTCCTCTATCTCCTCCATGCAACGTACTTGTATCAAGAAAATCATGCGATTCCTAACGGTGCTGTAATGAAACTGAACTATCATACAGCTCTCAGAATAGCGAAAGTAGAGCGTCCCTTTCAGCGATGGTGAATTTGTGAAATAATGTTTCGACTTCCGCAGCAATTTTATATACATCGAATATTTTCTCCTTTCGAGATACTTTCTCTTTCAATGAGAGCGGTTTTGCAGACGTGCTGAATAAATGGCGAATGAGGTGGAAGCACAGTTGAAAGACAAGAATAAAGACTTGGTTTTGTTTACCTCTAGCTTTGTTCGAAAGCACTGATGGAAATGTTTCTCAACGCCCTTCTGATAACTGTTATTAGGTGTTGTACTTCTGCTGAACTAGCCAAGCACACACAACACTAATTTCCTCTTACAACCGAAACAGTTTCAGGTACTTCGGTTATTAGTTCTGCAATTTCTGTTTGTGTGTGCATTTTCGAAGGTAAGACCAGTTACAAGTTAGAAGTATCTGGAATAAGAAGAAAGTCAACGAATATTTGGAACTGTTACTGTGCTACAGGCACTGAAAGAGACCCTTGACAGTGGATTTAGCGACGTAAAAAGTTTCACTTTGAAACTTCCTGATAAATTAAAACTGTGTGCCGCACCGAGATTCGGGTTCGCAGAAGAGCTTCTGTGAAATTTGGAAGGTAGGAGACGAGGTACTGGCAGAATTGAAGCTGTGAGAAGGTTCGTGAGTCATGCTTGGGTAGCTCAGTGGTAGAGCACTTCCCCACGAAATGCAAAGGTCTCGAGTTCGAGTCTGGGTCCGGCGCATAGTTTTAATCTGTCAGGAAGTTTCATATCAGCGCACTGTCCGCTCATTCAAGTTTCACTTTGATTTCAATGCTTTTGCAACAGATTTTACGGTGGTCACTGAGAACGCCTTTGCTGATATTCTGTTGGAGTTCGTTTACTTACACTGCAGTCGCATGGAGAGGGAGATACCTCGTACAGCCGAAGATTTGGAATTCTTTTACGCGAATATTCCACGCGAAAAGTTCACGCAGTTGTTTAAAATTGCTGCTCGTGTTTGCAGTATGTTCGGAACGTAAGACATATGTTAAAGCGTTTTTTTCACTAATTACGTTAATGAAACCAAAGATTAGGAGTAGTTTCACTGAAGCTCGTCTGGCTGGATCAATCTGTTTGGTTGTCACTAATTTCACGCCAAGCATAGAGATGTTAACAAAAATGAATTTAAAAAGATTGTTGAGAAATGCAAAGAAGTTTTTCTTTTCCTCAAGTAGTAGGCCTCCTCCAGACACCGCAGTTCCGTTTAGCTTAAATGAGATATGTTAACAGATGTTTATAAATATTGTGCGTTTATTGCTTCTTAATCTCGTGCATGTATCTTATTTGTGTCCACGAAATTATGGTATGCTAGAACTTTGCAAAAGTGAGTGGACTAAAATTGTGATCCTAAAGAAATATACTATCTGATTAAAGGTATTCGGACACCCATATGTAATGCGGAATCGACTACTAGATGTAACGAGAGGCGGAACAGCCTGTGTAAAAGGAGGCGGGAAGTACAAAGTTGTCAGTAGAGATGCTCTCTGGCAGCGCACCTGAGTGACATGGAACGTGGCAGGCCATTGGGTGTCACCTGAGTAACAAATTCATCGGGGATATTTCAACCCTCCTAAAGCTGCCCAAGCGGACTATTGATATTTCTGTGGAGTACAAACGTGACGGAACAACCAACCAGGCGGACCTCAAGTATTTACCGTCTGGTGAACCATCAAGGAAAGCGGAATTGCAGCTGGACACGAAATACTTGAATAATGAGCGGCTGTATTTGAATACAACGTCGTTTATTCTTTTCAAAACACGCTACCACTTTCGACACAAAATGGTGTCATCTTCAGGCCCCAAGTGTAACATGCCATCCACAACCGTTTTCATTTGCAGTGAACAGAATCGTATGCAGCGGGCCAAAATTAACTTGATTCCGTATCTTCCGTGGTAATAACAAGCCCAGCATGATCCACTGACGGAAAAAAATTGCGACACCAAAAGAAATTAATGTAGAGTAATGAAATTTCGGGAATACCTTACCTAATTAACATTGCAAGATCACAGGTTAATGTACGCGAGGTAAGCCATTGCATGAAATGCTTGTGTGACTGCCATAATGTTGAATGTAAGGATGCAGAAGTGCATGCTTGTGTTGTACAGGTGCTGGATGTATTTCCATGTCTGTTGCACTTAATCGGTCAACATAGGGACGGTTAACCCTGGTTGTGGATGACGCTGAAGTTGTCGTCCGATGAAGTCCTGTATGTTGTAGGCAGATCTGATGGTCGAACAGGCCAAGACAACATGTCGACTCTCTGTAGAGGACGTTGGGTTACAATAGCGATATTTAAGCGAATGCTATACTTTTGGAAAATACCCACTCGAATGCTGTTCATGAATGGCATCGTAGCAGATCGAATTTAAAGACTGACGTACAGACTTGCAGTTAAGGTGCGTAGGATAACCACGAGAGTGCTCTTGCTGACATACGAAATCGCACCCCGGATCCTAACTGCAGGCGTAGGTCCAGTGTGTCTAGCACACGACGGGCTGGTTGCAGACCCTCAGCTGTCCTCCTCTTAACCAACACGCGGCCACCACTGGCACCGATGGCAGAACCGACATTCATCAGAAAACACAACAGACCTCCACCCTGTCCTCCAATGGCCGTGGTTTTGGTCAGTGGAATGGAGTTACAGGCAGTCTAGCTCGGGGCTGTGCCAGGAGTAGCCGATTTGTAACAGTTAGTTGTGTCACTATGGTGGCAACTGCTTTTCAGATCGCTGCTGCAGATGCAGTACTCTGCGACAGAGCCATACACCGAACACGTGGGTCTTATCCTCTCGGCGGTGCCACGTGGGTGTCAGGACCCCGCTCTCCTTGTGACTGTACATTCTCGTGACCACCGCTCCCAGAAATCATGTACAGTGGCTACATTTCTGCCATGTGTTTCTGCAATATCGCAGAAGGAACGTCCAGCTTCCCGTAGCTCTATTGCACGACGTCGCTCAAGTTCAGAAAGGTGCTGATAATGACGTTTTCTTCGCCTTAAAGGCATTCATGGCCAACATCAACTTACCACGTCAAATCTCAAAGCTAACTAATGCTTACGATCACTACGGAGTGTATTTAAGGCAAACCTGACTGGCACTTTTATGCGACTGACGTGAAATTTGAATCGACATCTTGTTTCAGATGTAGAAATACGCCTACCAGCTTTCCTTCATCTCGCACAACTCCTTCTTGGTATCGTGATTTTTTTTTTCCATCAGTGTATTGGATAGTACCGAGAATTGAACCAGGATCCTCCACACGGCAGTCAGCCGCGCTGCCCACTCACCTACAGAGGTGGACGACGAGTCACACACACAAAAATTTTTCAAAAGCACGTGAGATCTATTTATCATAGGCAGTGTAAGTTATTATGAAAGTCTGATAAAGGTGATAGTAGACAGTGCGATTTATTACTGATCACAGGTAATCGGAATGGAAGAAACAACTTCGAAGTTCCTTCGCATTTTTTTCGTTTACTGAGTCGTGAATATATCAATTAATCCGCTGCGAAGGCTGTGAAGCAGCTTCCGTGTCGTGTTATCTCGAGCTGCGACGTTATCTGCTGACGACGATCATCTCGTCCGACGGGGGTACTGAGATCGTCGCCCTATGGAACCTTTTATGTTGCAACAGGCTTTCACAGAATCCGTTCTCTCTCTTACTCAGAAGTAGCTCGAGCACTTCTGACATCTACACCACACAGTTACATGTTACACATTTCAGCCGGCCGTGGTGGCCGAGCTGTTCTAGGCGCTACAGTCTGGAACTACGCGACCGCTACGGTCGCAGGTTCGAATCCTGCTTCGGGAATGGATGTGTGTGATGTCCTTAGGTTAGTTAGGTTTAAGTAGTTTTGACTTCTAGGGGACTGATGACCTCAGAAGTTAAGTCCCATAGTGCTCAGAGCCATTTGAACCATTCTTTGTTACACATTTCGCAAATAAGTATTCCAAAGCAGGCGAATAAACAATATGTATAATGAAATTCCGAGCTCTGTTGCCGTGCTTTCAGAAAACAATAATGAATCAAAGACGATCGCCTTCATGCAAGAACATTTTTTTCTCATGTTTTGTTTAATCCCCACAGTAAAATCGTAACAAGCGCATGCGCACACACGCGCGCAAAGAAAAATGTTAACACATCTGAACAAATTCAATCTTTGCGACCGGCTGTCGAAAACAAAACACTGAAACAAACGACTGTCAACAGTGTGTCTGAAAAGTAAATGTGCAGTGGCAAATAGTCACAACCACATAATAACATCCAGAATTCGCCAGTGAGCACGAGAAAATCTAAACAAACTATAAATAGCAAATCACACCACGTAGTTCTCCAAAGCAAAACCCTTCGAAATTTTCCTGATGCCCACAGGTCACATTAAACATTAAAACGATAACAACACATTTAACCAGCAAATAATAACCAAATGCACCTCAAATTTCAACTACAGCAAGCGTAAGCGTAAAAATAGAACAGAAAGGCATACGCAACTATTTTACCAAAATGCATAGTTTATATGTTGTATTCTAAACATAAAATCAATTTAGACGTTTCCCCAGTGGTGATGAAATGCTGTGGTAATATAGTCATGTGGCTGATATCTGTTGGCAGCCACAGGGCGCACACAATATAAAATTGTGAAATACGTGTGTAATCTAAACAACAAAATCTGATGTCAACATATTCCTGTTTGTAATTATATATTTCAAAAATAATAGAAGAAGAAACTGTGTGAAACCTCTTCAAAAGAAGAACGCGGACCCTCTTAAATTCATTATTTATTTATTTATGCATTTATTTTACCTGGCAAGATTAGGGCCTTCAGGCCCTCTCTTACACCTAACCAGGCATATTCAGATTGAACGAATTACAGTTTCTACAGAACATTAAGGACATATAACGTGTTATACAGTATTAATGTTAAAGAAAAAAAATAGAGATTATAACAGTAGTACAATGATAATTATAACAATCAAACAATAATTATAACAATCAATAATAATAGTAATGACTATGTATATGAAAGTAAACATATTTTTCTTTTATGAATGTCAGTCCTATTGCTAGTTGGGAATTTTCTCGTTATGTTCTTGCAGCTTGTGAGTTATTCTCATCGAGCAGAGACATGAGATGATAGAATGGGGTGAAAGTGATATAGAAGAGGTATATGTAAGTTCTGAGTTCCCTCTTGAATGTTGAGTGGTTCTGGATAAGACGCAGATCACAGGGGAGCGCGTTCCATAGTCGTATGGCTGAGATGGAGAATGACACGGAGAAAGATTTTGTGTTATGTAAAGGTACAGCCAAGATGCTAGACGTATCCGATCTGGTATTGCGGTTGTGGAATGATGATAGGTGTTTAATGTGAGAAGATATGTATTGGGGGGTACCAGTGGCTAAGAAATCGATGAAGTAAGCACATCGTGTGGAGATCGCGTGCCTTATGTGGGCGTCTGCAACCTAGCTGGGAGTATGAAGGACTGATATGATCATACAACCGTATATTGCACACGTATCTAACGCAAGCATTCATCACTAGCTCGAGGCATCTCGAATTTTCACTATTTGTGCCGTGTTGAACTACATCACAGTTGTAAAGATTAGGCAAGACTAGTGTTTGGACTAATTTTTGTTTAACATGGGTTGGAAATATTTTTCTAAATTTTTGAATTGCATGTAGGGAGGAGAGCGTTTTCCGGCAAGCTGTGACTGTTTGTTCTTCCCAGTTTAGGTGTTCATCCAAGATTATTCCAAGGTCTTTTACTGTTTTTTGGTATGGTAGTTGGGTACCATTGAGAAGTATTTGAGGGACTGTTTCGTGAAAGTACCGGCTGATTAACTTTGGATGAGATATAAGTATGACCTGGGATTTCTTGGGGCTTAGTTTCAGACCTAGGTTCTGTGCCCATCGAGAAACAGAGCAAAGATCTGCGTTCATACTCGCTACTGCGTCAGCAATGTTCTTGGGGCTTGCACTTATGTACAGTTGGATGTCGTCGGCATATAAGATGGTAGTTGCAGGGGTGAATCACTGAAGAAATATCATTAATGTACAGAGAGAAGAGTAATGGACCAAGGGCGGCGCCTTGGGGAACTCCAGAGCGCACGTTTTTCCATGATGACTTTTCCGACCCACAAATGACTTGTTGACTTCTGTTTTTGAGGTAGCTGTCGAACCAGTGTATTGCGCTGTTTGAGAAATTCAGCTGTTTCATTTTAATTAGTAATATATCAAAGTCAACTGTATCAAAAGCATTGCTAAAGTCAAGCAGTGTTAGGATGGTAGTTTCACTTCTGTCCATAGCATGTTTAATGTCATCAGTTACTTTGATTAATGCAGTTGCTGTACTATGGTGCTTTCGAAAGCCTGACTGACATTTGTCATGGATGTTATGAGTTTTGAGGTAATCCGCCAGCTGTTCATGGACGATGTATTCTAGGGCTTTAGATATTGCAGGTAGTATGCTGATCGGCCCGTAGTCACCTGGCGACTTAGGGTTGTCAGTCTTGGGTATAGGTTGAATTAAACTTTGCTTCCACTCAGTAGGATATGTACTACTGACAAGAGACAGGTTGCAGATGTCTGTGATAACTGGAATAATAGTGTCTACGACGTTCTTAATCATGTCAATGCTCACTCCATCATTTCCTACTGCCTCGGAAGAGATTCTCATAATTGCCTTGTGTACTGTGCCGGTAGTGACATGTTTTAGGAAAAACTTGTGTCTCGAGAGATTGATAACTTGGGGCTGGTAATTTGTCGCTGCGTGGCAGTTTACAGCTGTTGAGAAGCACTCGAGCACTTTTAGCTTCTGAAGCTTTAGTTTGCATTCTTTATGGCAGTCTGTTTAAGAATATTCTACATAAGCAATTGGCTTCCTTTCAATGTAAAGAAGAACATTCCAATCACACAAATCGTAATTTATTCAGGCAGCGTCGTATTTTGCGGCCACTCAGTGCATTCACAATGCATTTTCTGAACCCAGAAGCGGATTACAGTCTCAGTTCGAGCAGCATGTTGTTAAAACGTCTCGAAAATTTTTAATCTGTCCTTCCTGCACATGCTCGTGTATAGGGCACAACAAACACGACGACACGTTAGCAACTTTGTATTTCTTCCAAAGCATGTTTCCCATTGCGGTCATATCCACATCATAAATAATTCAGTACCATTACCTAATGAAACAGATTATTTTTTCTGATCATTAATTATTTTATCAACAATTAATGTCTTGAAATTCTGAAACGAGACAAATGGCATTAACAACACAACAACTCTAGTGAAAGGACAATTGCAGCTACATACTACATGTGTTGCTACTAACAGCGAATGTTCCTAGAAGATAACGCGATTCATTGGCCGCGTCCTGCATCACACACCAATGAAAAACCACTAGCTACATAAATCTCTGGTAAATTTTATCACTTGTTTATCCGCAATATTTGTTACTTGAAAGAGGTTTACGTACCGTTGGGGAACCTTGTGCTAAAGTTGTATACTTTGTGCATTTTTACGGTGTGTTTAACAGTGAATGACAGGAATTACAGTTTCCCTGATCACTCAAACAGGTAAAATTAGATCAAGTTATTTGAATGAATAACTGTGTGTATGATTCGTATTAGCTTCTGTCCACAAGCGGATGAGAAAGAGAGCAATAAAATTCCAACCGATAATCAAACAAGCACTTCACTAGAAATACTACTACGACGTAATCGGTAAATCCACTTCGCCGGCCGAAGTGGCCGTGCTGTTCTAGGCGCTACAGTCTGGAACCGAGCGACCGCTACGGTCGCAGGTTCGAATCCTGCCTCGGGCATGGATGTGTGTGATGTCCTTAGGTTAATTAGGTTTAATTAGTTCTAAGTTCTAGGCGACTGATGACCTCAGAAGTTAAGTCGCATAGTGCTCAGAGCCATTTGAACCATTTGAACCAAACCCACTTCCAGGAATTAAAATGAATCGAATTCTAAAACAAAGTAGGAGGACTGAGGAATTTCTATGGGGCAGCTACAACAATCTTGCTTCCTTATGGTGGATTATACTTCTCTCCACAATTCGTACACAGCAAAATTAAGACAAAAAGAAGAAGAAAGGCTATAATACAATATTATTCAAAATAAAACTCGTTTATCTTTTGAGATTAATTAGAGGCTTTTTCATACGGCAAACTACAATTTTCTAACAATATTTGTATCTGGCGTGGCAATGAGATCCAACTATACTTTTTAAGAGTTTCTTAGTACCTATCATAACAATGTGTGCTACACTCCGCAGACTTTTGATACCAATTTCCCCCGCTCCTCCCCGCCCCCCCCCCCCCCCCCCGCCCCACTCCGTTCAGTTACAAGGTGTAAAAGTTTCACTATATTTCATTCAAACAATGTTTACTTGAATCGTGAATTTGCAAAACTAGTTAAGTCCTTAGAGGTAAATTTTCAGAAACTGCAAAAAAGTCTATTATATTACTGAAGCAGATATTGCTCTAAATTGTTGTATGATACGATACGTACAAGCAAATGACGTATATCTGTCATCAAAAACAACCTCGTGCTGTCTTCATGTTCCAGTTTCGTTTTAAAAAAGTAGGGCTTGCGTCGTTTTTCCAATTAACTTCAGTTGTTCTTCTTACGTAATAAAATTTTTATGTATAAACACACATGTATCATGTTTATTGAAAAAGACATTCGGAATACCTCTAACAGTAAATCGTCAATGTAAATAAACGACATAAACCTCTGAACATAAACTAATAACCTAAACAATGGTTTTTTGGAGGTGTTTCCTTGAAATATGAATCGTAACTTGTTAAGAGTATCAGTATGCTCACCGTCACTATCATGGTAAAGGATAGTACGCCGCCAAGTTCTGTGCGACATTTTTGGTAGCGTTGCTTGTACCCGAGTCACATCAGCAATGCTTCAAAAAATGTCGCACAAAACCTGGTCGCGTAATATCCTTTACTATGAGAGAAGTAGTACTTCGTAACTCAACCAAAATCCACTAAAGTACTGTTCTTCTTATTTGTTTAAGTTCAGAGATTAATGTGGCTGGTTCTAGGGGGGCAACGGGGTTTCGTGCCCACCCTGTAGAGCTAACTGTTTGCTCACACACGTCCTTCGTTGTGTACAGTTTGTCCACAGATCTTAGTTTTCTTTTCACTACCACAAAGTCCCTATCTGATGGCAAAAAGAGTTCTCTCTGACAGGTAAAAGAAGTTTGACGTTCAAAAATTGCCTTTGATCACTTACATTCATTAGCAACGTAATGAGTGTTCTTATTTTGGCGTAGACATCCATACCAAAAAACCAGAGTTCCTTAACACCAGATAAAACACAGGTATTGAAACTATAATGGAGATAACTGCATATCTGACAAGCAAAACAACTTAAGCCATAGACTAAGGCTGAAATGGCGGTAAACAGGAATTTTCTGTTTCTGGAAAAAATGTACTGAAGATGCAGCCTGAAGTTCTTTTGATACTAAATGATGCGATTTGGTCATCTGAACACTGCTATACTCATAACTGAAAACCATGAAAAAGTGGACTGAAGTCGTTTTGCAGATTCAGCATTCACTTATTTACTAAGGAAGGAGAAATAAAAGACTTGATAGAGCAAACATATGTGGTTTATTCGTCAAAACGTGAGGTTACTGTATTATATGACAAGAGTAACGGAATGAGTGACGCATTACAAAGTAATATCCGTCAGGCTGCCAAACCTGCATAACGGTGCAGCGATGGCATATCAGTATCTGCCCTTAAGCACAATTTGTTCAGCAGCAGTTTTAACATAACGAATTATAATAAAAATTTCTAAAACACTTTCAACGTTGACGGAGACAATCTTCTTTATTTTAGGACTAGATTCCATCATCAGCTGACTTTAGTGTTGCAGATAATAGGGATGTAATTGCCGCATGATGGTGTTTTAGCTAAATGTCGGTCTATGTTGAACAACTGAATTCAAATTCCTTCCCACGCTCGTCAATGAGCGTTTGAGACACTGCAGGAACTGTAAGTCCTGGCTGAAAAGATTTATCGTGATTTACATTCCACTGTACAGTTCCGGGGAAATGTGCTGGAATCTACATCTACAAACATTCTCCGCAAGTCACCGTATGGTGCATGGTAGAGAGTACCCTGTACCAGTCGGCCACTGTGGGCGAGCGGTTCTAGGCGCTTCAGTCCGGAACCGCGCTGCTGCTACGGTCGCAGGTTCGAATCCTGCCTCGGGCATGGATTTGTGTGATGTCCCTAGGTTAGTTAGGTTTAAGTAGTTCTAAGTCTAGGGGACTGATAACCTCAGATGTTGAGTCCCATCGTGCTTAGAGCATTTGAACCATTTTTTACCCTGTACCATTACTAGTCATTTCCATTTCTCTTCCATTTTCGAACAGAACGGTGGTAAAACGACTGTCTATTTGTCTTCTTACGAGCCCTGATCTCTCTTATCTTATATTCATGACACTCACGAAAAATGTACGTTAGCGGCAGAAGAATCGTTTTGCAGTTAGCCTCAAATGGCGGTTCTCTAAATTTTCTCAAAAATGTTCCTCGAAAAGAAAGGCGCCTTCCGTCCAGGGATTCCCATCTGAGTTCCCGAAGCAGCTCCCTAATACTCATGTGTTGTCCGAACCTACTGGCAACAAATCTAGCAGGTCCCCTCAGAACTGCTTCCATGTGTCCGACCAGGTGCAGATCCCAAACACTTGAACAGTACTCAACGATCGATCGCACTAGTTTCCTACACGCGGTCTTCTTTACAGATGAACCACACTTTCCTAAAATCCTCCCAATAAACGGAAGTCGACCATTCATCTTCCCTGCTAGAGCCCTTATATACACATTCCTTTACATAATGCTTTGCAACGTTTTCTCCAGATATTTAATTCTAGCTGTTTGTAATTTTTTTTTTAATGGCCTGCCAGACAATATTAATAATAACCTCAAACTTTATGCAGACGATGGAGTTATTTATAATGAATTACCGCCTAAAAAAGTTGCTCTAATACTCAGTCATATTTTTATAGATTTTGAAGTAGTTCAAAGTTAGCCAGTTTTCTTTAAATTTCCTGATATGTAAACCTGTGCACCTCACAAAACGTAAAAAAGTAGTATATTATGACTACAATATCAATGAGGCACAACTGGGATCAGTTAACTCATAAAAACACATGAGCTTTACGGTATATGGCGATTTGGCTAAATTGTAGGTTCTAAATGGCTATAAGCACTATGGGACTTAAAATATGAGGTAATCAGTCCTCTAGAACTTAGAACTAATTAAACATAACTAACCTATGGACATCACACACATCCATGCCGAAGGCAGGATTCGAACCTGCGATCGTAGCAGCATCGCGGTTCCGGACTGAAGCGCCTAGAACCGCTCGGCCACAACGGCCGGCTGCTCAATTGTAGGTAAAGCAGGTTGTTGTTATAATACCGGGAAAATGAGTCGTTGCTTACAGGACGCTCGTTCCATATATCCCTTCAACAGACCTAGTGCAGCAGAGCAGCGGTTAGCACAGTGGACTCGCATTCGGAAGGACACTCAGCTACAGGGTCGCGTTCTAAATACAGTTTGAAACTGCTTAGTAAGTTTCACATGTGTGGCGGGATCGAAGCGAGCGAGTAACTGTGCGAATATCGCTAGCGATTCTGTCAACGATTTACACAACTGGCCATTAAAATTGCTACACCACGAAGATGACGTGCTACAGACGCGAAATTTAACCAACAGGAAGAAGACGCTGTGATATGCAAACGATTAGCTTTTCAGAGAATTCACACAAGGTTGGCGCCGGTGGCGACACCTACAACGTGCTGACATGGGGAAAATTTCCAACCGATTTCTCATACACAAACCGCAGTTGACAGGCGTTGAATGGTGAAACGTCGTTGCGATGCCTCGTGTAAGGAGCAGAAATGCGTACCATCACGTTTCCGACATTAATAAAGGTCGGATTGTAGCCTATCGCGGTTGCGGTTTATCGTATCGCGACATTGCTGCTCGCGTTGGACGAGATCCGATGACTGTTAGCAGAATATGAAATCGGTGGGTTCAGGAGGGTAATACGGAACGCCGTGCTGGATCCCAATGGCCTCGTATCACTAGCAGTCAGGATGACAGGCATCTTATCCGCATGGCTGTAACGGATCGTGCAGCCAGGTCTCGACCCTGAGTCAACGGATGGGGACGTTTGCAAGACAACAACCATCTGCACGAACAGTTCGACGACGTTTGCAGCAGCATGGAGTATCAGCTAGAAGACCATGGCTGCGGTTACCCTTGACGCTGCATCACAGACAGGAGCGCCTGCGATGGTTTATTCAACGACGGACCTGGGTGCACGAATGGCAAATCGTCATTTTTTCGGATGAATCCGGGTTCTGGTTACATCATCGTGATGGTCGCATCCGTGTTTGGCGACATCGCGGTGAACGCACATTGGAAGCGTGTATTCGTCATCGCCGTTCTGACGTATCACCCGGCGTGATGGTATGGGGTGCCTTTGGTTACACGTCTCGGTCAATTGTTGTACGCATTGACGGCACTTTGAACAGTGTACATTACATTTCAGATGTGTTACGACCCGTGGCTCTACCCTTCATTCGATCCCTGCGAAACCGTACATTTCAGCAGGATAATGCACGAGCGCATGTTGCGGGTCTTTCTGGATACAGAAGATGTTCGACTGCTGCCCTGGCCAGCACATTCTACAGATCTCTCATCAATTGAAAACGTCTGGTCAATGGTGGCCGAGCAACTGGCTCGTCACAATACGCCAGTCACTACTCTTGATGAACTGTGGTATTGTGTTGTAGCTGCATGGGCAGCTGTAGCTGTAGACGCCACCCAAGCTCTGTTTGAATCAATGCCCAGGCGTATCAAGTCCGTTATTACGGTCAGAGGTGGTTGTTCTGGGTACTGATTTCTCAGGATCTATGCACCCAAATTGCGTGAAAATGAAATCACATGTCAGATCTAGTATCATATATTTGTCCAATGAATACCCGTTTATCATCTGCATTTCTTCTTGGTGTAGCAATTTTATTCGCCAGTAGTGTATTACTCTCGTGTGAAACATGACACTTTTCATGTGCAACTGCTCGCAGAGGTGAGACTAGGTGGCAGCGGCGCACTTCGCAGTGACTGCGGCCGCCGCCTCCACCACGTGCGTCACTCGTGCGTTTTCTGGCGACGGCACAGTGGCGCTTGGCTCGCGTTCCGGGCCTGCTGGCGGCGCCCTAGACGGCGGTCACTGGCCGCTTCGCCGTTGTACACAACACGGCGTTCCATAGACAGCTCGAATACTTCGTCCCAAATGTTCTCTGGCGGAAGTACTTCCCTTGGCGGATTGACACATCCGAAAAAAATCCAGTCACATCTCCCAATCACTTAGTCACTTCTCACCCGCCCCCCCTCAACCCCGTCTGCTAGACGCTAACTAAATATTACAGTATGCAGCTCACTTGCCGAATATTCAGTACTCGTCTAGACACATTGTGGTATTGTTATCGATGTTGCCTATACTTATGTCACATAACTTTTCTGTCTGCTTCTACTTAACGTGACATCTGTATAACCATGCTCTTTGGTGCAACATCTAAGTAAATGTTTTATTCATTATTTATATCCATTTAAATCAACGTAATAAATCTGTGGATGTAATTTCAAAACTAATTTTCTGTAAAAGAATGGAAATGTTAAAATTTTACTTGTAATAGTTGTTTTATGCGTAGGATGCTCAGGTTTGTAATGTTATAAAACATGGAGGAAACGAGCGTGGAGGGAATAGAAAAGATGGATTCGGCGGTCGAACTGCAAGGCTCCTTTGCAGCAAGTGTTACTCGGTGGCTACCAGGCAAAGTGTTCGCATCCTGTGTGTTGAGCGAGATAAGAACAGCAGCAAGATCACATAATATAGCCTCAGATGTGAAAATATTTTGGCTTATTATTCATGGCATACACTGGTTACTTCTGTACTACGAAAATCCCACGCTAAGAAGAGAATTTTCAGAGCTTGTTACACAGAAAGAGTCATATTTATTTTTGCTGCCTTTCTTGAATAGCCACAGGATATCGCCATAGCCATGAACTTCGTCTCAAAATATCAGTTAAGTACTGGTAACTGCATGGACTGGTTATTTGGTACCTTATTCAAATAAACACGCTATTTTGTTTAAAATTAGTGCCGAAGACCGATATTCAATCCCTATTCATTTACCGAGGGTGGTTCGTTCTCAAAGTACTGCAAAGTTTCCGAGTATCCTATTTTACTGATCAGTAAAGTAATTATTTTCTGCAACTAAATTTAATAACTTTTGCGGAGTAGTAAATTTCGGAATCATTCAGTGATCCTAGCTTCTGAAATCCTCCATGTAATTTTTCAGGGGAAGGAAAGTTTCAACATAGTACAACTGCAAAGAGATGATCGAAACTGTTTTGCTCAATTCTTGTTCTTACTGAATTCCCAGAACTGTATTAAAATTGAGGTTATTCAGAGTTGTTTATAAGATAATAAAATTGAAGAGCCAGCACATGGTACAATTACTGTGCAGGTTTGTAAGTAACAGTGTTTATCTTTTCATGTATATATATTTAAAAGTGATTCTCATATTATGTACTAACTAAAAAGTTCTGCAGCATATATTACAATAACATAACTGCAACTTTTATTCTTATACCTTGTGTGTGCTATAATAGGTAACCACTGTACAAGCTGTAACAGATTAGGGACCACATTTTTTAGTTACCGTATATAGTGTAAATTAGTGAACGTCCCATGAGAAGACAGATAGTAATCAGAATATAGAATATAATTACCAGAGAACCATTTCAGTGTTACTAATGCTCAATCATTAGTAATCATTTATCTACAAAGATCATTACCTTCCTACTATAATGTACAGAGAGTGTTATTGATAGCCAATTGTTGCTAAAACGTTTAATATTATTTTTTTCTTCAAGCCAAACCACTGTTACACTGCTTGCTAAATTGCGCTACTGCCTTGTATCTTTATTGCAAAACAGTATCTCAGTATCAAGTAAAGCCAACCCCAATAGTTAACTTCATTTATGAACAGTGTTAGTATTTGGTACAATTTTGCCTCATTAGACTGGCGACCGTTTCCCTTTACATAATTACAGTTTACTTGTAACTAATAGAAGCTTGTTTCTGATCACGTTTGGTCTGCTATTGCTTCCTTTCAATAATAATATTTCGAGAAAAGAAAACTATCGGATACCTTAGCCATTACACGCATTTATGGTCAAATAAAAATTCTTCCACAGGAGTAACATTATTGGTATATTGCTAATTTAGTAAGAGCCGATTGTGCTATACTTGGCTTTTCCGTGACAGGACTAATAGTACAGGGTGTCCCAAAAAGAATGACCCGATTTTAAATAGAATTATTTATTAGGAAGAAGGGCTTAACACCAACAAATTGCATATTAAATTACTCATAAAAGACAGAAGTTTATAAAGATCCATCGTAAGTGTTCAATATCTCCTCCATTGGCTGCACGGGCGACATCTAGCAGATAGCCGAATTCATCCCAAACTGAAGCTACAGCTGCTGATATTCCTGTTTCTTCGAACTGTTTATACCACCGTCAAATGTTCTTTGGTGATGGTGGTTCAGCACGAAATCTAATATGAAACTCCCGCTGAACTGCGATCACTGAAATGAAATGATCGTATGGCATTGTTGGCCGGGAGGCCCCCCTATGTGAGGAAGTTCGGCCGCCGAATTGCAAGTCCTTTTTAGTTGACGCCACTTCGGCGACTTGCGAGTCAATGATGATGAAGGACACATAACACCCAGTCCCCTGCCGGGAATCGAACCCGCTACGCTACTTAGGCGGACTGCGATCACTGATTGAATACGACTAAATTCAATAACACAATACGCCTTCTGTTGCGCGGACGCCATATTGCGCGAGACTGGCTGCACGCTCCAGGTCAGCGCTCGTAGCGACATTTAGGGGATTTTTTCTGAAACTCTAGACCATGCCGATTACATCTAGCGCTCTTTCAGTTACCTAGTGACATTTGTCTCAATATTACTACAAGTTAAAATGGGGTCATTCTTTTTGGGACACCCTGTACTATTACGGCAAAACTTTATAAAATACTTGGCAGATGCGTCTCAGCGCCGCTGAAAACACACTAGTTAAAAAAGACAGAAAAGCACCAATAACAAGCGATCGGTTTGCTACCAAATCACTGGACTCGCATTCGGGAGGACGACGGTTCAATCCCACTTCCGGCCATCCTGATTTAGGTTTTCCGTGATTTCCCTAAATCGCTCCACAAATGCCGGGATGGTTCCTTTGAAAGGGCACGGCCGACTTCCTTCCCCGTCCTTCCCTACTCCGATGAGACCGATGACCTCAATGTCTGGTCTCCTTTCCAAAAAACAAACCAAACAAAACCAAGCTACCAAACTCATAAACTGGTTACATCGTAAGCAATGAACTGTGAAAGTTATATACGTATTCGAGGATTTGTTCAATTGATTGTATAGTTATGAGCTCCATCAGAAATTGGGATAGTTAATAACGAAAATAATGGGTTCCGTGAGTAGCGCCAGATGAGAAGAATGAAACTATTCCAGGTTTCATGGAATTTAATAGCGCTAGGCAATTTGTTGTGTGAATGAAAACTATTAAATCTGGGAGAAAATCAATAAGTAAGGCATTTTAACAGAAGTCTGACAGTCCCCCAAAACTGGAAGAAACTGTCACGAAAGAAGACAGGCAAGACATCAACTATAAACCTGTCATCGTTTTGTTCGTAATATTTAAGACATTTACTCATATTTTCATCAACCACACAGGTCAGAACATGATCTCTTCATTCCCTCGGTCTACTCCCTCGGCCCACACACGTGGACCTTCGTTAATTATTTTTTTCTCAAAAAGTAGGCGTGTTTTCCGCTTGTAGACCGATGGTCCATGATTGTGGACCTTCTAGTTCTTAGTTTTGAAACCAACGCCCATCACCTTGCTGGGAATGACTCATGTGTTAGTTTACAGCTGATCGATCGCAGGAAATGGTTACTTCTACAGGTCTAAAAGGTATGTACACAATTATTATACCTAAGTATTAGATTGAGAGTCTGTGCTTTTTTACCTAACGTTCGCTAACTATTCTAGATGTTGAGAATTAGTTCAGATTTCCGTAAATTTTATTCGTTACTATGAAATAACCGATTCCCTGAAGGACCTCAGGTCATAATCCATATTTGCTAACTGCAATTATGTCCTCGATAACGGAACAGTGATATAACCGTTATTTCTACACACTACAACAACATGAAATGTTCACTGCTGAGCAGTTAGAAGCTCTTGTTGATGACAGCAATGCGGAATTATCTGATTGGGAAGATGACGAATTGTTGTATTTCACTAAAGAGTGTCCTGCTGAACTTGAAACAGACTGGTAAGCAATAAGAATGTTATGATCTCTTGCCAGCAGCTAGGAGGAGAGGACATCCTTGTACAGTGAATTCCCGTGACAGTGAAAATGTAGATGATGTAGAAAATGTGAATTAAAAGCCAAGGATAACTATGTTGCAACCAATTTCAGATGTCAAGGTTTAAAGTGTTGACCAAATACCAAAATTTGTCGAGGCAAATAATGCCTAAAAATAATGAAACATGGCTGCAGGCTCAGGATAAGAGATAAGTGTGTCAAATGTGTAATGTATTTATGTATTGTGGAAAGTAATTGTTTTGGAGATTATCATGAAACATACCATAAAGATTTATTTACTGCCAGTAGCAAATTATTAATTGCCAGAAAAAATTGTATGATTATTTTTTTCTTGAATTTATGAAGTTGTTTTAGAGCATCAACAAAAACCTGTACTGGAAATCACGTAATTCATAAATATTAAAATTAAAAATCCTATTTTCTGTGAGCATTGGCAAAAACAGTTCACTGTTTCAAATTGTATGTATATATTGCCAAATAAAATGTCCTTTTTAAAGTAAGGGGGAAGAAAATACGAAGCAGAGAGTAATACGTTTTCACGATAAGTGAGACCTGAGGTTGACATAAGTGGACCTCGATTTATGACTCAGTGAATCATCAAAAAAATATTTCATTTGCATTTGTCATGCTTGTTTATTAGTTTGCTGGAAAATATGAAAAGAAAAATTTCCTGCTAATTTCAGGAGTGAAGGTGATAACAGGCACAGGTATAAGCAATCTTTAAAAGTAGCTACAGCACAATGGAAGCAATAACCATAAATTACCATTTCGCGTGGGATTAATAAATTATGAGACTTTCTTACAGTACTAACAGCTACTGAGAAATCAAGCATTGATTTAATCAATGTTAATATCTGCAAAATTGTATACATTCTAGAGCAACAGTTTCCATTAGTATTCGTAAGAATCCCGGGAAATTCAAAGGAGGAGTCAAGCGAGGAAATTTAATATTACTAAACCTGTTCTCTTCCTAGAGGTTTTCAGATGCATAAATTGGTAAATACATGAGGAATTTAAGGGACTTTCTTCTAAGACAACGATATCTGATTCCCATCAGCGAGAAGAAGATTCGCTGAATACCGTGAGTAACTTGTCCCTGTAGTACTAGAACTATGTGTGCATTTCTCCGAGCCCACCGGGGAAGATTAGAAGCTGACAGGCAAGATGCTGCGCACTGCTGCGCTGAGAGGGGCTTAGGCCTGTATTTGCGACGTAAGGGTGCAATCTACTCGCTCTCATCTGAAGAGCTCCTAAACGTTTATTCTGTCTCTGTCATCACCAGGAGTTCCACACAGCTCCATCCATTGCAGTAACAGCCTTAATAGGCCGTAAATACGAATATCAGCCAAAGGTCTGTTACATTATAGTTCGTACTTCGTATCTCTTAGGTAATCCTACAAACGTTTTGGCACTTTGCCAAAATATTTCAATGATTCTCGTTGTGTTATAACAACATTACTGCTACTGTTGGCCAATAGTATGAAAAACTATACTTTCCTAGACCACCGTCTACCAAAAGTTTAATTAGTTAATCAGTTAGTCATTTTTTATGTCTCTGGGAAGATTTTCAAAGAGTTTTAAAACTGCATATTTTGCCGCTTTATGTGCCAAATTTAGTTTCGTTAAAGGATAATGCAGATCATTTTCCTTCTAGTGTTGTACGTTCGAATATATCTGTTATTTTCCAAATGAGATGGATTGTTGATAACAAATATCATAAGTAAATAAATATACTGTGAGGCCGTGGCTGTTATTTTAGCTGCTTAAAGAGATGAATACAAGATGTACGTCTTTGAAAACCATACATAATTGTAATTGTTTTCTTTTGTTCAATTAACACTTTTTGCCTAAGTGAAGAATTACCCCACATTATATAGCATAAGACATCAGTGACTGAAAATATGCAGGTTATGTTAACTTACCGACTTCCATATCACCGAAGCTGGCAATTACGCTTAAGACATAAGTAACAGAACCTATGCGTTTTAGCAGGTTTTTCAACATTAAATTTTCATCAACATGTGCATCTAAATACTCATCTTTCTGAACTGATTACTTTTTATTGTTATTACACTCGGTTGATAAGGGAAGCGATACTTTTGTCAGTATAAAAACGGATGAACCGTGTTTTTCATAGTTTAAAGTGACCCAATGATACATTCACAAAACACAATTTACTATTTTCTCCATTAATCCTTTTTTCTTGGCATCACAACAATGGCCGGATCATCTGCAAACAGGAATAATAACTGCCTCCTGATTCAAATAGAGTGATTAATCAGTAATACTCATATTAAGCAAGAACATAAGTGGTCCATTGATCGAACCCTGTGGGACTCACATGGCAACTTCTCTCCAAGCAGATGATGTGGCGTTCCGCTTTGTATTACTCAAATAGCAAAGTTTAGGGTAGCTTTTTACATTCTGCTTCTTATATAAGAATTAAATCAGGAAAGTGCTCAGCTACATATTCAATAAATTGTTTAATTCTGTAATGGAATATTATGAGTAACACAATCAAATGCCTTCGGTAAGTCACAGATGACCCATATCAGTCACTTTAAATCTTTTAAAGATTTGATTTTATGCTCAGCAAGTATAGAGTGGCTTTTATGAAATACAAAGTGTGATTTGCTAAGTATCCTTTACAATGCAGGGTAGTAACAATCCTGAAGTACATTACTTTCTCAAATTTATTAGAAAATGACGTAAGGAGCGACACAGGACACTAGTTAGATCTGTGGAGTCACCCTTCTTCTAGAGATGCCTAGCAATGTCATATTTCAATCAGTCTGGGAAAAATTCCCAAAATAGTTATTCATTACGTAAGCAACTAAGAACGCAATTATAATTTCATCACTTTTTAATTTCTTTTTGGAAATGTTGCCTATATAATAATTCAGGAGTCTGATAAAGCAACAGCCAAGTGAACTGTCTAGAGACAACATGAAAGGTTATGCCGAGAAGTATTTTTTGCCATACTGAAAGCAAGATGCCTGAGCAGTGTATTGTTAGAATGCTACGTCTGTCAGAAATGTTTTGAGCGAAGAGTGATTTTGGCAGCTAAGCACTTAGGGGCGACCTCCTACTGAGGTTAAATGCAACTGTTAGCAGTCGTTATTACTGATTAACAGTCACCTGGAAATTTGATCGCCGGCCGAAGTGGCCGTGCGGTTAAAGGCGCTGCAGTCTGGAACCGCAAGACCGCTACGGTCGCAGGTTCGAATCCTGCCTCGGGCATGGATGTTTGTGATGTCCTTAGGTTAGTTAGGTTTAACTAGTTCTAAGTTCTAGGGGACTAATGACCTCAGCAGTTGAGTCCCATAGTGCTCAGAGCCATTTGAACCATTTTTTTAAATTTGATCATTGTTCATACGGTGCAACTCCCCAAAATACAAGCACGAACACGACCCTCAGCAGCTGCCCCTCAGGCTGTAATTAGCGAATGAGTACAGCCAGTTGTGTAGGGTCATGTTTCGGAATACGTCTTGCATATCTTTTATTACAGCGACGGTGAAATAGGCACTGTCTGCAACGTTTCTGTCAAATTAGACAAATGAAAGTCCCAGTGGTGTAGTGTGTCTTTCGTCATCATCGACAACGTTGGTTACTACTGAGTTTAATTAACCTCAACAGCACATCTTTCCCTCATACTTTTATACAACCGATATTTCAACATGACAATGCCCGACCATGAAATGTTGAAAGCTTTTTCTTTGGAGACGGCTCAGTTGTAAGATATGGATGTTCATACCCCGTCCGGCCATCCAGATTTAGGTGTTCAGCGCATCGCTTAACGTAGATTGCATGAAAGGACACATGCGATTTCTTTTCGACTTATTTCAAAACTATGCTTGTGCCCTATCTGTAATGATCTCATCATAGACTGAAAGCCATCCCTAACTTTGCTTGCCTTTTGAAATCTTCTTCAGATTCAGGCTCCTTCCCGTCTTGTTTATTGGATTAACACACTGTCCTCTAGGAGCAGGTGCGGTAAGAGCAGATGCAAAATATAATGAATGTAAAATGCAGAAATAAGTATCAGACAAACGCAGACTTTGATTAAGAAAAGAATTACGGTTTTGACTTAGTAACATGTCGACCGCTTCTTATTTCCGGATTTCCGGGATGTAGTGCTTCATTTTCTTGCTGCCGGAATTTCAGTGAGTCCGTTTCATGTATCACTGTTATTACTCGCGTGTCTGTAGTGTCAAGAGCGATCGACCAGGGGCACATTGCAATGTTAATCACTGGCACTGCGTAGGCATGTAATTGTCCGCGTCGGACTAATCGCGGCTGGATTAAATGGTTGACTGACTATGAGATTTGAACCCAATCGAACGACATAAAATGCAAGAAAATTCCCCTCCAAAACCTGCGTAACTCTCTTGTCGGTGCAGGATTTTGTGCACGAACTGACCTCTCGATTATGTCCCACAAATGTTCGATGGGAATAATTACGAGCGATCAGGATGGACAAATAATTCGCTCGAATGTCCAGGATGCTATTCAACCAAATCTGGGACAATTTTGGCCTGGTGACATGGCGCACTGTCATCCACAAAAATTCCATCGTTGTTTGGGTTCAAAATGGTTCAAATGGCTCTGAGCACTATGGGACTCAACTTCTCAGGTCATTAGTCCCCTAGAACTTGGAAGTAGTCAAACCTAACTAACCTAAGGACATCGCACACATCCATGCCCGAGGCAGGATTCGAACCTGCGAATGTAGCGGTCGCTCGGCTCCAGACTGCAGCGCCTAGAACCGCACGGCCACTTCGGCCGGCGTTGTTTGGGAGCATGAAGTCCACGAATGGCTGCAGACCGTCTCCAAGTTGCGGAACATAACCATTTCCGGTCAATATCGGTTCAGCTAGACCAGAGGACCCACTCAATTTCATGTATACACGGAACACGCCATTATGGAGCAACCACCAGCTTGCACAGTGCCTTGTTAACATGTCCATGGGACCGTGGTGTCTGCACCACATTCGAACCATACCATGAGCTCTTACCAACTGAGATCGGTACTCACATGATTAGTGCACGGTTTCCGTCGTGTAGGGTCCAACCGATATGGTCACGAGCTCAGGAGAGGCGCTGCTGGCGTTGTCGTGCCGTTTGCAACGATACTCGCGACGGTCGTCTGCTGCCATAGTGCATTAATGCCAAATATCGCCACACTGTCCTAGCGGATACGCGTATTGTACCTCATTGATTTCTGAGGTTATTTCACGTAGTGTTGTTTGTCTGTTAGCACAGACAACTCTAAGCGAAAGCCGTTGCTCTCGGTCGTTAAGTGAAACCGTCGGCCATTGCATTGTCCGCCGTGACAGGTAATACCTGGAAAAAATGGAAATGAGCGTATGGCATTGTTGGCCGGGAGGCCCCATCCGGGGAAATGGGCCACAGTGGGCGACTTGCGCGCCAGTGACAAGGATGAAATGATAAAGAGGACAGCACAACACCCAGTTCCCAAGAAAATCTCCAACCCGTCCGGGAATGGAACCCGGCTAGTTTACCACCCAGCTCAGCAGGCGTACAATGTCTGGAATACGGTATTGTCGGCACGCTCTTGACGCTGTGGATCTCGGAATACTGATTTCCCTAACGATATCCAAATGGAATCTCCCATGCGTGTAGCTCCAACTACCATTCCGTGTTCAAAGGCTGTTAATTTCTGTCGTGCGGTCATAATCAGTTCGGAAAGTTTCTCACATGAATCATCTGAGTACAAATGAGAGCTGGAATCATGAAGAAGGTCGCACACAGGGATGGTAACGGATACCACTGAAGACGTTTGAACAAGAATATGACGCGGCATGACCACTGGAAAAATGGAAAAGAGCGTTTGGCGTCACTGGCCGGGAGGCGCCTTACGGGGCAGGTCCGGCCGCCTTGGTGCAGGTCTTATTACATTCGACGCCACATTGGGCGACCTGCGCGCCGGATGGGGACGAAATCATGATGAAGACAATACGACACCCAGTCCCTGAACAGAGAAAATCCCCGACCCAGCCGGAAATCGAATCCAGGCCCCTTAGGACGGCAGTCCGACACGCTGACCATTCAGCTACCTTTTTTTTTTTCGATATAGTTCGTTGCGTTTGGTCTGGCCGGACGTCATAAGACATCCGTTCAGGTTGATCGTTGATTCCTTGACTCTGTTTTTTTATTGCAGAGAGCACGCAGCTCTCTGACTCTGACCGAACACGTTGAGCTACCGTGCCGGCAACTATCGAGGCCGACGGCATAACCACTGAGAAGATATCAATGACAACTGTCACAGAACTATACAGCATCTTCCGCGTTCATGCCAAATCCCCGTCCAATTTTATTTCATTCTAGTTACTATATTTAAAGCACGATATTGGATGATGTTGTTACGGGAGGCTAGCAAAGGAACAGGATCACAAGGCAGACTCAACGAACGACGCGCTCGATGGTCACATAGCGTGAAAATGTGCGGGCGAGCAAGAGCCGTATCGTACTGAAACAGGGAGAGACAATGAGGATTCACCTACAACGCTGGGCACCGAGAAAGATCCAATCATGGGGATATCGTTACTTGCATTGAGAACGTGTTTATAATGATTTCAATATCACTCAATTCATCAGGAAATGCTAATTACAAATTTTATTGCTGTCAGTTATTACCGATGGAAAGGATAGACGAATCACATGTATGCCCTAAAGCGGCGGCGTCAAACTCCTAAAAGAGCTCACTACTGGTCTACGATAGGTTTCCGAGGAGGTAATACATGAATCTGCGTATAAAATCTGATCTCATGTAAAGACGGAAACGTTTGTTGAAAAATTGTCTCGGTGGACGCACTTGCGCGATGCTGTGTCATTCCAAGCCAGTCTACTATCGATTTTCGAGGTTGCAACACGCCAAATAGTGTATGAAGTGCTACTCTGCATAAAGAGAGAATTAATTTTTAAAGGTGCCTCGAAAAACATTTGTACGATCTTGTGTCGATTCTAAGAGTGTGTGAAGCATTTTGTGACTTTTGCGGTGCTCGGGAGCTGATTATAAAAGACCGGGGATCTTGTTATGGATATTAGCGATAGACTGGCTCAAGAAATCATTTTGCTAATTTTGCGATTGTACAAATAAAACAAAATTAGCTGTCATCCTAACGTTTTGCGATTCTTATTAAGCTTAGCATTTAAACCTACCCACTTGCTACATTATTATGAAGTGTTTATTGCCTAAGTGTTAGAGCTCGCGGCCACCGGAGAGGAAAATAACTGGGGCAGGGTCTACGAGATACGAGGTAAGCAAGTTGGCGACAATTCAGTTACGAGAAGTGTGAGCGGATGTTTTCGGTTTCGTATGTAAATCACGCGTCCTCGTGTACATGTTCTGTCAGACGATACTTCAAATCTGTCTACCGTTAATACACTACTGGCCATTAAAATTGCTACACCACGATGATGACGTGCTACAGACGCGAAATTTAACTGAGGGGAAGGAGATGCTGTGATATGGAAATGATTAGCTTTTCAGAGAATTCACACAAGGTTGGCGCCGGTGGCGTCACCTACAACGTGCTGACATGAAGAAAGTTTCCGACCGATTTCTCATACACAAACAGCAGTTGACCGGCGTTGCCTGGTGAAACGTTGTAGCGATGCCTCGTGTAAGCAGGAGAAATGCGTACCGTCACGTTTCCGACTTTGATAAAGGTCGGATTGTAGCCTAACGCGATTGCGGTTTATCGTATCGCGACATTGCTGGTCGCATTGGTCGAGATCCAATGACTGTTAGCAGAATATGGAATCGGTGGGTTCAGGCGGGTAATACGGAACGTCGTGCTGGATCCCAATGGCCTCGTATCACTAGCAGTCGAGATGACAGGCATCTTATCCGCATGGCAGTAACGGATCGTGCAGCCAGGTCTCGACCCTGAGTCAACGGATGGGGACGTTTGCAAGACAACAACCATCTGCACGAACAGTTCGACGACGTTTGCAGCAGCATGGACTATCAGCTTGGAGACCATGAAAGCGGTTACCCTTAACGCCGCATCACACGCAGGAGCGCCTGCGATGGTTTACTCAACGACGAAGCTGGGTGCACGAACGGCAAAACGCTATTTTTTCGGATGAATCCGGGTTCTGTTTACAGCACCATGATGGTCGCAACCGTGTTTGACGACATCGCGGTGAACGCACATTGGAAGCGTGTATTCGTCATCGCCATACTGGCGTATCACCTGGGTTGACGGTATGGAGTGCCATTGGTTACACGTCTCGGTCACCTTTTGTTCGCATTGACGGCACATTGAACAGTGGACGTTACATTCCAGGCGTGTTACGACCCGTGGCTCTACCCTTCATTCGATCCCTGTGAAACCCTACATGTCAGCAGGATAATGCACGACCGCATGTTGCAGGTCCTGTACGGGCCTTTCTGGATACAGAAAATGTTCGACTGCTGCCCTGGCCAGCACAGTACCCAGATCTGTCACCAACTGAAAACGCTTGGTCAATGGTGGCCGAGCAACTGGCTCGTCACAATACGCCAGTCACTACTCCTGATGAACTGTGGTATCGTGTTGAAGCTGCCTGGGCAGCTGTACCTGTACACGCCTTCCAAGCTCTGTTTGACTCAATGCCCAGCCGTATCAAGGCCGTTATTACGGCCAGGAAGTTGTTCTGGGTACTGATTTCTCAGGATCTATGCACTCAAAATTGCGTGAAAATGTAATCACAAGTCAGTTCTAGTATAATATATTTGTCCAATGAATACCCGTCTATCATATGCATTTCTTCTTGGTGTAGCAATTTTAACGGGCAGTAGTCTACTTTTACAACTTACATAATTGAATTTGTTGGTAAACTAAAACTGGCCTTTGTGCTCGGCCAGAAGCTATTGCGTCTCTATGTCTGATTCCGCACTCTGACGTTATTTTTCCGCCTACTCAGTATCTATTTTGAGTGCACCACTCTTGCGCTCTTTGTGATTCGAAAGCCATTAGAGCGGCGTTTAGGACTGGTGGCCCTGGCACAGCAGAGATCAGACATTTAGCGAGGGCGATTAGCAGGCCGTTTGAGAGGGCGGCGGCCGGTTCCACAGGCTGAGTGCCCGCCACTTTATTGAAGCATAAATCGCCGACAGTATCTCACCGACCGCCCGTCTGGTTTACGGCGGCTCCACGGCCAGCTGTTTACACACGCCACCTGAAGTGGCCGACGGCTCCCGACAGCTCCCTGACGCAGAGGAACGCTTGTAGCGTCGTCCTGTTCACCGAGAGAGTTTGCCCGGCTAAGACTTTACTCGTTTCGCAACAATTGCGACAGCTACTGCTGTAGCAAGAACTGCTCACTAGATGCGGTTAGGTAGATAAGAGTTCAGGTCCTGTCGACAGGTAGGTCACTGGATTCGCAGCATCTTTCTGGAGCGATTTAGAGAAATCACGAAAAACCTATACAGAGATGACAAAAGTCGTGGGATACCACGTAATATCGTCTCGTGCCTGCTTTTGTTCGGCGTAACACAGGAACTCGGCGTGGCATGGACTCACAAAGTCGTTGGGAGTCCCCTGGACAAATATTGAGCCACGCTGCCTCACCGAACGAGGTGGCGCAGTGGTTAGCACGCTGGACTCGCATTCGGGAGGACGACGGTTCAATCCTGATTTAGGTTTTCCTTGGTTTCCCTAAATTGCTTCAGGCAAATGCCGGGATGGTTCCTTAGAAAGGGGACGGCCGATTTCCTTCCCCATCCTTCCCTAATCCGAGCTTGTGCTCCGTCTCTAATGACCTCGTTCTCGACGGGACGTTAAACACTAATCTCCTCCTCCTCCTCCTCCTCCTCCACGCTGCCTCTATAGCCGTCTATAATTGCGAAACTGTTGCCAGTGCAGGGTGTTGTGCACCAACTGACTGGGAAAGGGGAGGGCCAAATCATTCGCTCGAATCGCCTTTAAACCAATCGATAACGATTGTGGTCCGGTGACATCGAGCATTTTCATCTATAAAAATTCCATCGATGTCTAGGAACAATGCCCACGAATGGCTGCAGATAGTCTCCAAGTAGAAGAACATAAGCTTTTCCAGTCAATATCGGTGCATTTGGACCAGAGGACCCAGTCCATGTCATGTAAACACAGCCCACAAAATTATGAAGCCAGTGTCTTGTTGACAACTTGGGTCCATGACTTCGTGGCCGCGCGGGATTAGCCGAGCGGTCTCAGGCGCTGCAGTCATGGATTGTGCAGCTGGTCCCGGCGGAGGTTCGAGTCCTCCCTCGGGCATGGGTGTGTGTGTTTGTCCTTAGGATAATTTAGGTTAAGTAGTGGGTAAGCTTAGGGACTGATGACCTTAGCAGTTAAGTCCCATAAGATTTCACACACATTGAACACTTTTTTTTTTTTTTTTTTTTTTGACTTTGTGGAGTCTACAACACACTCGCACTCTACCATCAGCTCTTACCCACTGAAATCGGGACACTTCAGACCAGGCCACTGTTAAGTTGTCGAGGGTCCAACCGATACGATCACAAGTACAGGAGAGGTGCTGCAAGCGATGTTGTGCTGTCAGCAAAGCCACTCTCGTCGGTCGTCTGTTGTCATAGCCCGTTAACACCACATTTCGCCGCACTGCCCTAACGGATATGTTAATCGTACGTCTCACATCGATTTCTGCGGTTATTTCACGCAGTGTTGCTTGTCTGTTAGCACTGACAACTGTACGCAAAAGCCGCTGCTCTCGATCGTTAAGTGGAAGCTGTCTACCACTGCGTCCGTGGAAATTTGATATTCTCGGCACACTCTTGACACTGTGGATCTCGGAATAATGAATTCCCTAATGATTTCCGAAATAGGATGCCCCATGCGTCTAGCTCTAATTACCATTCGGCGTTCAAAGGCTGTTAATTTCCGTCATGCGGTCATAATCACTTTGGAAAGCTTTTCACATAAATCACCTGGGCACAAATGACAACTCCGCCAATGCATTGCCCCTTTTAATCCTTCTGTACGCGATACCACTGCCATTTGTACATGGGAATATCGTTATGTCACGACTGCTACCTCAGCGTAAGTGTACTTAAAAAAAGCTTAGCAAAGAAAGCAATAGAGGTAACAGTAGCATGACGGCTGTAGGTTACATGGCATGAGAGGCTGGCGAGCAGAGTGTTTTGTAAGCCATGCAGCTAACAGCGCTGGAGCACGAAATGCAGCACAAGGGTGAAAGCAGTGTCCGAAACGTTCGCTTATGAATAAGAGACGAAGACGAAGCACAATAAACCATAGGCAATTTATGTCGTACAGGAGCTATCGTACTTAAATTTGTCGAGAGTTGAGGATGAGAAGTACTACGAAACAGACTCTTTAACGCGGACGACAGATTTTCGCCGATTGACGATTATGGAAGTTAGTTTGAGAGGCAGAAGTTTAATTAAGGTTATGCATCCTTTTCTGGACACGTTGCCACAGAATTTACAATAGAGTGATTATTTCTATGTGAGCGGGATTTAGTTTAGACGCGGCCCAAACGAGAAGTGTGTGGCTTATTTCAATGTGTACATTCAGAGTGAAGCAGAAATCCACCGACAGACTTTCCAAGGAGACAGTTTCGACCAGAATAAGGACAAAATCTACATCTACATTTATACTCCGCAAGCCACCTAACGGTGTGTGGCGGAGGGCACTTTACGTGCCACTGTCATTACCTCCCTTTTCTGTTCCAGTCGCGTATGGTTCGGGGGAAGAACGACTGTCTGAAAGCCTCCGTGCGCGCTCGAATCTTTATAATTTTACATTCGTGATCTCCTCGGGAGGTATAAGTAGGGGGAAGCAATATATTCGATACCTCATCCAGAAACGCACCCTCTCGAAACCTGGCGAGCAAGCTACACCGCGATGCAGAGCGCCTCTCTTGCAGAGTCTGCCACTTGAGTTTGCTAAACATCTCCGTAACGCCATCACGGTTACCAAATAACCCTGTGACGAAACGCGCCGCTCTTCTTTGGATCTTCTCTATCTCCTCCGTCAACCCGATCTGGTACGGATCCCACACTGATGAGCAATACTCAAGTATAGGTCGAACGAGTGTTTTGTAAGCCACCTCCTTTGTTGATGGACTACATTTTCTAAGGACTCTCCCAATGAATCTCAACCTGGTACCCGCCTTACCAACAATTAATTTTATATGATCATTCCACTTCAAATCGTTCCGCACGCATACTCCCAGATATTTTACAGAAGTAACTGCTACCAGTGTTTGTTCCGCTATCATATAATCATACAGTAAAGGATCCTTCTTTCTATGTAATCGCAATACATTACATTTGTTTATGTTAAGGGCCAGTTGCCACTAACTTCTCTGTATACTATAGCATCATCCGCGAAAAGCCGCATGGAACTTCCGACACTATCTACTAGGTCATTTACATATATTGTGAAAAGCAATGGTCCCATAACACTCCCCTGTAGACGTCTCTCCATTGATAACAACATGCTGTGTTCTGTTTGCTAAAAACTCTTCAATCCAGCCACACAGCTGGTCTGATATTCCGTAGGCTCTTACTTTATTTGACAGGCGACAGTGCGGAACTGTATCGAACGCCTTCCGGAAGGAAAATAGCACCTACCTGGGAGCCTGTATCTAATATTTTCTCATGAACAAATAAAGCGAGTTGGGTCTCACACGATCGCTGTTTCCGGAATCCATGTTGATTCCTACAGAGTAGATTCTGAGTTTCCAAAAACGACATGATACTCGAGCAAAAAACATATTCTAAAATTCTACAACAGATCGACGTCAGAGATATAGGTCTATAGTTTTGCGCATCAGCTCGACGATCCTTCTTGGAGACTGGGACTACCTGTGCTCTTTTCCAATCATTTGGAACCTTCCGTTCCTCTAGAGACTTGCGGTACACGGCTGTTAGAAGGGGGGCAAGTTCTTTCGCGTACTCTGTGTAGAATCGAATTGGTATCCCGTCAGGTCCAGTGGACTTTCCTCTGTTGAGTGATTCCAGTTGCTTTTCTATTCCTTGGACACTTATTTCGATGTCAGTCATTTTTTCGTTTGTGCGAGGATTTAGAGAAGGAACTGCTGCGATCTTCCTCTGTGAAACAGCTTTGGAAAAAGGTGTTTAGTATTTCAGCTTTACGCGTTTCAATGCCATCATCATACCGGAGTGTCTGGATATGCTGTTTCGAGCGACTTACTGATTTAACGTATGACCAGAACTTCCTAGGATTTTCTGTCAAGTCAGTACATAGAATTTTACTTTCGAATTCACTGAACGCTTCACGCATGGCCCTCCTTACGCTAACGTTGACATCGTTTAGCTTCTGTTTGTCTGAGAGGTTTTCGCTGCGTTTAAACTTGGAGTGAAGCTCTCTTTGCTTTCGCAGTAGTTTCCTAACTTCGTTGTTGAACCACGGTGGGTTTTTCCCGTCCCTCACAGTTTTACTCGGCACGTACCTGTCTAAAACGCATTTTAAGATTGCCTTAAAATTTTTCCATAAACACTCAACATTGTCAGTGCCGGAACAGAAATTTTCGTTTTGATCTGTTAGGTAGTCTGAAATCTGCCTTCTATTACTCTTGCTAAACAGATAAACTTTCCTCCCTTTTTTTATATTCCTATTAACTTCCATATTCAGGGATGCTGCAACGGCCTTATGATCACTGATTCCCTGTTCTGCACTTACAGAGTCGAAAAGTTCGGGTCTGTTTGTTATCAGTAGGTCCAAGATGTTATCTCCACGAGTCGGTTCTCTGTTTAATTGCTCGAGGTTTTTCGGATAGTGCACTCAGTATAATATCTCGTAGACATCAGCTGTAAAACGCATACCTTAAGGGTTATGAGCACTTATTAACCTTCGCTTCTGGGAGAAACATCTCTTCTATCGCAAGTTCTTCCCTTTCCATATTTTGTGAGGTAGTATGGAACAAAACAAGAAAAAATGTCCAGTTAACATGGGTCCCAAGAAGCATACCTTAAGAGCTGTGGGCACTTAATCATCTTCGCTACTGAGAAACACCTCTCCTCTACTGATCAAGTGCTCATAGCCCTCAAGGCATGCATTTTAGAGCCAATGTTTACCTAATTTTTTTCTTGATTTGGTTTACACTACTCCATCTCAAAATGGGGAAAGCAAAAAGCCTACAGTATAAGAGACGTGTTGCACTATCGAAGATGAACAAACGCTCGTAGTTCTTAAGGTACGCATTTTGCAGCCCATGTTTACTAGGTTTTTTGTTGTTGTTTTGGTTCATACTTCCAATTCTAAAGTTCGTCTGCGGAGTTATGCTTCATCCTACATATTATGCTTGTAAGTGTGACATAGTCATGCAAAAAGAATGCGACCAAATTGCAAATCAGTAGTTGCTGGTGCAGTGGTCACCGAATTTGAAGCCACAGCTGATAAACAAATGACTTTATTGGACGCGTTTCGCTGAGAACCCGACATCAGATTATCATGACCATCTTGGTGATAAGCTATATAAAGACAGTAAGTAACAAACAAAGCTGTCAAACAAACTGTATTACGCCTTTATATATCTGATCACCAAGATGTTCGTTATAATCTGATGATGGGTTGACCCCGAAACACGTCAAATAAAATCGTTAGTTTACCAGCTGATGGCTTCTTATTCAATGACCAATACAGCAATTGTGCAGTAATGCTGACATGCTATAAGTATTTTTCTTGCATCGCAACTAGCTAGGGTTTACGGTGGTTTTGCTGTATATGGAATAGATTGCAGAGAGCAGTAGACAGTGAAAGAAGTAGGATTTAGATGAAATATAACAACTGAGAGTATGCCCTTTTACCTTCCTTAATTGAAAAAATAATGTTACAGCCTAATCCAGTGGTTAACGTAAAAACTGAAAAAGAATAAAGTACACCTAATTTTACTCTGTGGTCGGGTAACGTGAATCGTTGCGCTAAACAAAAAATTAAGTCATAGTTTTTAACCTGAGAAGATATCATATAAGCTTTCCTTGTCATTTCGATCGTTGTACTACGATGAAACAAAGCAAAATTACTACAGTGGGAATATCACTTTTTTTTTAATATATGCTGACAATACGCGATGACGGAACGCCATAGACAATACTTTGCTGCGAGAAACCAGCAGTTAAAGATTGACTCTGGTATTGTCATGTGAACTTCACCTTCGAAACAATTTGTATTTAACAGACGTGCATCAGTTATTTAGTTACGTTTTTTTTTCTTTTTTTGGCTTTGCTTATTAGTCACTTAATCAAGAATTAAGAAAACCTGCTACTACCAGTAAGTTACACATACATATAATTACGGCTAGATAGAGCTTAGCGCAATTGTTCGCGTATACTGTCGCCGTTATGTTGTATGCTATAAAAATTAAACAGTTACGCAGAGGTCACTTCTTACTTTTGTTTGGTACTACAATACTACTGCAGATAATAATAAATGGCTGATAAAATAACAGCCATTTCAGCTAAATCCCTCGTTGTGCAGTTATTTAACATGTATCCTTGATACTTACATTTTTCTGGCCAGTTTCTTCTTCCGGACGGACGTTGCAGTGTTGTTATGCTTTTGTAGTTTACAAACTGTTTTTGATACGAGTTTGATGTACGACACTAACTCACCGTCTTGACTGTCAGACCGAAGTCGGTAATTATAAATGATACACTTTTGTAGCTAAGAGTCTCGGATTTTTCCATACAAATAATGCGGTCATCAGCCAGCGCTGTTTACAATAGATTGATTATTTGAATTGTATTTCTGCGTGATTTAAAAGAGGTATGTGGATTGTAATTCGCAGTATGTGCTTAGTACGCAAATTATGTAATGTATTCATGAACATCGTTGTTGTGATGTCACACAGCTACTAACTCATGTGTGTACCAAATTTGGTTTAAATAGCTACAGATGTTCCAGACGTGCTGGAATACACGTGCAGTAAGTACGTAGATACTTACACGTCCAAACTCACACACACCCACCAACCCACACACACACACACACACACACACACACACACACACACACACATGAGCGCACGCACACACACATGAGCGCAAGCACACACATGTAATTTTAATTAATAAATATTGAAGACATTTTTGCTCCGCGCAATGCAATAAGCAGCAACAACGAAAGAAAGGATGTCGACAATAGAAACGGGACATGGCCACAACAATAGAGAAGCCGTAGCGAAGAGGACAAGTAAAGGCCCGATTATTAGCTTCAGTCGATCCTATTGTCCTCGAGCCCGTGTATGGCATTAAATCTGGGCGCATCGTACAACCCGAGGAAAGAAGATGGAATGTTGGATTGTACCCTGTGGATAGGTTTGACAGGTTGTATGTAAAGTCACACATATCCGCAACATGAATTTGCGACTGTTTTCTAGATAAAGATACAACTACGTGGTGTATGAAAATATTTGGATAAGTAGGCATTTCGCATTTGGGACGTAGTCAAGCACCATTTAATGTGCTAATAAGAACACAGTCTGCAAATTCCAGTTGCCGTAGTATCCATGTTCCATTTGTCAAAATGCCAGAATTCTTTTTTCAGGATACCTTTATTTACGACTGTTTATTTTCTGTTTGACACACTTCTAGATTTCTTTTATCAGAAAGCGTTTATTTATGGTATGGCGCTTCTAATACAGGTTCTATGACACTCTGTAAATTTCCAGTAACATTTATGTAAAGAAACCATGTAGATGTAGTTAGCTACTTAGAAGCAACCGTAAAATGTTTGGGAGTAGCTCAGTGGCGGATCGGATCGCCAACCCGGCATCTTCCCATTTGCATCCGGCGCTCTTACCCACTAAGCTATCCGGGTATGATTCACGACACACCGTCATTGTTTTAATTCTGCTGGTACTTCTCACCTACTTTCCGAACCTCACAGAAGCTCTCCCGTTTATCTTGCTGGACTAACGCACCATCTACGGGGATTTAATGTGCCAGGAACTATGCTAGAGGATAAAAGATCCATTCTGGAATGTAGGCGCTGCTTGTGCTGTACAGAGTTTTGGTAACTGACTTGCAGAATAAGCAAATTTTCCCTATCCGTAAGCAAAGGAGAACATCCATCCGAAAGACGTTCATGATATTTTGTAGCTGATATGCTTACAGAGTAGAATACAGTCTTATGAAATTCTATGATTTCACCATAACGGATCTCCATTATATTATGATGCCCAATACCTCCTTCAGTTACCACCAAATTCTTGCGACTCATTTTGTAGCTTAGTGTGTGAAGTATTTAGTAACCCATCGAGATGAAATTAATACAGCAATAGAGAGAGAGAGAGAGAGAGAGAGAGAGAGAGAACAATTTCTGTTTTGGACAAAGAAGAGGCGAAACTGGCCACGCCTATTTCAAGCAAACTATTGCGGCACTCGTCTGAAGCGATTTGATGAACGTAGATAAAATCTAAATCGAAATGGCTGGCGAGGACTCGGTATCAGCTCGCCTAGAATGCAAGTTAAGTATCTTAATCACTGTGCCATTTCACTCGTTGATGCATAACATATATTGGTAACCTAGAAATACAGTTTGAGAGTCAAAAAAGAGCAGAATTTGGAGCATAGCTGGTGCAGTATATCATAGATATTGACAATTTGGAATCCGCAATAACCTCAACCAACGAAGAAACAATTCTCGATGACATATCCAGATTACTGTACAGTTTATTGCACTATGGTACTGTGTTCTCCACTAACACTTCTTACACACTTAAGAATGAATCTGATGATAATAATTTTAACTAAATAAATAAAAGAGAAAGGGGAAATTAACAAACGTATGTATAGTATTATTCATTAGCTTGCTAATATATAATACTATTTGTAGACATGTTGTAGTTTAACATCGTTATCGGAAACCTCTAACAGTTCTTGACAAATTTACTTCAGATTTTTACACGATGCCCCAATAAACATTCGGACAGACATGAGCTACATAGTTTTATAAAATATGAACGGTATATGGATGTAAGCTGCTGTCGTTGTTTAAAGTTGTTACCAAAAATCTCGAAAAGTTCTTGATCTATTAACGTCACATTTTTTAACGATGCTCTAGTATACATTCGGACAGACACAGGCTACATTTTACTTAAATTAATTAACACCGAAATATATCTATCTATACTTACTATATAGCGACAAGACATTAATTAATATTGTTACCAAAAGTCTTGAAAAGTACTTGGCCGATTTACTTTAAATTCTTCACGATACTCTAGTAACCGTTCAGACGGACATAGAATACATATTTTTTAATATATGTTTAATACATTGGTGAGAAACGTTGCTAGCAAACACCTCAAGAAGTTCCTGACAGATTTACTCAAACATTTGCGCGATACCTTACTAACCGTTCGGACTGACATAGGCTACATATTCTTTAATATATATGGCACATAAATATATATGGTACATAGATATATATGTAGTACATTAAAGAGAAATACCTTGGAAAAAGTTATTGACCGATTTGTTTCCTATTTTTATACTACACTACAATAAACGTCTAGGCGAACATACAAGGTTATTTTAAATAATTGAAGCCATTTCACAGACTTGCTATTGCTATACTACTTGACATATTGTCATAGGGCTTTACACAGATATAAAAAAACTCAAAAAGTTCTTTTCCACGTATGAAAAGAGCTCCATGTATTCACTTTCCCCCGCGCTCTCCACCCCTCCTACAGATGTCAAGTCGATGATAAAGTTCTATCCACGTTCGACGCAGCTTGTCCGTATCAGTTGGTTCAAAAATGCTGTTAATGCAAGGTCGCAGTTCTGGTATGGCTGTTGGCAGAGAAGGAGTACACAATGAAACATTTCACATAACCCCATACAAAAAAATCACATGGGGTTAGGTTTGGAATGCATTTCAAGCAGAACGTACGCTTTCTCGCGACCTGTCGCCATCTTGTATAACTGCCCATTGCTGCACTCTCATGGTAGAAATATGAGGTGCTGCTGCAACGATACAATTCTTTTTGGGCTTTTATATACGACTGTAGCGTTTTGTGACAATATGTCAATTCACGTACCTACAGTGAATTTATGAAATCGCTTCAATCATTTATAATAACCTTGTATGGGGTAAAAATACGTATGTAATACATAACGGGGAAATGTTGTTAGTGAAAGTCACGAAAAGATCTTGACCGATTTGGTTCCTATTTTTACACAATACTCTTATAAGCTTTCACATGGACATAGGTTGCCTATTTCTTTTAAATGTATGCAGTAAATAAATACGTAATATGTGAAGGGGAAAGTTCGTGACTAATTTATTTCAGTCCTTTAGACGATGCTCTAATAAACCTTCGGACAGACAATGGCTGTATATGTTTTAAATCTATGTAATGTATAAATATGTACTACAAATCTAAAGGAGAAACGTTTTTAGCAAAAATCTCGAAAAGTTCGTGACCGTTTTGCTTCAAATTGTTACATGATACTCTACTAACGTTCAGACGGACATATGCTACGTATTTTTGTAAACAACAATTTACAGATTTTGTTTTCAAAGAGAAAGAAAGTGCTGTGCTGTGAAAATGTGCTGTGCGGCTTCGTTTCCTTTTGTGCAGTCAGTTGTAACTCGATATCAGGCCATTTAAACCAATAGACGAAATGTTTCTTCCACATATTTTTTTTTCCTTATTCAATTTTAAACCGAGGCTATATACACAAGAATTTGCTGTTCTGTTTTGTTCTTTGCAGTCAGTTTTGAGAGGAAAGAGGAATATTGTATTTACAGGCTTTTTGACTTATGATTAGAATACTACTTTGGACTCTGAATCATCCGAAGCTTTGCAATCCTATCTTTTCACATATTAATACTATAAGAAATACTGTCATTGGAGCTTCTGTCGTCACAGGTCTAGCAACTGAAGAGATCTCTCCTTCATCCCTTATATTAATTATCAAAATCGATTTACATATTCATTTTAAGTGACTTCAATTTCCAATCGAGGTTATAAAAAACGAGGTTCAGGGTCAGACAGAGAGGGGAAGAGCACATGGGCAGAGAGAGGGACGTGGAGAAAATGGAAAGAGGGGGGGGGGGGGGAGGAGGATATGGACAGTGAGAGGGAGGAGGGACAAAAACAGGGGAAAGAGGAGGAGCTGGACAAAGAGAAGGGGAGGAGGAAATAGCCAGAAAGAGGGGAGAGATGGACATCAGGACGTACATGCAATTCCCATAATATTTAGTAATTGCGAACCATTTCCGATTCCCTAGTGATTTATATTTGCTGATCTACAATTCAAGTTTAGTCTAGTCACTTAAAATAATCTTATAAAAAACTACAAAAACAAGTTCCACAACATTTCATCTACATCTACAATTGCATCCACAGTTTACATACTTCTGTGACGCGCACAGTAAAGGATACTTCTCTTTGCACCAGTCATTAGGGCTTCTTTCCGTTCCATTCACGTATGGAGCCTGGAAGAATGATTCTTTAAATGCCTCTTTGGGCGCTGTGGTTGATCCAGTCTTGTCCTCTCCATCTCGACGGGGGCCATACGTAGGGAGTTGCAGTATATTCCTTCATTCATTATTTAAAAGTCGTTCTTGAAACATTTAAGGTAGGCTTTCTCTGGATAATTTACATCAACCTTCAACTGTCTGCCAGTTCAGTTTCTTCAGCATCTCTGTAACACTCTCCCACCGGTCAAACAAACCTGTGACCGTTCGTGCTGACCTTCTGCGTATACGTTCAATATCCCTGTTATTCCTATTTGGTGCGGTTCCCATACACTTGAGCAATGGGTATCACAAGTGATTTGTAAGCAATCTCCTTTGTAGACAGATCGCACTTCCCCAGTATTCTACCAATAAACCTGTCTACCATCTACTTTACCCACAACTGAACCTATGTGATCATCCCATTTCATATCCCTACAAAGCGTTACACCAAGATATTTATATGTGTTGGCCGATTCCAACTATGACTCATTAATATTATGGTCACAGGATCCTATGTTTTTTCGTTTTGTAAAGCGCACAGTTTCACATTTCTGTACATTTAAAGCAAGATGCCAATCTTTGCACCAGTTTGGAACCGCATCAAGACCCGAATGAATATTTGCACATTCTTTTTCACAGAGTAATGAATCATAGATAACTGCATCATCTGCGAAAAGTCTGCAACGTCATTAACATATATCATGAACAGTAAGGGTCCCAACACACTTCCTTGCGGAACACGCATAGTTTCATCTACGTCTTTCAAGGTAACATGATGTATCCCTATTATCAAGAAATTCTCAATCCAGTCACAAATTTCCCTTGATACCCCATACGATCATACTTTTGATAATAAGCGTATGTCTGGTACTGAGTAAAATGTTTTAGGGAAACTGGCTGCCTTGATCTATGGGTTTCAGGACGTCTTGTGAGAAAAGCGCCATTTGGGTCCCACATGATCGATCTTTTTGGAATATATCCTGTTCTGCAAGGAGGAGATCATTCTATTCCTCATTACGTTTTAGCTGAGAATGTGTCCTAAGATTCTACAACTTATGGATGTCAAGGTTGCTGGTCGGTAGTTACCCTTCATGTAGATGGGTTCTGACCTTTACTCTCTTCTAACTACTGGTCACGGTTTTATTGTTCGAGGGATCTACGGTAAATTATTGTTAAGAGGGTCTAATTCGGTATAGAATTCTGTATAGAATCAAAGACGGTTCCATTGGGCCCTCCGGCTTTGTTCAGTTTTAGCGATTTCAGCTGTTTCTCAACACTACTGACGCTAATATCTATATCTCTCATCTTCGCAGTGGTACGAGAATTTGGGCAAGAACCCTGGATTTTCATCTGCAAAGCAACATTTGAAAACGGATTTCATAACTTCTGCTTTTGATTTGGAACCATCAATTTTAGTCCCTGTCTCGACCATGACTGTCTGGACATTAACTTCGCGATCGCGAAGATCCTTTATACGACTAGATTTTGGGTTTTGGAAGAGACATTCCGATAGTATTTTCCCTACGGTAGTCGTTGAAGGCTCTACAAACCGCTCTCTTGACAACCAGACGTGTTTCATTCGACATCTCACTATCTGCAGCCCTATGCTTAGTTTTGTACTATTATGCAGTAGTCCCCATTTTTTCAGAAGTTTCTTTATAGTGACTGTATACCACAAACAATCCCACCCACCAAGAACTGTTGTACTGGGCACACATGTGTCAGGCACGTGGTCAGTTGTTCTTTTAAAACTGAGGTACAGTTCTACAAGTTTCTCTACAGAGCTAAGTGTTTTAATTTCCCTATTGTGATACGACACTACTGCCTCTTCATCTAGGTTGCTGAACGTAAAAATCCTTTTACTTGTTTCAGTTGCTCTTTAATTGTTGTTGTGCAACTTCCTCATGGTCACTGATTCCATTTCCTATGCGAACATCCTTAAAAAGGTCAGGCCTGTTTGTTGCGATTAGATCCTACATAAACTCTTTGACAAAAAAGTTAAGCACCAAGAAAGGAAGGGGCAAAACAAACGATACTTCACTGATTTAGTCGTTATATAATGCTATTTCACTGATTACCATTTCGAGTCCATTTTACAAAGAATTAGGCAATATGAGTCCACTTATCAGCATGACGTTGCATGGTCTTTGGCCAGTTGGGAAGGGTGTCATAAAGCCGTTGTACCGTCTCCTGAGACAAAGTGGCCCACAATGGTTGTAACTGGTCCTTGATATCCTGGATAATCGTACTAGCACGGAGCTGATTTTTGATCTGGCCTCATATGAAACTTCTTGGCAGATTAAAACTCTGTGCAGACCGAGACTCGACCTTTGCCTTTCGCGGGCAATTGCTCTACCAACTGAGCTACCCAAACACCACTCACAGCTTCAATTCTGCCAGTACCTCGCCTTCTACCTTCCAAAATTCACAGAAGCTTTTCTGCGAACCTTGGTGCGGCATACAGTTTTAACTTGCCAGGAAGTTTCATATCAGCGCACACTTCACTGCAGAGTGAAAATATAGCTCAGGAAACATCCGCCAGGCTGTGGCTAAGCCATATCTCCACAATATTCTTTCTTCCAGGAGTGCTAGTTCTGCAGGGTTCGGAGAAGAGCTTCTGTGAAGTTTGGCAGGTTGGAGGGGAGGTAGTGGCAGAATTGAAGCTGCGAGGACGGGTCGTGAGTCATTCTTGGGTAGCTCAGTCGATAGAGCGCTTCCCCGCGAAAAGTAAAGGTCACGAGTTCGAGTCTCGGTCCGGCACATAGTTTTAATCTGCCAGGAAGTTTCATATCAGCGTACACTCCGCTGCAGAATGAAAATCTCATTCTGGTCCCGTGTATATTCTTTCAAGGATAGATCTAGGAATTTTGCTGGCCACAGGAGAACCTCAGCATGATACAGAAAGTTCAGAGTGGCACGGTTATGTTGAAAAATGGCGCCATGACACTGTTGCTTGAGAGCTAACACATGAGGACACACGATGTCCGCGACATACCATAGTGCCACCAGAGTTCCGTCATTCATCGGTCTCGAACTGAAGTCATGACACCATGATATCATTGTACTTCCCCAAAGCATAGGCAGAATGTGACCTCTCCCCAGGTCGCCACCATGCTCGCTGATGACGATCATAGCACGATTCATTGTTGAACACAATGCGTCACTATTCGTCAGCAGTCCATACTTCCCGGTCACGGCCCCATTCCAAACACAGTCAATTGTGTTAATCGCAGCCTATGCATGGGACAAGTATTTCATCGTCCGGTTACTGCTAGTGTCCGACTAATTGCGTAGGATGGCACTGACTGCTGCCGGGGGTCCATTAGTCGTTTCCGGAAGGCAGGTGCAGTTGTGGAAGTGTTACGATCCGCTTAGTGCACCATATGCCGACTCTCCGTTGTGGTGGTCGGACGCGGTCGTTGGAACCATGACATCTGCTACGCCTCCCTCGCGTTTCCCATGAAGTCCGAAATCAGACCACTGTCTCATCCGAATGCCCCACAATCTGGAATTTCACAATTCGATCAGACCCACAATGAGGTCCCTGATAAAAGTGCGTCACACGATTGCACGACATCTCCGTGTTCTTCACAGTGTTTGCTCGACATCTGACAATATTCACGCTCCTTAATCATCCTCCCAGGCTGATGAGAACACTAAACACGACTATTGTCCTGCACTCTGGACATCAACCTGCCTCTCAGAGAGAATTTACAACTCTAGTCATTTACATTCCCGCCTATGGTTTGTACGTGTACGAAGTTGCACTGACACCCGTCAATGTGTTCTGGGTGCTTCATTATTTTTTGTCAGCCTGTGTATTTCCATCACGGGTAGGCTTGGGAGCAATAATTTCTACGTAATTGTAATTGTAATTTTTCCAGTTGATTGTTGGTCGATTAAAATATCTAATGTATTTAGTTTTTCTCTGAAGTATTCTGTTACATCTGGAAATGAGTCTGGTAGTCGATGGAACGATCCGATTTTGAGTTTATGCCCATCCTCTGTACCGTGTCTTGCCCATACAATCTCACATACATTCCAATTTCTATCTCTGTGGGTTTGATTTTCTTGTCTAGCGCGACAAACACACCACCTTCGTTTCCCATTAGCCTTTTCTTTCGATGTACGATCAAATTTTACCTCACAGCTACCCATTTCCAATTTAACCACCTTTCTGTACATACTAATACGTGAGCTCCACTGCACTGAGAGTGCTTCAAACTCCGGTACTTTACTGCGAATGCTTCGGCAATTAATCACTAGGATTTTAAATGTGCTAGCGAGTTTAGCCAGTTAGTTCGAGTCTGTACGCCGCGGAGCGTGTCACCGAGACGGAGCCGCAGACTTAGCCTCTAGCACAGAGACAGGCAGCTCATAGTAACCTTATAGTGAATATAGCGGACTTCTACTTCAACAGCAAGAGGCTAAAGTAAACTGTACAGGAGAGAGCTTGTGCCACAGCACATGGAAACTTACGTTAAGTATCTCTCTATGAATAAAGAACCCAGTTATTAATAGCGCCGGCCGGAGTGGCCGAGCGGTTCTAGGCGCTACAGTCTGGAACCGCGCGACCCCTACGGTCGCAGGTTCGAATCCTGCCTCGAGCATGGACGCCTGTGATGTTCTTAGGTTATTTAGGTTTAAGTAGTTCTAAGTTCTAGGGGACTGATGACCTCAGAAGTTAAGTCCCATAGTGCTCAGAGCCATTTGAACCATTTTTTTAATTAATTACGAGCAGTTTGTGTTGTAGAACGAGGATACCGGCCACCAACCAACATCCTCTCCTTGCTTTCCATGGCACAGCTCTACAGAGACAACGAGTCGACATAAAAGCGGCTAAAGAGCAACAACATGAAACTCTCGCTTCTAGGCTGAATTTCTTTGGATCTGACATAGATATTTCTGAGTGCCCTACCACTCGACATAGAACCAGTGGGCCACGATCACTTCTGGGGGCAATACTGAAAATTGTGAGCTTCGGTGAAACTCCTTGAGCATGTCTGGTCTTCTCAACCTTCACTGCCAGTTGATGGAATGATCCAAGTATGACCTCGAAGCCCAGTGAACAGACATCGTTTGTTCCAATGGATGCCATGACTTGTAACTGATTGCACTCCCTCAGTGGCTGCCGGAACAGCCTCTTTAACGTGTTGACTGAGGCTCCCAGGCATACATACTGAAGTCGCCTGGCGTTCCTTTCGACTTCTTCCTGCCATTTCCCGAAGGGGTACCATTATTCACCGTAAGTTTGAGCTGTTGACGATTAATAGACACTATTCTCATCTGAAAAAGGGCGTTGTAGGTTACATTACATGTGAAGTGAATCTCACTGGCTAACTTTCGGTTTCAGTGGAAGTCCTGATCTCGAACCTGTTGGTTAAGGGGATGGGTATAAATCCGTGAGTTCTCCCTGCTTCCTGACTCCTCTGTACGTGGCGCCCAACCCCACCATTGACTCGTTAATCACAGTCGAGTGGACGACTGATGACGGATCCCGTACACACTGTAGAGGAGAAAGTATACACAGAAGAGGGCAGTACTTGAATTGCCTCTTGACTCTCTGATACACGATTCTAGAGAGCCTTCCCAACACAACAGTTTGCAATTTTTTTGACAGTAGTCAGGGCGGTTCAGATGGTTCAAATGGCTCTGAGCACTATGGAACATAACATCTGAGGTCATCAGTCCCTTAAAACTTAGAACTACTTAAACCTAACTAACCCAAGGACATCACACACATCCATGCCTGAGGCAGGATTAGAACCTGCGACCATAGCAGTCGCGCGGTTCCTGACTGAAGCGTTTAGAACCGCTCGGCAACCGTGGCCGGCTAGTCAGGACGGTTTCCAGCTGCCTACGAACATCAACTAACTCATCCCGTGTTCGAGAACGGCATTCACAGTGAGTCTGCATTGTGGCTGATGCAATATTTTACAGAACAGTAAACAAATAACTTTAAATAAGCCTGCTAATTCTCTTTCAGTTTCTGCATCTGTTAAATTAAAAGCATTAATAATTCCCTTTAAGAACTGAAGCAGTTAGTACGTAAGTCGAGACATGTATTAAGGCAACAGAAAAACCCGGGATAAAGATTACAAATTTCCTGAAACTTTCTACAGATTGTAGACGCTAAAAACTCGAAAACGGCGTTGATTTACAATAAATGCAGACGATGTCCACTCCTGGTAAAGGGAAAATAAATGTCAGTATGTTAGTTACAATATCTGCTACGGTAGCTAAATCACAAATGCCAATTTATTAGCAAATCCGCAGAATACTTGTATCTTCTGAAGATTATAAATGATGTTCAATTATTCACTTTAACGTACACTGAAATTCAAGATAAGAGAATACTACTAGTAACGTTGTGTAAAGCATAAACGCTAGTTACAACTGATGCTCTAGCACTAAATACGTTCTGCGCAGAACACAACGTACGAAAATACGTAATACATCACGATAAACCCACGTGTTTTGATACAATCAACATGAGAAACAAGTTTAAATTTTACGTCAAGCCTTTGGACCCAAGCTTTCAAGGTGAATTTATCTGACGCAGTCGATTTTCCACGGACACAAACGATATTCCGAAAGTCTGATTATATACGTACGATGAAGTAAATAAACGTGTAAATTTTGCACCTAGCTAGTTTCGTGTCACGTTAATGTGATAAAGAAACTCTTCAATTTTAATATATCTCATGAACAAGACGTAAAATGTGGACCACAACAACGCACGTTTTTCGCTTGGGGCGGTTGACAATGCATCGAGCATGCATCTGTGAGAATACTAAGTGCAGGCGTAGGCCAAAATTCATATTCACATTTAAATGTAGATATCTCCAGTACTGCAGATATAATGTTGACACTTGGAAGTGCTTGTTCAACAATGTTCAAAGACATTCGTTTCATAAGAAAGTATCAGAAAAGGTCCGTTACATGTAATCACGTAATTAAATGTCAAATTAGTCAATCAAGTTCTTTTACAAATTTTACTTATTTATGAAAGACATTAAATGTGTGCAACAGACTTTTCTTTAAGCTCATAATTGTTTTCAAATAAATTTTTCAGTTTGATACTAAAAGAGATTGCCCTGTTTTACTCACTTGAAAGAATATAAACTCAGGCAGACACTGTACGAAGAAAACGTACAGAATAGGTTTGTCCAGTAAGTGCAGTAAGCTTTTTACCAAATCTTAGAACATTGGCAGTTATATTTTCTGAGAAAAGGTACATCTCAACTCCATAACAGCAATTTACACCGAGTTCCCTTTAAGGTTTATATTTAAATTTTTATCAGTGTATCCATATCTTTACTCACTAATGCCGTCCGTACCCATTTTTATTTTCCTGGAACCCTTATCCTGCCAACGTTTGTCTATTGCCTTCTGATTCCTGGGCTTTTCCGAGTCATGCTTCACACTCTTCGATTGTAATTCATTTGGAACGAAATAATTTAATAACTGTAAAAGTAACCTCAAATCGGTTTGTGTCTGATTTTCTATTCGAAACAAATGCGTTTTTAAACTCAAGAACAGGAAATGAACAAGCGTTATCTTCGTCGACCCCTTTTGGGTACTCGTAAAAAAGAGAATTGGCGTTTAGCGTGGCGTCGACAGCGAGGTCGTTAGAGACGGTCTACGCACTGATAGTGTTCGCTTCGGCTATGTGACAGAAAAATTAGTAAAAACAATAAGATCTAGCATGAAGTCTGTGTGGCTCACAATAATGAAAAAAAGCGGGCGTGACAGACGCTGGAGACTATCCAAATGTGAAATGAGGAGATATTAATAACCACTGAAACCGACAGAATGTTGAATGCAAACATGCAATCGTGCATGCATTACGTTGTGCAAGTGCCGGATGTCAGTTTGTGAGATGGAGTTCCATGCCTGTTCCACTTGACCGGTCAGTACTGGGATGGTTAATGCTGGTTGTGGATGACGCTGTAGTTATCTTTCGATGATGTTAAGTATGTGCCCAATCGGAGACAGATCTGGTGATCGAGCAGGCCCAGGCAACATGTCGACAGTCTGTAGATCATGTTGGGTTACAACAGAGGTATGTGGACGAGCGTCATCCTGTTGAAAAATACTCCCTGGAATGCTGTTTATGAATGGTAGCACAAAAGGTTGAATCACCAGACTGACGTACAATTTTGCATCCAGGTTTCGTGGGAGTGTTCTTGCTGTCACAAGAAATCACACCCCAGACTAACTCCAGGTGTAGGTACAGTGTGACTGGTACGCACACAGGTTGGTTGCAGGCCCTCCCTTGACCTCCTAACAAACACACAGAAGTCACTGGCTCTGAGACAGAATCAGCTATATGTGAAATCACAACTGACCCGCTCCCTAACCTCCGATGAGCTCTCGCTTCACGCCACTGAAATCGCAAATGGCGGTGGTTTGGGTTCAGCGGAATGCACGCTACAGAGCGTGTGGCTGGGAGCTGTCGCTGAAGTAATTAATTTGTTACAGTTCGTTGTGTCACCGTGGTGCCGACCGCTGTTCAATGGGCTGTACGATGGGCCAGAGTCTTCTTAGGACCGCGCATTAGCGTGACCATCGCTGCCAGCAATCATGTACAGTGACTACATTCCTACCAAGTTATTCTGCAGTATCACAGAAGGAACATCTAGCATCTCGTGGCTCTGTTATACGACCTCGTTCAAACTCAGATAGGTGTTGCTAACGGCGTCTTTGTCGCTTTAGAGGCGTACTTGAGTAGCATAAACTCATCACGCCCATCTCAAAGATAACTAACGCTCACGACAATTACAGCGTGTAATGAAGCAAATCTGATGTGTAGTGGCGCTTTCTAGCGCCACTCTTATGCGTGAAATCTGAATAGACATCTTCTTTCATACGTAGAAACACGTTTACGAACTTTCGTTTACATTAAATGTAATCGCTATGCGAATATGGACAACGATCAACTCTATGATGGAATGACGACAATGAAAATTTGTGCCAGACGGGGACTCGAACCCGAAATTCCCGCTTATCACGAGCGGTCGCCTTACCATTTCGCAATCTGTGCACGACTCACAGCCGCACCCAAGCTTCCACATGTCTCTACGAGTGTACATCCATTGTGTATATTCCCGTGCCTGGCGTCCGTGGATAAATATGATATTCCAGTGCCTGTGTTATTCTGAATTACGATACCAAGTCCCTTTGGACATGCCTGCAATATATTATCAGACTTTAGTTCATGCTGAACATCATCTTGGCGTTGCAATTTTTTTTTCCACCAGTGAATTTCTAAATGCATTCAGTAAATGAAACTTTGAAACACAACTCTAATCAATAACGCAACAAAAATATGGAATATTTCATTATTTTTCCCTACATCTTTCCTTACTAAATTTCGTATTAATAGGAAAATAAACTAAAAGTAAAAGCAATCAATTTTCGTTTTGTACAAACGCACTTAGAGAGGAATGGCTAATTGTTAATGGTACTGGAAGTACTAATAGGCTCCGATTATATTCACGGTCCAAACATACCGAGCGAGTTGATGGAGGATTTAAAGCACTGGAGAACTGTGATTCAAATCCACGAGGAGTTGTATGGGTTTTCCAGTGTTCCTCAAAACCATTTCTGGCAAATTATGGGACTGTTTTCTAGCGAATCAAAGTGAGCTACATAACCCAGTGGTTGAGCCTATGGAAGACAAGTGGCTACAACGATACCCCTGGTCTTACGTGGTCACGTTACACGATTTCCACGTTGGTTTCTTCGAGTAAAACGCGCCGTAATTCTTTTACTACTGTCCGAGCTGCCGCTCGTTTCTTGTGACCTCGACGTCGACGCGAAACTGTAGCCTTCGTTCCGTTATTTTAGTTCGAACGTTCTAGATGTAACAAACATCTGCGTCGTAAAACCTGACTGGTCTTCATCGATCACCTCCAGCATTTCGCTCTAGTGCTCAAACGCCACACGCCAGTAATTTGCTTTGGAATCACTCGAGGTCTGTATAACGTCGTTACATTCGGACAGGGCGCCGCTTTGATGTCGCTTATTGAGGCGCGCCCGGTTACGAGGCGGTAACCAAATGAGCGGACGCGCCGTCAGATGTGGCAGCGTGATACGGAGTGGACAGGTGAGTCAGCCAGCCGCACCGTGGCGCAGGTAGCGCACGTATCAGCAAACCGGCGCGTCCGGCCCTGCTCGTATTTACCTCTGCGCCCTATTAACACCTCCTAAATGTCCGCGCAGTGCCTGAAGAGGCACTCAGAGCGGGCCAAAGTGCCGAAAACAAACTGCGCGTATCCAACACCCGCGGGTACGTCGAACCGTTGTGTAAACAACACCAGCCGTTACCCGGCGTGGTACACAGTGAAGCTGCGAACTATTTCGCTCTCGGTTGCCGAGGCATAGGGCAGCTTTTCCTAGAACAGCACTGCGTGAATACGTCTACCAGGGCTGTTAGCTACTGTTCATCAGCAGCCCGGTTATGCAGAGTGTGGCTGGCGTATATCACAGGTCGCTCTGCACTAGGTTTGCCAAACAACCAGTATAGTAAGATATTTCCCATATTTAGGAGATAAAAATATATCCCTTATAGACTTTGTGATGACGATGATGATGAGGTCCCATACTCCGAGGAGCGTAGGGGACGATGCGGGAGACCCGCACCGCCGACTAGGCAAGGTCCTAGCGCAGGTGGTTTGCCATTACCTTCCTCCGACAAGACTTTGTACAGGACGCTAAAATCACGTATTGAATATTTTTGTGCTAATTTATCTTATTGCTGTAAAAAAATGTCGAATTTCATCAATCTCAGACCTGTATATTGCTGATCATTATACTGAAGTAAGAATTCGTCTTACAACACGTTTGTCAGGATAGCAGTATGGTACGAGCGGCGGTTGATAAGTAACTCAACATATTTTTTCCTTGGCCATTTCGGTAGAAAAAATTTGGAATAAAGTCAAACGAAGTTCTTCTCCGTGAGAATCCAAGGCCGCACACAACTCTGCGCACTCGATAGGAGTATAGAAGACTTCATTGACTGTACTTCATCATCCGCTCTACAGTCCGGATCTCGCTCCTTCCGACTTCCATGTATTTGGCTCAATGGAGGATGCACTCTGTGAGAAGCAGTACTTGGATGATGGGGAGATTACTAATGCAGCAATACGTTGCATCCGACTTGGACTAGTAGAGTGGTACCATGCGAACATACAGGACCTCCCAATAAGGTTGCGGAAGGCTGTCGCAATGAACGGGGATTATGTTAAGAAATAGGCTTTTGTAGCCAAGAAAGTGGGGAATGATACGGTGTATTGGAATCCTCATTAAAGCAAACTGCTTAAAATAAAGGTATTGCGTTACTTCGTACATTACATTGCTTACAGAGGACGAAAAAAAAAAATGGAAACACCAAAAGCACGGCACATTACCAGCCCTAATAAGATGAAGAAAAACCGTTGGCATTCATAACTGTTTCCATTCATCTCGGAATGGGTAAACACAGGTCCTGTACGGTCTTCAAAAGAGTTTGGAACAATACTTCCCGCAAATTAGTGGCAAGTTAAGGAGACGATGACGGAGGTTGATGGCAATCACGCACCATTCTCTGCAAAGCAGACCACAGAGCCTCAATAATGTTGAGATCTGGTGATTGTGGTGGCCAAGATACATCAGATAATCCTAGAGCTCAAAATCCCAGTGCTGGACGATGCGAGCTGAGTAAATAGGGGTCCTGTCTTCTTGGAATATAGAATCATCGTCGGGGCAAGAAAATTGTATCATGTGATAGGCCTGATCAGCCAAAAAGGTAACAAAATCCTTGCCAGTAATGCAGCCTTGCAGAATAACCATGGCGCTTATGAAATACCACGATTGACACCCCAAATCATCGTCGAACCCCCGCCATGTTTTACTCTTGGGACATAAACTCGGCCAGAAGTTGGAAACGGAGTGATACGAGGCTCATCCAATCATATGACGTTCTTCAACTGCTATACAGGGTGGTCCATTCATCGTGGGCGGGCCAAATATCTCACGAAATAAGCGTCAAACGAAAAAACTACAAAGAACGAAACTTGTCTAGCTTGAAGGGGGTAACCAGATGGCGCTATGGTTGGCCCGCCAGATGGCGCTGCCATATGTCAAACGGATATCAACTGCGTTTTTTAAAATAGGAACCCCCATTCTTATTACATATTAGTGTAGAACGTAAAGAAATAAGAACGTTTTAGTTGGACCACATTTTTCACTTTGTGATAGATGGCGCTGTAATAGTCACAAACATATCGCTCACAATTTTAGACGACCAGTTGGTAACAGGTAGGTTTCTTAAATTAAAATACAGAACGTAGGTATGTTTGAACATTTTATATCGCTTTTCCAATGTGGTACATGTACCTTTGTGAACTTATCATTTCTGAGAACGCATGCTGTTACAGCGTGATTACCTGTAAATACCACATTAATGCAATAAATGCTCAAAATGATGTCCGTCAACCGCAACGCATTTGGCAATACGTGTAATGACATTCCTCTCAACAGCGAGTAGTTTGCCTTCCATAATGCTCGCACATGTATTGACAATGCGCTGACGCATGTTGTCAGCCGTCGTCGGTGGATCACGATAGCAAATATCGTTCAACTTTCCCCACAGAGAGTAATGTTTCTCTTGCGCCCAGTGGCAGAACTCTACACGACGTTCAAAGTCGTCGCCATGCAATTCCTGGTGCATAGAAATATGGTACGGGTGTAATCGATGTTTATGTAGCATTCTCAACACCGACGCTTCTGAGATTCCCGATTCTCGCACAATTTGTCTGCTACTGATGTACGGATTAGCCGCGACAGCACCTAAAACAGCTACTTGGGCATCATCATTTATTGCAGGTCGTGGTTTGGTTGACGTTTCACATGTAGCTGAACACTTCCTGTTTCCTTGAATAACGTAACTATCCGGCGAACGGTCCGGATATTTGGATGATGTCGTCCAGGATACCGAGCACCATACATATCACGCGCCCGTTGGACAGTTTGATCACAATAGCCATACATCAACACGATTCGAACTTTTCCGCAATTGGTAAACGGTCCATTTTAACACGGGTAATGTATCACGAAGCAAATACCGTCCGCACTGGCGGAATGTTACGTGACACCACGTAATTATACGTTTGTGACTATTACAGCGCCATCTATCACATAGCGAAAAAGGTGGTCAAACTGAAACATTCACATTTCTTTACGTACTACACGAATAGGTAATAAAAATGGAGGTTCCTATTAAAAAAAAAAAGGAATTGATATCCGCTTGACCTATGGCAGCGCCATCTAGGGGGCCAACCATTGCGCCATCTGGTTTCCCCCTTCAAGCTAGACGAGTTTCGTTCTTCGAAGTTTTTTCGTTTGATGCTTATTTCGTGAGATATTTGGCCCGGTCACTATCAATGGACCATCCTGTACTGACCAGGTTTTATGGGTTCGGCACCACGTTTTCCTGTTACGGGCGTTTGCGTCACTGCAACGCCCTACTTATGGAACTCCTGTCGTGTTGTTTTGATGCTGACAACGTTCGTGAGTGGGACACTCATTTCTGCAGTGACTTTTGCAGCTGTCGTTCTCTTATTTTTCGTCACAATCCTCTTCAATGACCGACTGTCGCAGTGACTCGAGACAAATTTTCGTCCCCGTTGTCATATAGCGGATGATATCCTTCCGCTTTTCCTGCGTGCGGTATAAATCTTGGATACAGTGCCACTTGAAACGCCAAACACTTCGGTACCTTGGTCACGGGAGCGCCCACCACACGAACGCCAACTATTTGCCCATGTTCGAATTGACGTAACTCTGACACAATGTACTCATAACTACACAGAGCACTGATTTGATTTCTACTGACACTTGCAACGTATTGAGGCCCGTGACACAGGTGCTGTTCGTGATCAAATAAAACAGTGCTGGCACCCACAGTTATGTACAGACAGGCATTTCTCTCGGTGTTTCCATGTATTTGTCCAACCTCTCTATTTATTATTAGACAATGCATTTAAGTATTAATTCGGCTTATTTTCGTTGTAGCGTAACTCAATTGTCGAAGTAACATAAACAATACGGCCATGTACTCAAACATATCATTTAATGGTTACCCATGTTTACCACATTTTCATATTGCAGTCGTGTCGGCTAGTCTCCACTTGAATAGGAAAGACGCGTTTTGACTGGCCGGAAGTTGGTGGGCTGGGCTTTCCCTAAGCCTCCTAAATGGGTGGTAGTTGAAATCGACGAGACTGTTTTTAAGGGCTAGTAATTTACCCATGACGGCTTCTGCTTCCATCATTCATTGCAAAAAAAGTTCTTAAAGTCCTGCAAAAGCAGCGCCTTACAGATGTGTGGTACGCAGGAGCAAGGAATGGGCAATGAGGATGGCTATATTCTGTTTGGCTGGAATTACTAAAGATTACATAATTTCGAGGAGTGATCTTTAGCTCAAGAAATCATTGATCGGCGGGTGGCCTCGTAAGATTGAGACAAGTCGTGGGCCCTCTGTTTTTTAAAGTGGCGGTAATTTCGGAGTTCCAGTGTTTATGGTCCTCCGTAATCAACGTGATTACTTCGCCAGTGCTTAAAGTTTATGTAGCATTCGAAAGTGCATTCCCATGCACAGGTGTGGAATGCTGTTAATTTTCCTGTCTTTCTCGACAAGTGATGCGGATCAGTGAGCTGAGACTTGTTCAGTATAAAGAGCAGAACGTGGAACCATTAGTTACTGGGTAACAGAACGGCGTAAAAGGGACTAACTTCATTAGGGTTAATTCATGCCAATAAATTTCATTTGTTTCCATGCAAATTTGACAGTGATGTTTCTGTGTTACTGTGAAATACAGCAGGCCAATTTACATGCCTGTTTCATTTTTATTGTGCCATAGATTTAATAAATTAGAGCAGGAAGGTGACAGGGGTTGCTATGGATAATTTATTAATGAACATGCACCACAGTGACTGCTGGTACGATGCCCTATGTGAGCATTCTTTCCTCTAAAATTATGAAGGACTCAGTCGTTTTGAATATTTTTGGCGTTGTGGGAAGGCAATGGAGCTGAGACGGGGGGAAAAGGAAATGTTGCTGAGAGTGGGAGAGCGAAGCCAGGCACAGAATTGATGGAACTGGAGTTGCGGAGGCGTCCAAGGAGCTTGCTAAGCGTTGTCCGGGCTTACAACCTCTGGCTGCGTGTGGGACTCTGAGGACAGAGCCACCACGAGGAGGACGCCGGGGCCGTTTCCACATGTGTTCTCAGAGCGGTTTTGGTAATAGCTGTCTGCTGCTTTCGAAACATGACGCTCACAAGATATTGGGCTAGCCTCGCGTAGCTAGTGCTACAGGAGTGAAGGCGCGGGGTTGGAATGTTTGAATGTGATGTCACGACACAGAGCGAGGGCGCATGTTCTTCAGTAGTAGGGGAGAGCACTATGCCTTGACTGGCGTCTGAAGACGATGCGCTGTTTTTGGCGGGACTCGGTACTGGAGGGAAACCTCGTTATTGGGTCACAGAGCTTTAGCAGTTTTCTTTTGGCAGAAGACACGGGGCCGGCCGCTGTGGCCGAGCGGTTCTAGGCGCTTCAGTCCGGAACCGCGCTGCTGCTACGGTAGTAGGTTCGAATCCTGCCTCGGGCATGGATGTGTGTGATGTCCTTAGGTTTATTAAGTTTAAGTAGCTCTAAGTCTAGGGGACTGATGACCTCAGATGTTAAGTCCCATTTGAACCATTTGATTTGAAGACACGGCTTGGCTGGAAATAGAGTGCAGATCAGGGAAGAAAGGGGGACATTTTAGGAGATCTGGTCACCGACAGTAGGCGTGAGTATTGAGACGTTCGGACCCGTACCGGGTGGAGTGGAGCCGGAGATTCGATTCGATTGCGGACTTTGGCTGAGGTGGGCAGCAGAGCAGCTTAGCAGGGGACACAGCTGCAGCTATTGCGACGCATCCTCGTCTTCTCTGCAGAGCCAAATCCATGTTAGCGCCTTTCAGCACGGCGTATGAAATTCACGGTGAGCATTGCAGGTGTCACGAGCGGAAAGGTCAATTTGTCCTGCACTTGAGGGATTCCATACGATTGCCAGTCTCAGGATTAGAGCGCTTGTGTTGAGTGCATAATTTTCTTTAGCAATCACCAAGATTTCATTAGCTGTTTCTGTCAGGGACTCGTGGGGTGAACGTAAGCTTCAGATTGCCTTTGAACTCACTGAGTTGTTCATTTTTTCTCCGTTTCTTGCTATAATGACCATTATGGTTGTTTTATTGGAACAAAATTGTGTATTTAAACGAAAGACTCTTACAAATATTTCTTTCGCGCTTTTTACCGTACAAATCCCCCACTTTAGGAACTGTATCTAGGGGCTAGTAAAAGTCGCATTATCTATCTCAGTTCGCGTTCGTGTAAATTAAAAGGGTGGGTCTTAACGAAGTGACCTCTCCACAATTGGTCTTCTGTGCTGGGAACATAAAACCACGAAGAGGGGATTTCGCAACGCACTTTAAACTGTACCCCTGTTTGCTTGTTGGGACGATTATCGGCGAGAGTTTCTAGTAGCCGGTTGTAGACGGTTTATTGAACTGCTATAGGTGGGCGTATCCAGTCGAGTGGTCGGATCTCGGAATATCTCCTTAAAGTAGTTATAGAGGGTGGCAAGAAACAGTCTGAAAAGTTTGTAAGGGTGTTGCAGATAGGTTGTGTTGACAAACAGTTGATAAGAAAAAATTAGATGCGATGTGGCACTTCCGAGTAAATTAACATTGAAGTTAGCCGATTAGAGCGTTATATGCCGCCCATCACGGAAATGTCGCCAAACGTGTTCTTTTTTTTTCCCTATTCCGAACATGAGAGCGATACAAATGGATTTGGTACTGGAGTAAGGATCGAACACGTGCCAAAGGTTGAGCAATCTCGTGCGGTATCATCTACGTTATGAGAATAACTCACACTAATCTTATAAGAAGGGAGGTTGCGCTTGAATTTGGACCGCAACGACCTGATTAGAACTTCAATGCTTATTAACTCGGAAGTTGTGGAACGCGTCGCAACTTTTTCTTAACAATTGTTTCTCAGAACAACCTACCCCGCAACGCCCTTATAAGCTTATATGAGTTTTTCTGCCCTCCGGTACAGCTAAAGGACTTTTAATCATTATCTTCCGCGGAGCAGCACGTCGTGCAGTTGTACTCGCATGACACACATCACCAAGAGTGCGTGTATTCTGACCACGAATGGATGGTCATCAATACGTACAATCTTGTCTGCAACAGGAATCTAGTCAGACTGTAGACCACATGTTCCACATTCCTGCTTTCTTTACAAGTAACCTTTTCTGCTGTCGTCCTCTGATCCACCACTCTGCTGTTTGCCGACACGCTTTCTGTGAGCACGAGGAGTGGTATGTCTTGATACAGCCTGTTGTGCTATGTGCGTTCAAAGAGAAACCAGATACATTCGCAACCCTCAGCAATTCAGACTAATAACGTCATGATATTTTCAAGCGCAGATGTGCTAGGTTGACAGTTCATCTACATCTACATACATATTCTGTAAGCCACTTTACAGTGCGTGCGGAGGGCACCCCGTTTCCTTTCCTGTTTCACTCGCAGATAGAGCGAGGGAAAAACGACTATCTATATGCCTCTGTATGAGCCCTAATTTCTCGTATCTGGAAAAGAACGTCGCCTTCCCTGCAAGGATTCCCATTTGAGTTTCCGAAGTATCTCCGTAACACTTGCGTGTTGTTCGAAACTGACGGTAACGAATCTAGCAGCCCGCCTCTGAATTGCTTCGATGTCCAATTTTACTCTTCTTTCTGATAAACACTCGCCGTCAAGGACAAAATACTGCTAATTATTATTTAAGAAACCTTCGAGCCACCTACATATCTGCGAAGCTATTCTGTATGCTTGTACTTTCGTTAAGTCTACTGTGAGGTACTATGTCAAACGATTTACGGAAATCTAGAAATATGTGTGGTATCTGCCTGTTGCGCCCTAATCTACACTTCGCAGTATATCACGTGAGAAAAGGGTAAGCTGATTTGCGGATATAAACTTATCGGCTTCTAGCAAATTTATTATGTTCGAACTCAGAATATTTTCTACAATTCTGCAGCAAACCGATGGTTAGGATATTGGTCTGCAATTTTGCAGGTCCGTTCTTTTATGCTTCTTATGTACAGGAATCACCGTCACCTTTTGTCCAGTCGCTGGGCGAAAGATTCACGAGGAGCCAATGCCATAGAGTATTCTTTGTAAAACCCACCTGGAATTCGGTCCGGACCTGGCGACTTATTTGCTTTCAACTCTTTCAATTGTTTCTTTATGCCATGGATGCTTATTACTACTTTGTTCATACAGGACTGTGCGATGGTCAAACGACGGTATGTTTGTACGATTCTGCTGTGTGAATGATTTCTTAAACGCTGAATTTAAAACTTTCGCTTTCGTTTTGCCACCTTCAACTGCCACTCCAGGCTGATCAGCGAGTGACTGGATGGAAGCCATAGATCGGCTTAGCTATTTTACGTAGCACCAACATTTTCTCGGGTTGTCGGCCAGATCTCTTGCTAAGGTACGACAGTGGTAGTCATTGTGCGCTTCGTGCATAGATGCTTTCACAGACGCCCAAATCTCTTCTAACTTTTGCCTGTCATCATTTTCGGGATCTCTTGTGAACCGAGAGTGTAACAGCTCCTGCTTCCTCAGCATTTTCTGAAACTCCCTATTGAACCATGGTGGTTCTTTTCCGTCGTTAATCCATTTATTAGTTACATACTTGTCCAGAGCACGATTTACAATCTGTTTAACTTCGCACATATACCGGGTGATCAAAAAGTCAGTATAAATTTGAAAACTGAATAAATCAACGAATAATGTAGATAGAGAGGTAAAAATTGACACACATGCTTGGAATGACATGGGGTTTTATTAGAGCCAAAAAAATACAAAAGTTCAAAAATGTCCGACTGATGGCGCTTCATCTGATCAGAATAGCAATAATTAGCATAACAAAGTAAGACAAAGCAAAGATGATGTTCTTTACAGGAAATGCTCAATATGTCCACCATCATTCCTCAACAATAGCTGTAGTCGAGGAATAATGTTGTGAACAGCACTGTAAAGCATGTCCGGAGTTATGGTGAGGCATTGGCGTCGGATGTTGTCTTTCAGCATCCGTAGAGATGCCGGTCGATCACGTTACACTTGCGACTTCAGGTAACCCCAAAGCCAATAATCGCACGGACTGAGGTCTGGGGACCTGGGAGGCCAAGCATGACGAAAGTGGCGGCTGAGCACACGATCATCACCAAACGACGCGCGCAAGAGATATTTCACGCGTCTAGCAACATGGGGTGGAGCGCCATCCTGCATAAACATCGTACTTTCCAGCAGGTGTTTATCAGCCAGACTGGGGATGATGCGATTCTGTAACATATAGGCGTACCTCTCACCCGTCAAGGTAGCACTTACAAAACCAGAATCACGCATTTCCTCGAAGAAAAAAGGCCCGATAACGGTAGATGTGGTAAATCAAACCCATACCGTGACTTTCTCGTCGTGCAATGGAGTTTCCACGGCAGTTCTAGGATTTTCGGTAGCCCAAATTCTGCAGTTGTGGGCGTTGACAGACCCTCGGAGCGTGAAATTAGCTTTGTCGGTCCACAACACATTACTCAACCAATCGTCATCTTACGCCATCTTTTGAAACGCTGACACCAGAAATGCCCTCCGCTTCACTAAATCGCCAGGCAATAGTTCATGATGCCGATGGATTTTGTACGGATAGCATCGGAGGGTACGACTCAGTGCCAACCAAACAGTAGTGTATGAAATGCCGGTGCGACGTGCGACTGCACGAGCGCTGACTTCCACGTGCATAGACGAACCCGCTACAGTCTCCATTTCTTCCTGAACTGTCTCAGCAGCATTACGCCTTGTGCTCGGTCGGCCACTACGGGGTCTATCGTTTAAGCAACCCGTGGCTTCGAACTTCGAAATCATTCTCGCCACAGCTGCATTTGTCAACGGACCTTTACCCATTCGGAACCCCTTCCTATGGCGATAGGATCGTAACGCTGAACTAGCACATTCCCCATCCTGATAATACAGCTTCACTAAAAGCGTCTTTTCAGGTAACGTCAACATGCTGCGACTTCTGGCGCATCTCATTCTCTCTCATTACAGCTCCTTTTATACACGATTGTCATGAGCAGTCACTGACGTTTTGCTGTCCAGCGCCATCTGTCGGACAGTTTGTGAACTTTTTTTTTTTTTTGTTCTAATAAAACCCCATGCCATTCCAAGGATGTGTGTCAATTTTTACCTATCTACGTTATTCCGTAGTTTATTAAGTTTTCCATTTGATACTGACTTTTTGATTACCCGGTACTATGTGATCAAAAATATGCGGACACCTAGCTGAAGATGGCTTACAAGTTCGTGGTGCCCTCCATCGGCAACGCTGGAATTAAATATGGTGTTGGCCCACTCTTAGCCTTATGCATGGTTTTGTGCTTGTGTGCGTGCGTGTGTGTGTGTGTGTGTGTGTGTGTGTGTGTGCGTGTGTGCGTGCGTCAAGCGGCCCAGCGTAGAAGGTGTATACTTTACCTAAACGTCAGAAGGTCAAAATAACAGAAACTAAGCGGCTCGAGGAAGAAAAACTGTAGCGATGTTAGAAACTTGGTTGTGAGTAGCACGAAGCTTTCACTGTGGAGCACCTGAACAGAGGCCGCCTTCGTTCCCGGAGAGCCCCTGAATGACGTGTTTGACAGGCCGGCAGCTAACTGCCTGAGAGCAGCATTACTACCTGTTTACCGCAGAGGCGGGCAGCCGGGCAGCGCTCCTGGTGGTCCTCCCAGCGCCGGTGGCCCCTCTCCTCGCGCTGGGTTCTTCTTTTTGTGGGCGCCAACAAAGTTGAAAGTAGTTGATGGTACACTCAAGAGAATGAATCTTTCCTGTGTGGGTTTGTTTGTAGATAAATGCTGAAATAGTTGATTAAGCCAAAGAAGAGACTGGTCTGAAAATCACTTACTGCGCAAATTAACTAAATGGATTTCCTTAAAAATATGCCGTTTAATAGTGAAATGTTTTATGAATATATAATCTCTGACCACTGAACCAACACTGACAAGATGGTTACAAAATCGTGCAAAAAAAAAAGTCGTTTATATAATAACAGTCTTTAACCAATTGCCCACACAAGTTTCACAGTTGTACTTTATTCTTCCTAAGAATGGTGTTTTCGTCACATTTGAATCTTCCAAGAATTTGAAAATTGAGACCGATTCTAGAGTACCTTCCACGAGAAAGATAATCCAGTGTATTCTCTGTCACCGCGCGGAGTAGCCGCGTGGTCTAGGGCCACGGTTCGTGCCACGGTTCGCGTGGTCTCCCCCCCCCCCCCCCTTCTTGAGGGTTCGAGTCCCCCCTCGGGCATGGTTGTGTGTGTTGTCCTTAGCAAAAGTTATTTTAAGTTAGAGTAAGTAGTGTGTTAGTCTAGGGACCGATGACCTCAGCAGTTTGGTCCCATAAGAACTTACCACAAATTTCCAAATTTTCCTCTCTGTCTCCGTGGAGGTATGTTCCGTCTTTGCAGTAAAATGAAATGCTGTTTGTTTTTTGCCAGACGCGTTTCGCTTCTTTTATTTATGAAGCATCTTCAGTGGTCTGTAATTCATGTTTACATCATGTAGTAGTTACAGGTAAGTTACTATGTTAAGTTTTCTCTTGCCCCTCTCTTGTTTTTCAGGTTATAAACAATCTTTGTAGCACAAGATTCGTGAGATTAAATTATCGCTTGGTATTACTTATGATTTCCAACGTTGTTAGTTCATGTGTCGTATTCTGAAGATGTTTACTCGATCTCCATTCTCCAGATGACCGGTTTTCGGCGTTTTCTCGTCCACATTTATTACAACACTTTACTTACACTTTTCACTGTGTGTTGAACGTTCGTTGTGTTTGCAGTGTGTAGTGTTGCCAACTGCGCCGTGTCTTTATCCCTCGTCTTTTGTTTGTGTTGTGTATATATGGTTTGATAGTTCATCAACGTACACGCGCGCGCGCGCGCGCGCGCGCGCGCGCGCGCGTGTGTGTGTGTGTGTGTGTGTGTGTGTGTGTGTGTGTGTATGTGTGTGTGTACTGATATTTAGTTCTATAGGTTTCGCTGTCATTATCTTAAAATGTTTTGAAGTGTGTTGTTTTAAGCGTTGCCCTACTTATGTTATTGGGTTGGGTTGGGTTGTTGTGGAGGACGAGACCAGACAGCGAGGTCATCGGTCTCATCGCATTACGGAAGGATGGGGAAGGAAGTCGGCCGTGCCCTTTCAAAGGAACCATCCCGGCATTTGCCTGGAGCGATTTAGGGAAATCACGGAAAACCTAAATCAGGATGACTGGACGCGGGATTGAACCGTCGTGCTCCTGAATGCGAATCCAGTGTGCTAGCCACTGCGCCACCTCGCTCAACACTTATGTTATTCAACAATCGTATACCGAGGAACAGAAATGGTTGTTCCCTGACCACCATTCCACAACAAGAGTATGGACATACATGCTAAACAACATAGGAAAAGCTCAGGTAAGTTGGGAGAAAGCTTGTCAGTGATCTCTTGAGATATCTATGGTGCAGCTAAGTCCATTTGGTACTTGTAGTTACAATATGATTTTATTCCATCTGAGTTTAATATCTAATAGGATACACTTTACTGATGTCCTAAAAATATTATTTATTTGATCGCTAATAGGCTTTTGGCTTCTTAGGCCATCGTGAAGTGATATTGTTATCACGCTTTTCCTGTCAAGCACAAACGGAAAATTCTTTAATGTCAACTATATTTGCTAATGATTGCATTGACACGTTTCATTTTATGCCATCCATACCAGTAAATGTGCCCATGCTGTATGACTTAAACAAGAGCTCCTAGTAACTGAGTACAGATGTTTTCATATCACACCAGTGAAGTATTGTCTTATGTACTCTCCCCCCCCCCCCCCCCCCTCTCGCCTACACATACATACACACAAAAAACCAGTTTTGGCGAAAGAGCAGTTTTTAATAACAAAAACATGTATTGCCTCAATCGATACATTTTTGTATCATCAAATTAACCGTCGGTTTTTGCCAAATGTCGGTTGCTGTAACTACTGGCCAAGGCGAATGACGAGTGCAGGCGCTTCATAGTGCACGGTCTTTCTGAAAAGAGATCGGTGCCGTGTTGCAAACAACACTACATAACGCTCATCTGCTATTGCCTCTTGTGTCCTGTAAAATAAAATTTCCGAAATTTCAACTTTTTTTGATGCCATGAACTAAAATAATCGTAACGACTTATAACTTTGCCATCATTGGCGCTACGACGAGCCACTCTCGACAAAAACTTGATCTGGAAGTTCCATATTTTCGCCTCGCAAAACGAGACTCACTGTATTTGCGCATTTGCTAACGACAGTGACGGTAAGATCGACTAGTGAACGTTCCAGAATGCTGACTATGTACAATGGTGATTTTAAAAATTATACTAGTTGTAATGTGTCTTATACCGAGATTTGGACAAGCGATGCGACGTATAAAGGAAATCAGTCAAAATGGCACACATTAGCCCAAGCAGAAATTTTAAAATAAATGTTTCTAAGTGAATGTACAATAGGCCATTGACCAATGACATATACTTACTTTCACATACCAGACGATTATCAGGTACGTGGCGCCTTCCATGCCGTTTGCACTGCGACAGTGAGGCGGTGGCTGGGCCTCCAGAGATGATCCACCTGTTTTTGTCTTTAAGGGTGGTACCACACCTAGTAGTCACCCTGCATAACCCGTCAAAACCATGTACTTGGGTTAGTCAACGTAATTGTCTACGTCACACAATTGTGGAGGCAGAGTCTGGTTGGCTTCCAAAACTGCGTAACGTAAAGAAGTACGTTGATTGTCGCACAAGTATGTGCATTTCGCAGGTTGTACTTTACACATAGGAAAGGTGACGCAGACAGAACTACGTTGAACAACATACAATGAAAACGTGATTTAATCCTAACAATAACAGCCTGGCAGCAAATTGATATAAGTCAAGAATTTGTCATATCTTTGAATCCCCATTGTAATTAAAATGTTTGAAGGTTTTCGTTCAACCTCGCCTCCTGTTCAATATACACTCCTGGAAATGGAAAAAAGAACACATTGACACCGGTGTGTCAGACCCACCATACTTGCTCCGGACACTGCGAGAGGGCTGTACAAGCAATGATCACACGCACGGCACAGCGGACACACCAGGAACCGCGGTGTTGGCCGTCGAATGGCGCTAGCTGCGCAGCATTTGTGCACCGCCGCCGTCAGTGTCAGCCAGTTTGCCGTGGCATACGGAGCTCCATCGCAGTCTTTAACACTGGTAGCATGCCGCGACAGCGTGGACGTGAACCGTATGTGCAGTTGACGGACTTTGAGCGAGGGCGTATAGTGGGCATGCGGGAGGCCGGGTGGACATACCGCCGAATTGCTCAACACGTGGGGCGTGAGGTCTCCACAGTACATCGATGTTGTCGCCAGTGGTCGGCGGAAGGTGCACGTGCCCGCCGACCTGGGACCGGACCGCAGCGACGCACGGATGCACGCCCAGACCGTAGGATCCTACGCAGTGCCGTAGGGGACCGCACCGCCACTTCCCAGCAAATTAGGGACACTGTTGCTCCTGGGGTATCGGCGAGGACCATTCGCAACCATCTCCATGAAGCTGGGCTACGGTCCCGCACACCGTTAGGCCGTCTTCCGCTCACGCCCCAACATCGTGCAGCCCGCCTCCAGTGGTGTCGCGACAGGCGTGAATGGAGGGACGAATGGAGACGTGTCGTCTTCAGCGATGAGAGTCGCTTCTGCCTGCGTGTTTGGCGCCGTGCAGGTGAGCGCCACAATCAGGACTGCATACGACCGAGGCACACAGGGCCAACACCCGGCATCATGGTGTGGGGAGCGATCTCCTACACTGGCCGTACACCACTGGTGATCGTCGAGGGGACACTGAATAGTGCACGGTACATCCAAACCGTCATCGAACCCATCGTTCTACCATTCCTAGACCGGCAAGGGAACTTGCTGTTCCAACAGGACAATGCACGTCCGCATGTATCCCGTGCCACCCAACGTGCTCTAGAAGGTGTAAGTCAACTACCCTGGCCAGCAAGATTTCCGGATCTGTCCCCCATTGAGCATGTTTGGGACTGGATGAAGCGTCGTCTCACGCGGTCTGCACGTCCAGCACGAACGCTGGTCCAACTGAGGCGCCAGGTGGAAATGGCATGGCAAGCCGTTCCACAGGACTACATCCAGCATCTCTACGATCGTCTCCATGGGAGAATAGCAGCCTGCATTGCTGCGAAAGGTGGATATACACTGTAGTAGTGCCGACATTGTGCATGCTCTGTTGCCTGTGTCTATGTGCCTGTGGTTCTGTCAGTGTGATCATGTGATGTATCTGACCCCAGGAATGTGTCAATAAAGTTTCCCCTTCCTGGGACAATGAATTCACGGTGTTCTTATTTCAATTTCCAGGAGTGTATTAGTGGGTAGATTCCAATGTAAATCCGTGCCGCTGCTTCATCGATATTTTACCAAGCATCACCCAGCCATATTTTACAGCCCTATTTTGTTCGTCTTTTCTTCTTACCTCTCTTGCTTTCAGTACATATTTCAAACATTGCTTAGAAATGTAGGCTTGCGGACCCATACGAGCAGGCATAAAATAGAGACATTAGGTTAACAATTTTTAAAATGTTCCATTCCGTAAAATCAAATTTAAGAACGCACTTTAATACGAAAGACCTCTCAAAAAAGTACAAGTAAAGTTTATTATCTATGATTACAGCTGTGTGGGCTGGCTTGCAATGCAATAATAACGAGAAAAAAGGTATCTCGTCAGGCATATTCAGAAAGTACGGTAGAAAATACGACGGCGACATTTGCCATCCAGGTTAGGCAGAACCTCTGGTTCACATCAGAATCTGACGAACACCTCAGGTACGATCACTTTGTGGCCCCGCTGCCACTGGCATCAACTAATCCAACCGCGTGGGTTATTTGGCTTTCCAATAGACTCTGAATTTACTTACATGTGATTCCCATCAGTTATGGACAAACTTCTTAACGGTTACTGCATTTGTTAGTGGTTTATTTAAAGCGTTCTTACGTTTGGCCAGCGCCTATCTCTTTTGTAATCTGCACTGTCAAAATAAAGTCTAGTGCTTGCGCCGGAAAAATCACAGTACGTTACTCATAGACTTTTTGGTGGCGTAGTGTCGCGTCGTCTCTTTCACAAGAGGCCTGAAGTCAGATTTCAGGAGCCACCTGATCTTTCCGGTCACTGAACCACAGAATGGCAGAAACGCAAGCTTTTCTATAACGCCATTTGGACGTGTTTTGCTTGGAAATACCTCCTGAATTAGCTGGCTGTAACTTTTTTGTCGTTGTAGCCACTCTCACTGAAGGTGGTTCAGTTCTTGTGGTAAGAGACAACATCTGCTCGTTGATCTAAGATCATCGAACAGTGCCCTTTTGAAACAGGTGCTAGTAGCTGAAATCGAGCAGATACTGGTGAATATGAACGAGTTTTTTTTTTTTTTTTTTTTTTTTAAATACACTGTGTCTGAGGCAGGGATTGGGTTCTCACAGAGGACGGCTTAAAGGAAAGGCAAATTATTTTATTTAGTCTTGCGTAAATTGACAACACGATGTAATATATTGATTATTCCTTGCTACTGTAGTGTTATCTTGAAGCTGTGAGAAAGGAGGCCAGGCGCTCCAAGGCGCGGAAGCAGAGACGATGCTGAGGGCCGACGAAACTAGCAGAGATATTGTTACATGCAGTAAACCGTAAGGGGAGAGCCTTGCGAAAATGCAGACGCCCCCAGACGCGGTCCCAGGGCGCTAGTTACTCTTCAAGGAATTAACATGTAACTTCATACGTCGTCTAGACGCTGTGGTAGGTTGCCACCGTGGAGCTTTGTAACCAATAGGCACGTACTAGCGTATAAAGCCAGGATTGATACCAGCCCTGACAACAGGAACGTCAATAGTCTCACAAGGGTTAGAAAGAGAGTGAAAACGCCAAAAACTGTTGACCTAGCAGTCTCTACTCGGGGAGCCCGAGGGGCGGGGCTAAATGACGTATAACGATAATGTTGCAAGCCTTAATTGGCAGAGCAGTTACGTTTCGCTTTCAGCTGATCAATGTTGATACCAAATACGGACTTAGCGCAATTGCATTAACATCCCCGCCTTAGGACCAGTAGAGGGGACAACTAAACTAAACCGTGATTGGCAGGCGCCTGCAAGAGACCTGGGGGATTGGCTGGGTGGCTTTAAGTCGGAAAAACAGTGCCCCCACGCGACTCTTTAAAACCCCTAGAGCCCGCATTTTGGCGGAATTCTCAGTCAGACAATCTGGGCGCCGAATCCGCGTCCGTCGACTCCAGCCTTGGTCCAGCTCCACGTGAGTCTTCTCTTGCACTTGAAGTGCCTCATTAAACAGTGTGACATTTAGCATGTTTTTTTTAATTTTTTTTTTTTTCAACTAAGTTGTTGCTTTAAGATGCTGCTAGTGTTTGTTACTGTGGTTAGCATCCACTCCTGGGACTTCTGCACTGGCTTCTGTTGTAACAGTGTTATTCATGCTTTTTTAACTAGCCTCCAGTGTATTAGTTAGTCCTGTCTGGAATAAACAACTATTTCAAAACCCTGTTTGTCCAAGAGCCTCCACAACGAGTTCCCTACCGAGTCTCACCATCTACATTTCTAGTAAATGCCTGTACAAGTGTTGGCTCAGACAGAAGAAAACAATCAAATGCCTTCACAGTAAATTGTCCTTCTGCCTTCTGCTCTGTACCGCTCGGGAGCGCAGACTGACCAGTAACCCCTTTTCTCCCTCTCCCACCTATGCCAGGACACGACAACGATTTGCAACCAAGACCTAAAGCAGTTTGCCATGAGATAAAGATTGAGTTCCTTGCAGGTGAAGTCCGTAGGTTCCAATGTCCAGAGACGCTGGAGAAAACTGAGATGTTCATTCTGTTGGCACTCGTGTGTTATTCCACAGCAGGTGTTACGATGGAGTACAGTGGTTAGTGTTTAGCGAGCAGCGACTTACTTGTGGCGTCGGTGAGCCAGTGGCCGTAGGGCAGGTAGTACCAGTAGCGCGAGTGCCTCTCCTGGTCCATGCCCGGGTAGTGCTTGAAGGAGAGCGTCAGGATGAAGCACAGGTACAGCAGGTCGGACACGGCCAGCGCGCACAGGTACGTGTTGGTCGAGGAGCGCATGCGCGGCCGAGACAGCACCACCGTCGTCGCCATGTTGCCCGTCACACCTGGCGGCAGTATCCACTCACATACACGCCGTCACCCAAAAACAACTGACGATCTTTTCAAAAATCACTGTTTATAATAAAATGTACACTATCAAGTCTCACTCTTATGACCACCTATTAGGACCCGTGCAAACGTCTAGATGAGGAAATGCTACTGACTTAGTCAGATGCTGGTGATGAGATGCAGATCCAGGGATGGTTGTGTGGTTCTGCGGGGTAGGTCATATTTTGTTATTGTTTCTTATCGCGCCCACCCCCAACTTCTCATCACCGCCTCTTTTAACGTGCCACAGATGCCTATGACTTTGATAGCAATAGACTGAACAAAATATACAAAAATTTTAATATAATAATAATTACTATTTGTCAAAAACGAAAGTTATGGACTAGTCAATATCAACAGAGCCTTTTTCCAGGGCGACTCACCAGGCCATTGCTCTATGATGGTTACAGAACAATTTTCGTTCGCCTTCAATGGCCATTTTAGTTAAGTATCACTTTTTTAATTTCCATTCCAATCTCCTAAAGCTTTTCGTTAGTCTAGTCCAGAACTCACTGTATGAGAGCTCATCAAAAAAGACAGACAGATTTTTTTCCAATGGCTTCCGTGACAGTTTCCTATCTGTACCGTGACTATATGAAAAGAGCGGTTTTTTATGAATAATGTCAATAGGTGGCAACACTTTCGTATCAGTTGCCGTTCGCAATAATGCTGCATTTTGTAGATGCTTTTTACATTTTGCATACCAAACAATGGAGGTGACGCGAGAGGCGCAGTACGGCGCAATAACTTTCTGTGTTCGTTAAAAATGATACAGCCACTGAAACTTACGAAAAGGTGCTGCAAGGTTACGGCGAAGCTGCACTACCTCGTGCAACAGTGTGTTGGCGGTTCAAAGAAGTCTGTGTTAAGCAAGACCGTCCTAGACTTTGGACTTATGCGGGGACTGAAGTCAAGAGCAAAACAGCTGCTGTGGTTACCCGTGAGGATTGGCGGATAACATTATGCAACCTTAGCGAAGTGTTGAGAATTTCATATGGCAGTGACACTACAATCATACATGATCATCTCCATATGAGCCGTGTATGTGCCCATTGGGTGCCACGTCTGTTGACTCCAGAACAAAATGCTGTGAGAATGGAGACAAGCCGTGAGGTGCTGCGTCTCTTTGCTGATGCTGGAATCGCTTACCAAAGGTGATGAGTCATGCCTGCCTCACTATGATCCTGAAGGAAAACGAGCCAACACACTGTGGAAATCGGCAGGTCCTCCAATACCAAGGAGGTGAAAGTTGTTCCATCTGTAGTGAAAGTGATGATCACGTTTTTTGACTGCCAAGGAATGATTTACCAGCAGGCTGTTTCCTCACACATCCCTTTTACAGCGATATACTACACGTCATTATTGGATAAACTGAGGGAGCACATTGCAAGGAAACGACCACAACTTTCTCAGACTGGGTGGCAATGCACGGCCTCAGATCGCAAATCAAGTCGAGCAGTTTCTGGTTCAATTCAAGATTATCTCTGTACCGCATCCTCCTTATAGTTTCGATCTTGCACCCTGTGATTTTTATTTTCTTTATTTCCATCACTAAAGGGAAAGCTCCTGGGCGTTTGATTTGAGAGCTCTGAAGCAGTATACAATAAAAGTGAGGCGATTCTCTGACAAAGAATCGCCTGCACCATGTGTTCAAGGACTGGCAGAGACGCTACGAAAAGTGCTTTCCAGTAGTAGGGGAGTACTTTTAAAAAGATCATGTAAACGCTGAACTCGAATAATAAACATCTGTGAAAAGAATCGGTTACAATCTTTCTTGATCAACCATTGTATTTAAGTGTTACATAATTATTGTGTAACTTTATCGATGTTTTCAGGTCATTTTAGTGATACATTTTCATGTATTGCACATCATAAAAATTCGAGCCATTACAGGCTCTATATAATTCTCACTAGGGGCATGTAGCCCCGCTGTCGCCTCCTCCCTGCGGACTCCCCAGAGACTCGTTGTCCCCATTGCTGTTCATGACTTCAGGATCAACTTGATTCCATTGTCAACCATGTTACAGAAAATAAACCTGAACTATCAAGCAGCGAGAAGTTCATAGACAATATCCCAGTTGGGAATCCACACAATGACATCAGGATGGAATTCGGATTAGACAAGTACGCCACAGTGGAACCAAACAAGAGCAAAATATTAGAAAATAAAGGCATCGAAGTGCCAAATGGGCAAATAAAAAAAGGCAAAAGTCAGAAGTCTACAAATATGTAGTTTTGCAGCTGCACATAATCAAGCATGAGCATCTAAAAAATATTGGTCAGGAAAGAGTGTATCCGAAGGGTCAGAAAATACTTTGAACAGCAAACTGAACGGTGGCAATACTATCCAAGCATTCACTACAAGGACCATACTCATCAACAGACACCCTGAAGACACTAGGAATTCATCTCAAGTAGATCTGGATAATTTGGACAGAAAAAAACACCATGCAGTCCATTATCGCAGCGTATCAACAGCCTGTAGTCGCCCAGAAAAACAGGCAGTAGGGGACTCTTGCCAGTGAGGTACACAGTGCAAGAAGAGCATGCATTGGTCGGCTATGTGAAAGTGAAACAGAGTCGGCTATGATTGAAATCTGCTGTCACAGAAAGTTTCTTGAGGTACAGCAAACCTAGAATCAGTACGAAAAACCTGTACTCCAGTGGTACAGTGACACCATGTGCACTAGGCATTGCATAGGGTGTTTTGGAGAAATAGATATAGAAAAGACCTGGTCTTGGCTGACTAACGGAAGTATAAAGAAGAAAACCGAAGGACTGATTTTTACTGCACAGGATTAAACCATCAGATCTAACGCCATCAATGCCAGAACCAAGAAATCAACGAAAGATCCGAAGTACAGACTCTGCAAAAAAGCTGGCGAAACAATTGACCAAATTCTGAGCAATTGTGTGAAGATCGCTCAGACTGATAACAAGCAGAGGTTAAAAGATGTTGCACGAATGATCAAACGGGGCATATGTCACAATAACCTTTTTCCTGTGGTACGTAAATGGTGGGTAACCAAGCCAGATAAAGTCGTGGACTATGAACGCGCCTAATTAATGTGGGACTTCCGATTCCAGGCAGATCGAATGCTGGAACACAGTACATCAGACATCACAATTGTGTAGAAAAGTGAGTGTTAATCACTAATATTGCCGTCCTAAGTGATAGCAGAATAGACAAGAAACAACTTGAAACTTCCAGATAAAAAGACTTGAAAATCGGACTGTGGAGACTCTGGTGTGAACCACTGAAAGTGAACCTATTGGTTCTCATCACAGTGGGAGATGTGCCAAAAGATCTTAATGGCCACTTGAGAACCATTGGCATTGATAAAATAGCCATTCACCACCTGTAAGAAGCTACTTTAGTGGCATGTGCATGAATTTTCCACCCATACATACCCCAGACATAGAGACTTAGGCAGTGTCCAGCTCAGTGATCTCATTTGTTTTGTTTACTGAAATAATAACAGTAATAATAATAGCAATAATAGATTTTGATATGAGTTCTCAGTAATAGCTTCAGCACAGTTTCCAAGGAATTGAAATAAAGAGAAATACTGAATCAGAAAAGTATTCATTGGACAATTTGAGGTATACATGTGTTATATGGTCGATTTAAGAACTATTATAGCAAAAGACACTCACAAATTTGACAGTCTCTTGATTTATCTCTTCTCTCTCATATATAAAGCAGAGCGTATGTTTTTGTGTAAGTCTGGTATCCCTCCCAAACCACTGGATCGATTTCAACCAAATCTGGCACAGAAACAGCACATCTCACAAGTATCAGCACTTGTAGCTCCAATAGGAGTGGAGATACTGGAAAAAAGATGCTCCAGCCCCTGGCATAAAGGCTGCCTGTATAAGAGACATATTGGGTAGCTGCCTGATCGACCTGCTTTGCATGCCAGCCAGCATGTTAGGGGCAAGAAAGACTTTTCCAGCCTACGACATGTAGGCTGTTCTGCATGACAGAGTAGTCTTAGCTTGATGTAAGGATGGCATGGTAGAGAGGGAGAGAGGAGGGGATGGATAGAGATAGTGGGAAGGAGGGTATGGGCACATAGGAAGAAGAGGAGACAGGCGGAATGTGAGGGAGAAGGAGATGGGTAGACAGTGTGGAGAAGGAGAAGCTGATCATCACAGAGAGGGTGTGGAAGAGAGGGAGGAGGAGAAGATGGACAAAGAGTGGTGGAGGAGGGGATGGACAGAGACAGGGAGAGGCGCGGATGGACAGAGAGAGGGGAAGAGGAGGTATTCAGAGAGAGAGGACGAGAGAGAGGGTGGAAGGTTGGGGGGAGGGGGGGGGAGAAGAAGATGAAGAGACAGAGAGTAGTGAGGAGGAGAAGTGGAAAATGATGGAAGAATTGATGGTAACAAAGAGGAGGCAATTATGTGGGCAATATTGTGTTGGATGCATACGTGGGCAAAACTGCCGGAGCAGGCTAGTTCTACATAAAATTTAAGTGTGGATTCAGCATTATCAGTATTTTCTTGACCACTACCATTGTGAATAAAGGTCTTAAGATACTGCTAATTTGTCGGATCCCCTTGTGAATGGGCGTTTCTAACTGGTTGAACAGTTTTCTGTAGGGGACTAGACCACTAGACCATATAGAAAGGTCCTTACACAAGCAACGTTAAACACATCTTGTGATTTCTAGATTACTTTGTAATTTTATGTGGTCTTAGTGATTTCATGTTACTGTGTTCTTCAAAAGTTTACAGAGAAATTTCGAAGTTCATGTATGTTACAATCCGAATATAGATGTTTTCGGGGTGTGAGGGTGAGGGTGGAAAGCCCCACTCCAGTGTGACATCCGGCCCTCCTCCCTCCCTCCCCCGCACACGATCTTCTCGTCATCCGCTACCACGTTATGGGAGCTATCATTACAGGAGAATTTGAAATACATATAACTAAAGACTTAAGCTACAGAGACACGGGCTATCAACTCGGCAAAGCATGGGAACCAGCATTAGCGGCTCTAAGACATCGTCAACCGCGGGCATACTAATGAAATGAAGTAACACAAAAGGGACATCGAAGCCAAGACAGTTTATGCATGCACCAGCAGTTTAGCCGTGCACGTCCCCCGTAGTCCGCCGCTTGCGCCTGCGCTTCTCCCTTGCATGAATTTTCCACCCATGCGATGATTGTGGCCCTTTTCTCGGCAGGGGGCTCCAGATGTCGACGATGACGTTACAACCCCGTCGCTTGGTGCCTGCACTTTTCTAGCAAACCGCAACCAGCGCATGAATTAGCGAGCCACAACACCAATGTGTCAGTAGCATCTGAATATTTTTGGGCAACATGGTTGTGGAGAGAAGCAGCGATTAGTATGATTAATCAATAATTCAAGAACAGTCTTAATCGCATTTATTATTGTTATAATACCGCCAACCGTCGACCAATGGTGTAAACGCCCAGAAGATGACCCCTTCGTCGGGTTGAAACCGGTTGGCGGTATTATAACAATAATAAATGCGATTAAGACTGTTCTTGAATTTTTGATGCATCTGAATATGGCTAGCAGCTGTCTAGTGGAAATATTGTGCAGTTTACACAGCGCTAATGCAACGGTTGTGAACCGTTCAAGCAGTTAATACATCGGAAGCGTCTTAAAACGCACTCTTCAAAAACAACAAAGCCTCTGGGGAAGTTCCATAATGGCAGAAATGCTGAAACTAGTTGGAGAAAACACAGACAGGTATGTGCACACTAAAGTCCTCGACGTATGAGCTAGCAAGAAATTCCCAGACGATAGGACCTCAACCATCATACACCCATTTAATAAAAATGTAGCAAAACAGACCCGCTGAATAAGGACGAGGATTGCTCCTTGCACTCACACACAAAATCTTTCCCAAAATCCTCTGACGACAAGTAATGAGACAAACAGATGATGTTATGGCGAATATCAGACAGGTTTTAGAGCAACAAGAAACGAACAGACAGTGGATACCTACCTTCGTACAGCTCTAAAATACGTACAACACTGTGAATAGAGCCATTCTCTTTGCAATACTTAGAGGACTATGGCCCAATCAAAACCTCTGTAGCACTTGATGCAGGTCACCCTGTGCAACACCAAATCCAAAGAGAAGTTTACAGGACAACCATGAGAACTTTCCGATCAATACAGAGGTGAGGCAAGGAAATGGTATTTTATGTATATTATTTGACTGTGTCCTAGAACAAATCATTAGAGAATGGATGAAGAATCCCTTGCCTGACTTTTGGTGATGACCTGTCCTCACAGGTAAACAATGTGCAAGAGTGTTCTATGGAACTCCAAACACTGCATTTAGTAACTGGGAAAACACCTCTGTTGATCAAAATCGAAAAGACTGAATTCATTACCAGTCTTAATGACGTCCTTACAAAGATAGGAGTCGGCGCCACCAAGCGGTAACGAAAATCGTAAAAAACCTCGGAGACGGGAGCTGAGATGATCTAAGTGAAACGGTAGCTGTCGAACAAAGGAAAATCATACTAGATACTTGTAGAGAAATGTACACCTCGAAACATCTATCGATAAACATCAATCTAAGATACTATAAGACAATAGTCAGACCGTCAGTCCTCTATGGCTCAGAGTGGCTATTCCTAACTGAGAAGATTCCAATAAGAGTCCTCAAACTAGAAGGGATGAAATTCCTACGAAAGATAGTAGAACCAGAGATCCTACCAGATGGGAGATGATGATACAAAACTAATCGTGAACTTTGCTAACACCAAGAGAACATCATCGACGCCATGAGAAGAAGAAACTAGCTCTCTATGACCACCTGTGCAGAATGGATCCCATAGTCTGCCTTATAAGACTACGAAGTAGTCAACAATGTCAAAGCCACTGGAACCTTGCTGTTCATCCAAACAGAGAAACACATTGCAGAACTGCAGATTAGGCAAGACTTGCTAACTAACAGGCGTGACTATCATTAAGTTATTGAAACTAAGCGCCTACTAACATCCCTTGTAGTTGTTAACCACTGTGTACCAGACAATGTTCCGAGGAATGCAAGATAGATTTCAGCTGGAAATTGAAGAATACTGGGCGTACAGCAACGCTGAAGACAGTAACGAGAAAACAGCTACTAAACTTCACTAACATCATCATACTTGGCAGATGACAACAGGAAATCAAAAACACAGTCGCCGTGGTACTCAACTGGCCCAAATGTGTATAAAAAATACATAAATAAATAAAAAAAGATTCGATTGCAATATGACCCATTGAAAAAAAACAAAACGAATAAAATGAATCACCTTTCTGCACGATAACCACGTAACAGGGATAGACAAACGGAAGCATAATAACATATTGATAAAAGAGGAGGATAAAGTAATGAATGATTCACATCGCCTAGCGAAACATGCTGATGGCAATGCAGATAATTTGCAGCAAAAATTCTCAAAAACAAATATAACACATTTAATTAATCACGCACTAAATATAATAACGTTACTACTAACCACAGAACGTGAAACCAGTGAAAGTGTACGAAATCTTAAAATTAAAGTAGTCTTAGATGAAGTATCATTGTGTGTGGTGAAATATGCATACATAGTATACAAGCTTCTTTAACAAATGTGACGGATGAGTCATTCACATGACGGAAATTTCCAATATATTTATAACAGGCAAGTGTTCTGCATCTTCTACAGAAAGATAATGCAGAAAATGTAGAAAAAAATGGTTCAAATGGCTCTGAGCACTATGGGACCTAACATCTTAGGTCATCAGTCCCCCAGAACTTAGAGCTTCTTAAACCTAACTAACCTAAGGACATCACACACATCCATGCCCGAGGCACGATTCGAACCCGCGACCGTAGCGGTTGCGCGGTTCCAGACTGAAGCGCCTAGAACCCCTCGGCCACTTCAGCCGGCAAAATGTAGAAAACTAATGGTTCGTTTCCTGCTGTCACAAAGTAATACAATCAACTATGAATGGCAGATTAATGAAGTGCTTAAATAAATACAACCTTCTAAGCGAAGCAGAGTTTCGTTTCCGAAATGTAGAAGTACAGAATTAGATACAGTAGAAGTCGCACAAGTGGTACTAAAAAGGTAATTTTTTAGTGAAAAACTTACCAGATGCAAATAAATTAATTTAGGATTGCCTCAGTATAGCATGTTAGACCAATACTATACCTTATATGCTTGAGTTACCACTGCTCAGAATGCAATAATGTGACATTGAATAGAAAGAAAACAAATAGCACGAATTTCAGTCTGCAGAGGGAGAATGACACTGTTAAATTAAATTTAGATGACACCTTTACAGACTGCGCAACAAACAAAAAATTACTAGGAATGAATATTAATTGTCAGTTGAAGTTGTGCGAACAAACAAAGGTCCTTGTAAACACAATGTCATCAGCATATTATGTCTTTAGAGTCCTGTCATCAGTGTGTAACAACCACAGTTTTTTGGTTACATGCTTTTCATATGTTCTCTCAGCTCTTAGTTATGGAATTATTTTCTGGGGAACAAATACACAAAATATGAACGTAGTTTTCAAATCTCAGAAAAGAACCATAAGAACAATAACCAAAAATAATAGTCGAGCTCGTTGTAAAGATGTGCTCAAACCAATGGTAACTTTAAATAAGCCATGTGAGTACATTTACCGACCACTTGACCACATCAAAAGTGAAATGATTTGTCTAAAAGTAAGAAATAAAATAGGTTATAGAATCATTTGACGCCCCTTTCAATGATGCCCGAAGTTATGTGCAGCGAAGAAGGTGTCTACTGAGAATTTTGAAAATAAAAGTAATTAGTAACATGATTTGTCTAAGAGTAAGAAGAAAAACAGAGTATAGATAAGCTTGAAGCACCTTAGAATGATAATCGAAATCATGCACAGCAGCTACTACGCTCTTATTTCAGTGACTTACAGAGACAACTCACAATGAGTGAAATTCTGCCAGACAAATACCCTCCAGTACTGTTTGAAATTCTAAGATACCAAGTTAAAAACGTTGATCTTTAAATTCCTAATCGCCCACGTTTTTGCTGTACATAATTTCGAGCATCACTGATAAAAAATGTAAAACAAATAAATAATAGTAATAACAATAGGACTAATAATAATAATAATAATGAACACCTATTATTTTGTATAACTCTTCCACACTGTTCTTGCCCTGGCAAACCTTACCCCCAAAGCTATGCAGTGAATAATACTAACTCCTTACCCCTTTCTGAGCTCAACATCTCATTCCTTATAGAAGGATGATGACACCGTTTTTCAGGCTAGCAAACGGGAAGCTGCGGTATACAGAATAAAAGCGGAACTAGTCACCATGGTCCTGACGTCAACTCATAGTACGTGTGGTATGAAATAAGTCGCTTATAGTGTAGGTAGTGTGGCCAGTGACAGGGAATGAGAAATGAATGAACAGTGTACCACTAGTTTTATGTTGTCAAATAACTTATTCATAGAACAGTATTGTGCACTAGGGATAAACCGAATGGGGTAGTACTGTTCCAAACAGACTGGTCTTGTATCTGGTGGAGGCTCCTGTCTCTATTCTGCCATGAAGATTTGGGTTTTTCGTGGTTTCCTTAAATTATTTCGAGCAAATTCCTGAATGTTTCCTACTACAAGGCGACGGCCTACTGCCTGCCCCATTCCAGTTAAAAACTACTAGGACTTGTAGACAGGTTCGAGTGCATAGTATTTCTAATAGGAATCCATGTCTGGAAACGTACCGTATATGTCCTATGACAATTTCAATTCAGAAGTTTAGCTAACCCACTTCTGCTTGAGGAATTGAATTAGGTGTGACGCTGTATAGTTATTAGGTAACGATTCGAAATGAAACCAAAGGAAAAACCATTTATCATTTAAGCACATTTGTTTGTTTTAATATTTAAACTAAGTGTTTATATTTTTCCAGATACTGTATGAGCAGAACAGTACCGATGCATTACAACAGCGGCTCGAAGCGACGACCACTATCGCTCTTAGAGACACTGTACCTACGAAGCACGCTCTGGTATACACTCTCCATCCCACCTTGCGTCTCTTCAATTTCTAGCACAGCGGCCAGAACTCGCGCCAGAAGATCTTCCTTTGTCGTTACTGGGGTCTCGGAAATAATACTTTGCAGACGACCCCACAAGAAGTACATGTCACCCTGTGTTCGCTATTGCATACCAGGCAGGACAAGCAACTCTGAGACGTTTTCTGATAGTCCTCAGAATCCTGGATTTGTAGTCGTAGTGAATGCAACGAAAACATTCTGTAGGTCATAACACTGCTCTCGCCATCTTCTGTTCGCTTTCGCAGAGAGTACTGATCAGCATTGGCCTCATACTTAGCTTGCGTTAATCATGAAGTGGAAAGTCCCAAAGGCTAGAAAACTAACGACCAGGTGACTTCCGTATATTAAAAGGGTAAAAGAACGGACACAAAAAATTAGAGGCCTATATTCCTAATGTAATTTTGCTGCAGAATTCTTGAGCATATTCTAATTTTGAATATAATAAATTACAAAATACAAACATGAATTCTTAACAGACGAATGGGAAAACTGGTAGAAGCCGACCTCGGGGAAGATCAGTTTGGATTCCGTAGAAATGTTGGAACACGCGAGGCAATACTGACCCTACGACTTATCTTAGAAAATAGATTAAGGAAAGGAAAACCTACGTTTCTAGCATTTGTAGACTCAGAGAAAACTTTTGACAATGTTGTCTGGAATACTCTCTTTCAAATTCTGAAGGTGGCAGGGGTAAAATACAGGGAGCGAAAGGCTACATACAATTTGTACATAAACCAGATGGAAGTTATAAGAGTCGGGGGGCATGAAAGGGAAGTAGTGGTTGGGAAGGGAGTGAGACAGGGTTGTAGCATATCCCTGACGTTATTCAATCTGTATATTGAGCAAGCAGTACAGGAAACAAAAGAAAAATTCAGAGTAGGAATTAAAATCCATGGAGAAGAAATAAAAACTTTGATGTTCGCCGATGACATTTTAATTATGTCAGAGGCACCAGAGGACCTGGAAGAGCAGCTGAACGGAATGGACAGTGTCTTGAAAGGAGGGTATAAGATGAACATCAACAAAAGCAAAACGAGGATAATGGAATGTAGTCGAATGAAGTCGGGTGATTCTGAGGGAATTAGATTAGGAAATGAGACACTTAAAGTAGTAAATGAGTTGTGCTATTTGTGGAGAAAAATAACTGATGATGGTCAAAGTAGAGAGGATATAAAATGTAGACTGTCAATGGCAAGGAAAGTGTTTCTGAAGAAGAGAAATTTGTTGACATCGGGTATAGATTTAAGTGTCAGAAAGTCGTTTCTGAAAGTATTTGTATGGAGTGTAGCCATGTATGGAAGTGAAACGTGGACAATAAATAGTTTAGACAAGAAGAGAATGGAAGCTTTCGAAATGTGGTGTTACAGAAGAATGCTGAAGATTAGATGGGTAGATCACATAACTAATGAGGAGGTATTGAACAGAATTGGGGAGGAGTTAGTGGCACAACTTGACTAAAAGAAGGAATAGGTTGGTAGGATATATTCTGAGGCATCAAGGGATCACCAATTTAGTATTGGAGGGGAGCGTGGAGGGTAAAAATCGTAGAGGGAGGTCAAGAGATGAATACATTAAACAGATTCAGAAGGATGTAGGTTGTAATAGGTACTGGGAGATGAAGAAACTTGCACAGGATAGAGTAGCATGGACAGCTGCATCAAACCAGTCTCTGGACTGAAGACCACAACAACAACAACAACAACAACAACAACAATAAATTACCTTGAGAGAAAAAGCTTCCATCCAGAAGTCAAAACTGATTTTAATCGATCGTTCTTGAGAAACTCAGTTTTCTATTTTCTAGCAGGATATCCTTTGAACACTGAATGGAAGGCAGCAGACAGATGAGCATGCCATTTTCTCGCAGAATATCCTTTGAACTATTAATGCAACAGGCCGATGCCATATTCCTAGTTTTCTGAAAAGCGTTTGACACAGTGCCCCATTGCAGACTACTGACGAAGGTCTGAGCATAAATACGTAGGTTATCAGGTAAATGATTGGATCGAGGACTTTTTAAGTAATAGAACCCTGTCCCTTGACGGCGAGTGTTGTTCATTGGGAACAAACGTATCGTCAGATGTGCCCTAGGAAAGTGTATTATATACTCGTCCGATCTGACTGATAGGGTGAGCATCAATCTACGACTCTTCCCTAATGACACTGTGTCGTCTTTGACTGACTGTGGAAGGATACAGAATGATGGATAGATTTTATCTTTGATACGATGAATGGCAAGTTGCTCTACGTATTGGAAGTGTAATTTAATAAGGATAAGTACAGTCACGTCGATTATAAACTCTAGAAAAACGGTGCAGAGGGACATGAAATGGGACGGTTAAATAAGGTAACAGGCAAAGTGAATGGTCGATTTTGGTTTATTGGTAGAATTGTAGGAAAGTGTAGCTCATCAGTAAAGGACACCGCGTACATATCACCCATGCGACTCATTTCTGAATACTGCTCGAGTGTTTGCGATCACCACTTGCTCGGATTAGAAGAAGACACGGAAGAAATTCAGAAACGTGCTCTAGATTTCTTACTGGCAGGTTCAGTCAACAAGTGAGTATTATGGAGAGGCTTCGTGAACTCAAATGGAAGTGTCTGTAGGGAATAATACACACTTTGTACGTTGAGAACCGGTATATGCGTCAGACTGCAGAACGCACCCGCTGCCACCAACTTACATCTCGCGCAAAAACACGAAGACAAGGTAAGAGGGATCAGGGCTCGTACGGACGCATAAACACAGTGTTTTTTCCCTTGCTCCATTTAGGAATGGAACAGGAAAAGGAATGTCTAGTAGTAGTACTAGCCACACTTCGATATGTACCGTATATTGTGTTGCGGGGTATGTACGTAGATGTAGATGTACAGCGTCTGTAGAGTTTGCACTCCACCGTCTTGATCGATGCAGACGTTATTTCTCTGCGTCAGAGTTACGTATGTTGTCTGTTTCGCTGAACTGTTGTGTTGTCAGTAATGACGTTCTCTGGTTCATTTGGACGGTGTTTCAATACAGTAATTCGGTTGTCTCACAGGCATTGTTCTATTCACGGTTCACTTCGTAAATGAGCTGCTAAAGTTTTAGGAAGCTTAAGTTTTACTATCAATATTCTCAAAAGTTTCATTATTCAGTTCACAATTTACCAGAAAAGCTCGTGAAATGTTTAGCATCTTCTCCAGTTCAGAAATGTTCATCAACTTGGTCAGAGGTTAGTAATTATCACTTTTTACAACTCGCATAAGCTCTATTCTTTTTTCGTAACAGATTGTATCAAAGAAATTCTCAATATTACAGCCCTCATACAGCCTTGTTTCGTCATTGCACTTTACAGGACTTTCTTCATTTACTAGATGTTAGGGAAAGTGCTAATAATTGTCTAATTCAACTGTTTGCTCCCTGAATTAACATGTTCACTTACATGTTAGTACTTTTGCTCTTGAATTCTTTCAATCGTTACCAAAGATCTTGAGGGACACGCAACTGTGACTTTATGTTGTCTTACTTGGCTTTTCATACTTCACTACATAGATTCCTAGGCAAATACATAGTATAACATTTGTCTTCAACAAAAGTGCCATCAAAGAAGTCACCAAAATATTGGCTGGTGCAGTAGTATTCCTTTGTTTTCTCTCTTACTTCTAGCAAAACTTTCTCGTGGAGTATCTTGATGATGACGTTTGATTTGTGGGGAGCTGAACTGCGCGGTCATCAGCGCCCGTACAAAGTCCCAATTTTCACACAGTCCAAATTAGCAATGCTCACGAATGATGATGGTGAAATGATGAGGACAACACAAACTCCCAGACCCCAACTTGGCCGGTAATCGAACCCAGTACCCCTTGATCCAGAGGCAGCAACGCTAGAAACTAGACCACAAGCTGCGGACAGTATCTTGTACTCGAATTACCAGAATGTAGCCGGCCGGAGTGGCCGAGCGGTTAAAGGCGCTACAATCTGAAACCGCACGACCGCTACGGTGGCAGGTTCGAATCCTGCCTCGGGCATGGATGTGTTTGATGTCCTTAGGTTAGTTAGGTTTAAGTAGTTCTAAGTTCTAGTGGACTTATGACCACAGCAGTTGAGTCCCATAGTGCTCAGAGCCATTTGAACCATTTTGAACCAGAATGTATTTTGTTTCTGTAATAGAGTTATTTATTAAAAACAGCCATCACATTAGGCGACGGGTTTCTCACCTCACTGCACACTTGTTCATAAAACAGTCCACATTAAAAGTATCCCAAGTGACTTTCCAAAGTTAGATTTTGATATGAGTGGAGGCCATGGCGTCGTCATTATTACGACTGGGACTTATAGTTTAACAGCTCTTCAAAGATGCGAAGATATTACATATTCTGTTAATGAGACTTCTTTAATTCATCGCATAATGTGTCAGAGTAGCGTTTATCGGTTTTATAGCCGGCAAAAGTAGGTGATAAATTTTCAAATTTGATTATGATATTCCATCGTCTAGCATTTTTTATCCACTGAATTGCATGTCGTGCAGTTGATTCACATATTTGTTTATTCCAACGGTTCCTGGTAGTTAACATATATTATTTGCACTAACCGTACTGTACTGTTTATTATTTCAATCTTTATCACACGTTTCTTGAGACACAGCACACCAAAATCAAATATCTCTGTGTGTTTATCAGCCTATATCTTTTGGAATTGTAACTTTATTTTGCTCTGTCTACTAGTTTACAACACTACCGTATCAGAAACAGAAGAAATATATACACTGTACAGTTCTGGAACTACTTCGGCCGGGAAATACGGTACGTCCTTAGAACTTTACATTCTCTCGAAGTCGTATTTCAATTTCTCTGAATCTCCAATGATACGCAGTACGTCAAGATGTCCATTTACAGCGGTGGACCTCTCTTGGAGCGGTCCGACTTGTCTGCCGGTAGCTCCGCGGCATGGTGCAGCTGCCAGTTGTTGAAGATGGCCTTTGTTTTTCAAATGTCCACGGCGCATGAACAACGTGTGATTCGTTTCCTATGGAGCAAGGGGCGAACGCCCATCGGAATCTACAGGAAATGCAGCCTCTATATGGGGGTAAAGTGTCTTGATTTGAGAAGTGTGAGGAGGTGGTGGTGTTGTGAGTTTGCGAAAGGCCGTGAAGACTTGCATGGCGATGAGCGTTCGGAGAGGCCGAGCTCGTCGCTTACCGACAACAACGTTTTCCGCCTGGATGCAGTGATGAAAACCGGCAGTTATTGTTCCACACTGTCACGTTTGCGTGCTGCCATCAGGAAGAAGCGCCGATGATTTCTCGATGTGAACAATTTGGTTATCCTCCACGACATTACTGGGCCACATGTGATAATCAGAATCACCGACAAGCTCCGGTCCTCTCAGTGGGAGAGTCTGAACGAACCACCATATAGCCCGGACCTCGTCCTTAGAGATTTTGACGTTTCTGGTCTGTTGAAGAAGTTCCTGGCAGGAAAGCGAGGGTGAAGCCAAGGCAGGCGTCCAACGGTGGTTCCACTGTCAACCGGATGAATTCTACCACAGAGGCATCACAAACTTAGTATTGCGATGGAACAAATGTCTGAATCGCTGTAGGGATTATGTGGAAAAATTGTGTAAGATACGTAGAATAGTACATATATTTGTAATTACCTTTATGTACCTCATTTCGCCTAACAAGAAATAGAGGCGAAGGCTTTTACCACTATAAACCACATGAAAGCCATGAGTGAACAATATTTTCAACCCGTGTTCAGCTTTCTAGACATCTGTCAGTTGCCCGTAAGTCCTCGTAGATGAAGAGAACGTTTAGCGATAACAAACCAGGTATTTTGTGCAGCGAATCGTTTTCCCTCCGCTTGCGTTTCACCATATGAAAAAGTAAAATATTCTTTATAAATAGAAAATAAAATCAGTTTTTAGCAGCGGTTCCAAATTTGGTCCCCGGACGAAAAGTGGAACTGGGAGGGTGACGAAATGACGGACGACCCCAGATTTATTACAATGTCCTCCACAGCAACGTACCCCAAACCCTTGACTATAGCGAATACACGACAGAAACTACAACACTCGACTGAAATAAAGCCCAATATTTGAGCACAAAGCAGTACTCACACTAGGAATAGCACGCTGTTAATTTAACTGCTGAACTAACTCGCCTCAGCGTAAAAAGATGAATTCCCCCGTACACGGCAGCTGAGCGTTCTGTACACAACAGCCTTTCTCAACAACAATGAACTGAGGTCACGTATGAGTACGCAGCTAAACATTACTTACCAACTTCGGATACCGGGAATTCTAAGGGGGACGGAATTAGGAACAGGGACGATATTAGGTCCACTTATCTCAGCATTCTTAGTAGATTTTTACTTGCTTCCATTTCGTTGTAATGCGAGTACTATTTTTGTCGAAGTGGCAAAGTACGAGGCGTTCTTTAATGACGAGCATATGGTTGACAAAAGTTTCTTGAGAGATCAGCTAGCGTTAAGAGCAATAGCATTCACACACCCTGCCGGCCAGTGTGGCCGTGCGGTTAAAGGCGCTTCAGTCTGGAACCGCGTGACCGCTACGGTCGCAGGTTCGAATCCTGCCTCGGGCATGGATGTGTGTGATGTCCTTAGGTTAGTTAGGTTTAATTAGTTCAAAGTTCTAGGCGACTGATGACCTCAGAAGTTAAGTCGCATAGTGCTCAGAACCATTTGAACCCTTTTCACACACCCGTGTGAGGCTACTCACAGCAAAAGCGGCCTGTGTCCCTGACGGCGATGTAATGTCGTTGACCCTGGTTCAAAATGGTTCAAATGGCTCTGAGCACTATGCGACTTAACTTCTGAGGTCATCAGTTGCCTAGAACTAAGAACTTATTAAACCTAACTAACCTAAGGACATCACACACATCCATGCCCGAGGCAGGATTCGAACCTGCGACCGTTGCGGTCACGCGGTTCCACACTGAAGCGCCTAGAACCACGTTGACTCTAAAAGCGGGTTTTCGTCCTGACTTTGTCATGGGTGTGAGTTTTAAACGTGCCGTTTCTGAGAGTCTCAGCTAAATATATACACGGTGATTATAATTAAACTTTCTAAACCCTGTAGAAATACAACCACTGGTCAGAATGACGTCATATTGCTACAAAATAGTGTGAAAATTGATCAATAGATGGCGCTTTATGTGTCAGAATACATAAATGAATGCACCTGTCATGCTCACGACCCACTGAAGTTGGTATAAACACGCCGAGTACACGGCTTTTCCTCCTTTTGCGTCTGCGACTTTCGCCATGACTGTCTCAATGCAGGCTCGCTCTCCGCTTTTAAAGCTGTATTACAAGAATGATGACTGTGCACACGTCGCTCTGCAGAAGTTCCGGAAACTGAAGGGTTTCAAGAAAGGCGTTGGTCCGATGACTGCCGTGGGTCTGGAGAAAATGATTCGGAAGTTCGAAGAGACGGGTTCTTTTGGTGTGCAACCTGATAGAGCGAGGAAACGAATTGTTTCGACGCCAATGGAAGCTGTGGCCACAAGAATGCAGAAGCAGACGAGTGATGGTGTGCAAACGTGTACTGCCCGAACATTGGAAATACCAGTGATCACGGTGCGTAAAATCTTACGAAACATCCTTCTTTGCTATCCATTCAAAATTACCCACGTGCACGAGTTGCTTCCTGTTGACCTGCGAGCAAGAGAAACCTTTGCTTTAGAATTTCTTGCTCGCGTGGAAGTGGATAATGATTGGCCGTAGAAGATTTTGTCGGCAGACGAAGCCTGCTTCCATCTGACAGGACATGTCAGTACACAGAATTGTCGAATATGGGCAACGAAAAATCCACACCCAAATACCTGCTTAAAGGAAGTGCCTCTAACTAAGGGATCACCTCCAGAGGATGTAATGTTTCCAGGTGGAGAAGGAATTAGCATATTTCATCAAAATATAAGAGGTATTAGAGATAAAGTCAGTGAACTGCTAATAGATGTTAACTCTGAAATTATTGGTATATCAGAGCACCACTTAAATAATTTGATAATTCAGAGGCTTCCTTTACCAGGTTACAGGAGTTCCTTGCGGGGTGGGGGAGTGGCTCTGTACGTAAAAATCAGTATTTCATTTGAGTCCATAGACGTATCACGACACTGCACTGAACAGATATTTGAAAGTTGTGCAGCATTAGTTGAATTTAGTGAAACTAAACTTCTAATTGCTGTTGTTTATAGGTCCCCTAACTCCGACTTCAGAGCATTTTTGCTTAAGCTAGAGAGGGTTCTTGATTCACTTTGTAGGAAGTACCAGAAAGTAGTTCTGTGTGGTGACTTCAATATTAATTTTGTACATGATTGTGCAAGAAAAAGGATGTTGGTAGATCTCCTAAATTCATATGATCTGATGCAAACTGTGTTTTTTCCAACTAGGGTGCAGGGGAACAGTAGCACAGTCATAGAAAATATTTTTATTCATTCTTCATTACTAGATGGGCATTCTGTTAGTAAGAGGGTGAATGGACTTTCAGACCATGATGCACAAATTTTAACACTAAACGGTTTTTGTACTCAAACCAATGTCGTATTTAATTACAAACTACGTAGGAAAGTTAATCCAACAGCAATAGAGAGTTTTTCAAAACTTGTCAAGGAACAAGAGTGGCAAGATGTTTATAGTGCCGATAATATAGATGATAAATACAATGCTTTCCATAACACATTTCTCATGCTCTTTGAGAGTTGCTTTCCATTAGAACATTCTAAACGGGGTACTAGCAGTAATGGACAGCCCGGTTGGCTGACTAGTGGGATAAGGATATCATGTAGAACAAAGCGGGAATTATATCAAAATGTAAGAAGTAGTCACAATCAAGCTACAGTAGCCCATTACAAACAGTATTGTAAGGTGCTTAAAAATGTTATTGGCAAAGCAAAAAGTATGTGGTATGCAAATAGAATAGCTAATCCACAGGATAAAATTAAAGCCATATGGTCAGTTGTGAAGGAAGTGTCTGGTCAGCAGCACAAGGTTGACGATATAAAGTCAGTTTGCAGTAATAATATTTCTGTTACTGATAAATCAGATATATGTACAGTATTTAACAACCATTTTCTGAGCATTGCTGGTGAATTAAATAAAAATTTGGTATCTACAGGAAATCATATAAATTTCTTAGCAAATGCCTTTCCGAGATTGACGTCTGAAATATTCCTCTGTGATACAGACAAGAGGGAGATCGACACAATAATCAAATCACTGAAGACTGAGGACTCTCATGGTTATTATGGAGTGTCTAGTAAAATATTAAAGTACTGTGCTGCACATGTTAGCCCTGTATTTAGCCATATTTGTAAGTTTTCCTTTAGGAATGGTCAGTTTCCTGAGCGATTAAAGTACTCAGTAGTAAAGCCTCTTTATAAAAAGGGAGAAAGGGATAATGTAGATAATTTTAGACCTATTTCTATGCAATCAGTGTTTACAAAAGTTATCGAAAAGGCTGTGTATGTAAGGTTAATTGATCATTTTATATCACACGATTTGCTATCAAATGTACAGTTCGGCTTTAGAAGTCGTTTGACAACTGAAAATGCTATATTATCTTTTCTCTGTGAGGTACTAGATGGGCTAAACAAAAAGTTTCGAACGCTTGGCGTATTTTTTGATTTAACAAAGGCATTTGACTGTGTTGATCACGCAATATTGCTCCAGAAGTTGGACCATTACGGAACAAAGGGAGTAGCTCACAATTGGTTCACCTCTTACTTTAGCAACAGGCAGCAAAAGGTCATTATTCACAATGTTGATAACGGCTGTGATGTGGGATCTGAGTGGGGTACTGTCAAGTGGGGGGGGGGGGGGGGGGGGTGCCCCAGGGATCCTGTTCCTTATTTATATAAATGATATGCCCTCTAGTATTATGGGTAACTCTAAAATATTTCTGTTTGCTGATGACACTAGCTTGGTAGTAAACGATGTTGTATGCAACATTGACTCGGTTTCAAGTAGCGCAGTACATGACCTCAGTTCATGGCTTGTAGAAAATAAACTAACGTTAAATCACAGTAAGACTCAGTTTTTACAGTTTCCAACACACAATTCAACAAACCTTGACGTTTTAATCTCACAGAACGGGCATATGATTAGTGAAACTGAACAGTTCAAATTCCTAGGTGTTCAGATTGATAGTAAGCTGTCGTGGAAAGCCCACGTTCAGGATCTTGTTCAAAGACTTAATACTGCCATTTTCACTATTCGAACGGTATCGGAAGTGAGTGATACTTCGACACGTAAATTAGTCTACTTTGCTTACTTTCATTCACTTATGTCGTATGGTATTATGTTTTGGGGTAACTCTTCCCAGTCTAGAAGGATATTTTTGGCTCAGAAACGGGCGGTTCGGGCAATAAGTGGTGTGAGTTCACGAACCTCTTGTCGACCTCTGTTCACGAGTCTGGGTATTTTGACATTAGTCTCTAAATATGTATATTCCTTATTGTCGTTTCTTGTTACCAATATTAGTTTATTTCCAACAGTAAGCAGCTTTCACTCGGTTAATACTCGGCAAAAATCAAACCTCCATTTGGATCTGACTTCCTTAACTCTTGTGCAAAAAGGTGCGCAGTATACTGCTGCATCCATTTTCAATAAGCTGCCACTCGAATTAAAACATCTTAGCAGTAATCCACGCGCTTTCAAATCGAAACTGAAGAGTTTCCTCATGGGTCACTCCTTCTATTCTGTCGAGGAGTTCCTTGAAAAATTAAGATGATTCTCATTGTATTGCTGATAGCGTTTGCTTAAACTTATGGACTGATTTTCTTTCAGGTTCATTAACATTTATTTTTATCTGTTATTACTTTTTATGTTGTAAGTTCATGTACTGACACGTTCCATGACCTTGGAGATTTGCTCCTCAATTTGGTCCTACGGAACTTGACATTTAAATAAATAAATAAATAAAAATCAACCAGTACCACTTCATCCTGAAAAGGTCACTGTCTGGTGCTGGTTTACGGCTTCACTTATCATAGGGTCATATTTTTTCGAAGAGACAGCTACTTCCGGTCCTGTTACTTGTACCGTCACTGGTAAGCGCTGTGAGTTTCTTTTGTACAATCACGTCATACCATCTCTCCAACAGCGTGGATGTGTGGATAGGATCATTTTTATGCAAGATGCGCACCTCCGTACATTGCAAATCCAGTTAAGCAGCTGCTGAAGTGCCATTCCGGAAATGCTAAAATTATCAGCCTCCATTTTCCTGCAGCCTGGTCGTCCAGATCACCTGATCTTAATCCGTGTGACTCCTAGCTGTGGAGCTATCTGAAAGATGTTGTGTTCAGCGTTCCGATTGCAAACTTAGCTGCATTGAAGGCATGCATTGCGCAACATTTTCTCAACGTGACCCCAGAAACACATCGATCAGTTGTGGAACATGCTGTTTCTCGATTTCAACTTGTTGCAGAAAACGGTGGACAGCATATTGAACATGTTTTGCTTCAGTCATACGGAAAGTAATACTCCGATTCGATTTTGATTGATGCTTTGTATGTGGTTTTTGGCTTCAGGACAATTAAAAACCGATTTTTCCCATCCGATGTGATATGACCTTGCTGTGGTGGATGCGCTTACTAACTAACAGTATCACACCTGTACACCCATGCACACTGAGTAGTACAGTTTGTTTAACGTCAGACGCACACCTTAGGCATTGTTGTATGATTCATTAGTCATTTGTAGTCGGCCAATATTAAATTATGATACTTACAGCGCCATCTACTGCTACATTTTGTAACGATTTATTTTTCTTCTGCCATACGTTTTTCCCCTTCTCCGATAATATTCTGTTGCAATTTGACGTAATTCTGACCAGTGGTGTTACTTCTACGGCGGTTTGAAAGTTTAACTTAAATTATAATCACCCTGTATATCACGAAATCAAATTAACGGTTATTAGTAGTTATGGAATAAAGTACAATGTCTGTGGCGAATGGACTTAGAGATGACTAGATTGCAACTGTGATGTAAGGCTTTAGGAACTAAAAGGAAAAATAAAAAAAAGAAAGCAGCTAAGTTCTTGGTACTGTTGTTACTTCCTCTTTATTGATGGGATTCGATTACATAATGCCAAAGAACCCAACACGGGTGAAATGCATTGCGAGCTCTGTGGCTGATATGAGCCTTCAGGAATGGGTGAAGAAAACTAAGGAAAAGATGGTACGTGGTCTGTGCACATTCTTAAAGAAATACATGTTTCACCCTGTCAAAAACTCTTGGAGAACAAAAGTCACTATGTGGAAAGATTAGCCGAATGTGTGTGTGTGTGTGTGTGTGTGTGTGTGTGTGTGTGTGTGTGTGTGTGTCTTGATCTCAAAGTTTTCAGCTGCATCTTTTGTGATCTCATCTCGTAACTGGTATGTGTGAAAATAATTAACCTTGGAGTGGCTGCATACCTGCGATGTGGCAGATTATAAATTACGTAAAGTGAGATTAAGACTGAATGTCAAAAATCACGGGGTGTATTTATATTTCCAGCATTTTCTGCACACTATGTGGCACAGGATACGTGCTATTAAGAATATCAATAAACGTTCTCTAGATGAGGTCTGTTTCACATAATCGTATTGATATTTCCATGTGGTACACTACGCATAATGGTATCTTCTTGGTAGTGATCTCTCAGGGTCATCACCGGCCGCGTGGGGTTAACCGAGCGGTCTAGGGCGCTGCTGCCTTGGACTGTGCGGCTGGTCCCGGCGGAGGTTCGAGTCCTCCCTCGGGCATGGGTGTGTGTGCTTGTCCTTAGGATAATTTAGGTTAAGTAGTGTGTAAGCTTAGGGACTGATGACCTTAGCAGTTAAGTCCCATAAGATTTCACACACATTTGAACATTTGGTCATCACCGTCTTCAAATTGTTGACTCCAATTTCAAGATGATGGTTCAGGTGAATATGTGGCTCATTCGACTGACCGTTTCAATTTCCTCATTTAATCTCTATACCTCGCCGTCTTTTGCTTGTGACGTTTGGATCATGAATGCTTGAAGAATAGTCGTTGGTGATCGTTTGTTTCTATTCTAATGAGAAAAAGCCTATCGCTGAACTGTTCTGTTACTCACTATTTGCCCTAGCTTCCTATACATGACGAATCCCACTCCCCTCATATGATTACTGATATTATCCCCAGATGAGAAATGTTCATGTTCCCTCGTACACGGTTTACTTGAATTTAATTCATTAACGTTGTGTAATAATTTTTAGGGATGACAAAGTGTTCACATAATCTTCGAATACCAAATATACTCGTATTATTCGTTTATCAGACATGGAATGAATGAAAGTTTCTCTCCTTTGACGCTTGAAGAGTAACAACCTCCGTGTTTAATCAAACATCGGAGCATTCTTAAACGTTTCGTAAAAAACGTCGGTGGTTTGTGAACACGATCATTGCTTCAAAAAATACGTGTAGATCCTTGACTCACGTGTATAAATATAATATTGACCGGATGCCGTCCAAGACGAATAAAGCACGCATTTGCAGCAGTTCAGTGATTTACAACGCTGCCAGGGCCTTTGACCGTGTCTGGGCTGGTGACAAGCTGTCGTACGGGGGCAAGCGAGACGCTGATATTAAACGCCTGTCACAAACAGACGCAGGCAGTAACTTTGTTCCGGACACGGCACGCAAGCGCCGCGGAAGCTACGAGCAGGGGGAAAGCATTCATTCTGGGTGCGAGCTGCCGGTTCAGATACCAGGGCAGAGCAGAGGGAAAAAATGTTACACAAGGCGTTGTGTCGACTTCGAGGGTATTAGAGAGGAGAAGCAGCCGAATTGTACAAGAATAAGCAAATGGAAGTGGTCGAGAAAGAACCATGAAGGCATTTATTTGTGGAGATGTAGGTAGAGCAAGGAAAATTCAAATGGCAATGATCGAATAGGGATTTGAGCCATGGCTCTCTGAATATGAGCCCACAGTATTTATCTCACTGCAGCCTCACTCAGAAAAGGCGCTGAAGGAGATGAAGAATAGGAAGGCATGTGGAATTGACGATTTGCCAGCAGAACTGTTGAAGAGTCTGGGAAACAAGGCAAGAAAAGAAATAGTCTACCTCTGTAACGAGATATATGACAAAGGGGAATGGCCTGAGGACTTCCTTGCAACAGCTATGATACCAATAGAGAAAAAGAGAAACACTTAAATAAATGTGAAGAGCATCGGACCATCAGTCTAATTTCTCATGCAGCTAAAGCCTTGCTGAGAGTGTTGAGTAGAAGGCTATGTGGCAAGCTGGATAGAGGGACTGCAGAGGAGCAGTTCGGATTTAGAAGAGGAAAAGGAACAAGAGATGCTATTGGCCTGTTAAGAACTATAGGCGAAAGGTATATGGAAAAAGGTAGAGAAATCTTTGCTGTTTTTATAGATTTAGAAAAGGCTTTTGACAAAGTTCAGTGGAGCAAACTGATGGATATTTTGAAGAGGAAAGGAGTAGATTGGAAAGAGACGACTCATACAGAATCTATATTTACACCAGACAGTAAGGATAAGGATTGGAAATGAAATGTCAGCACGAAGCGGTATTGGACGAGGTGTTACATGGTATTAGTGGCAGAAAGTGAGCGGACAGTGAACAACATGCTGAAAGATCTGAATGAAGCTTGTGTGGAATATGGGATGCAAATAAACACAGCAAAAACAAGGAGTATGGTTATCAGTACAAGACGCAGACTGTCCAATATTAAAATAGGACAATCAACCATTAGCCAAGTAAGTGCATTTAAATATCTTGGAAGCACAATAACTGAAGACTTGAGATGTCACCAGGGGGTGAAAACTCGAACTGTCATAGTGAAGGAGGCATTCAACAAAAAGAGGAGACTCTTATGTGGCAAATTAGATAAAGATCTAAGGAAAAGACTTGGCAAATGTTTTGTCTGGAGTGTGGCACTATATGGGGCAGAGACATGGACGCTGAGACGAGAGGATGAAAAAAGGTTAGGAGCATTTGAGATGTGGATGTGGAGGAGAATGGAGAGTATAAGCTGGATGGAAAGAGTGGGTAATGAAAGAGTATTGGAAAGAGTTGGTGAGAGAAGATGTCTGCTGAAGGTTGTAAGAGAAAGGAAAAAAAACTGGTTCGGACATTCATTGAGAAGAGAGAGCTTGTAGCAGATGCTTTGGAAGGGTTGGTTTGTGGGAGAAGACTGAGAGAAAGAAGGAGATACAAGATGGTAGACGACGTAAAGGAAGAGGAAATTATGCAGACCTGAAGAGGATGGCAGAAGACCGGACAGCCTGGAGAACTACCATGTGAAAACCTGCCTTTTGGCAGAACACTGATGATGATGATGATGATGATGATGATGATGATGAGCCTCACTCGGTAACAGAAGCAACCACAACTGCTTCGAAGTGGAAAGGCATCAGGACAAGATGGAAGACCTATACGAATATGCGAAGGAACTTAGCCTCCTTCTAGCAGGGGTTCATCGTAGACCACTGAAGCGACGAAAGGTACCTAGCAGATGGAAAAAAGTGGAGATCATTCCCATTTTCAAGAAGTATCATAGGACAAATACACATAATTAAAAGCCTATATCGTTGACGTCAATCTGTCTTGGGACTGAGAAACGCGTTTTATGCTAAAGAACTATGACTTTTTGTAGAACAAAAATCTGCTCTACAAAAGTAAACATGGATACAGCAAACAGAGATTTTTGAGGAACTCAACTCGCTTAGTGTCTCCATGAGCGCTTCCAGTCAATGGCGCTCAGGCTGACGCCGTGTTCCTTAACTTCAGGAAAAAAGAATACCCAGTATGATACCATATTTGCAAATGGATTCAAGACTTCCATGTAGACAGAACACAAGTCGCTCTTAACAGAACAAAATAGACAGATGTAAATGTGATTTCTAGACTGCCACAAGGAAGTGTGATAGAACCATTAATGTTTACAATGTATATAAATGGCCTCGCAGAATAGCCAACCGTCTTGCCACATTGGTAACACCGGTTCTCGCCCGATCACCGAAGTTAAGGGGAGAAGGTACGCAGTTATTCTGCCAATGCTATTTTGCCCTTTGAATAGGTACATTTTTCAAAAGGACTGTAAGTAATAAAACAATGAAATTTTTACTGCATATATATAACATATATACCTCAATTTACAAGTAATATGAACATAATACCTCTTATCGTTTTAGAGAAAAAATATTCTTTCACTAGTAAAATTTAACTTTTTTTGTACATTAATTAGTATAAAACAGTTACTGATTTTTTGGTAGTTTTCAATTTACTTGTAATAACTCATTACTATCTGCAGTACAAATTGACCAAATTTTATGTTTCTAACCCGATTAGTTTATCAAATAATGGTACCTGAAAGCAAAATATGTAGTTTTGAGAAAAATCCATTTAAAGTTTGATATTGCAATTCTAGTATGGTTATTGATGAGAATTGCTTGCCACTAATATTTTCCTGCGCCATACTGAGCATCATCTGAATCACACTGATCTTCTTTTCTTCTCTTGATCCCTCTTTTTTTCTGTCTGGCTTCTTTTGTGCGTTTTAAATTAGCAATATCTGCTTTGCGGATTCTCTCTGTACCTATTTGCATCAAGGATTTTGCAGTATTTTCACTAGATTTTATGCCCAATATTCCCAAACATCCAGTTTTCTAACTACACCACCATTGAAACATAAAATAGCGTCATGAACACCAAATTTGAGGGTTGTAAGTTGAACAAATACAGTTTTCGGTAACCGGTCCCAAATGACAGAATTCAGACATTCGTTTAAATTTTGGGTTTTCCCATGAAGACATTTATTCAACAAGGTACCTTTACAAAGGTCTCTCAATATGGGTTTAACTTCATTCATTACTGATGCGGGTAAAGAATGTTTGTGGTCATATCTGGCACATCTCCTGTACTTGCACCAAGTGTCAGGATCATTCGGGCAAACACCGTGCACTGGATTTTCATTTGTGGAAAGCTTATGGAAAAAGATAGCCCACACAGCTTTTTTCATGTTTTCTAAATTCCCTAAATTTCTTCTTATGGCCAAGCCATAATAATTCTGTAATCTATCTATTTCAACATTTGTCAGGCGGCCTTTACCATCTGTCTTCTTACATCTTCCAATACTATTTTTGACTTTTCTTTCAATAATTTTCTCTACCTGGATCTTATTCTCTTCTGGACATGCCCAATGCGCTCTAATTTAGAAATTGTGACATTAGGACCATAGGGTTGTTCTGCACATACCCAGTCATAAGCCTTGCTGTCGCCGTCCCCTAAATACTGTGTGTATCTGACATCTCTGTTTGCCACTGAACGATTATAAATCCTGAGAGCTCCTGCCACTTCCATCCCACCACTCAGACCAGTATAATTCATCTCACAGTTATGTTCATGCTCTTTCTCATTTCCACTGCCACAAGTTTTACAGTACTTGCTTAGAATCTCTACATCAATTACCTTGCTAGTATCAAATGATGTAGCTGTCACGACACCATTTAGTGAAGTGTGTCCACGTTTCTGCCAGCTGCCATCAAAACATGCACAAATATCACTATTTTCACTGTCATCACTTTCCTTAAGTGCTTCTTCAGCTGCTTTCTTGATTGAGATGTTACAAACTTCAGCAACAGCAGTACCAGTAACATTATTGTAACATTTTGCAGGAGGATTTGGAATGTGAAATATGCACATAAGCGTTTGTCTGGTTCCATCCCTTTACCACTAGATCTGAGAGTATAAGCTAGCTTTATGTTGTTCTCCTATAAATTATTATTTTCCATTTTTGATGTCATAGTTGTAGCAACTGCACCACATTTTGTAAAACTCACTGTCAGGTTTGACACAATCCCTTTACGAAGACGCTGATTCTCACCCAAAGATACGTCACCACCACATATTCTGCACACAGTATTTTTGGAAATGAAACCGCAGAGCATGCTAAGGTTCACCATAATATTTCCAAACGAATGTTCATCTTCCCAAGCTGACTGGGAGGAAATGCCTTGAAGACACTGCAGTTTCTTTCTTGATGTGCTGATTTTATTTATGTCAAACATTCTTGGGTCCTTTGACCCACTAACCTCATTTACCTTTACGTATTTCAAATGGCTCTGAGCACTATGGGACGCAACTGCTGAGGTCATTAGTCCCCTAGAACTTAGAACTAGTTAAACCTAACTAACCCAAGGACATCACAAACATCCATGCCCGAGGTAGGATTCGAACCTGCGACCGTAGCGGTCTTGCGGTTCCAGACTGCAGCGCCTTTAACCGCACGGCCACTTCGGCCGGCTTTACGTATTTATTTCCTCTGAATTTTAATTTAGGCGAGAATTTCTTTATTCGCGGCATTTTTATGAAAACATGCGGATCCAAAGAAAATGCAAATCAACACATACTTCACTCACAACAGACTTCACTAAGTACAACCATTAACGCTCGAAAACAATAACAAAAACGATCGGAAAAACGAGTATCTATGGTAGATACAGGGTAGGAAACATTGAAGAGATAAAACAATAGAAGCATGAAATAATATACAAGGAGTAAAAGAATGCTGTGCATTATCTCTGCATGCCGCAAAAACGAAGGCGTGGCATTTAAATGCCAGATTGCACAGAGAGTCAGGAAAACCATCATATATCAAGAAAATTTGTTGTATTATATAAAACAAAAACTGTTTCATGCAGGAAATATAAGGCATTTCAAATATGCTAAAATCTAAAAATCCAATTTTTGAAGCCCACTTGCCTTCCGTCTCCCCTTAAGCAAAGTTAGACGCAGTGACTACTTCAATGGGTGACCGTCCTGTGAAAAACGGGTGTTGTTGATTTTAAGGAGACGCCAATAGCCGAAGTGAAATCCTCTTGATAAACTTGCACGAGGCTGTGGTGACATTGGAAGCTCTTTAAGACTGCTGGCAGACGACCCGGCTGTCGACGACAAAGTAGCAACGCCAGAAGACAGTAGGGGAGAATTGCAGAGAGACGCTCTGACGCTTTACTCCGATCGTGAATGAATGTAATATGTTGCGCGCGAGCACACGCAAGAAAAGAAATCCATTGTCCTGTACAATTACACTATTGATGACAAATTGCTGGAAACAGAATCTACGATAAAGAATCCAGCAGTATCTATCCGGAGCGATCTGTAGTGGAATGACCACATAGAACAAACAGCAGGAAAAGCAGATGCCAGACTGATTCAGAAGAAGAATCTTAAGGAAATGTAACCATCACGAAAGAAGTGACTTACAAAGCGCTTGTCGACCGATCATTGAGTATTGAAAATGTAGGGCCCTTACCAGGTAGGACTGACAGAAGAGATAGAGAAGATCTAATGTCACGGAATCGTTTAGTCGGCACGAGAGCGTTACAGACATCACAAGATAGGTGTCCTGCTTCACGGGGGGCTTACTACTGAAATTTCGAGAGAGAGCTTGCCAGCAAGAGTCGGACGACATACTTCTTGCCATATTTTTCTAATGAAGTGATTACGACGAGAGAATTCGAGAAATTAGAACTAATACAGTGTCTTTTTTTTTTTTCTTCTTTATTGTATTTCAATTCCCCATCGGGGCGGGCTGGCAGCAGCATATGCTCTGCTCTTCAGCCGAAAGACATAGAACAAACAATAGAAGACATTTAAAAATAACAGAGGAGAGAATATGGTGAACATAGATACAGAAAAAGGGGGAACATCATGGAAGGCAATAGACAAAAAACGGGGTGACTGTAAAATGGAGATAAAAAACTATTTACAAGTAGCACACACAAAAAGCCACACACTGCGACAATTAAAAGAACACAAGGCACAGTATGACTGGAGCAGAAAAGGTATCGACGGATGGCGTAGCATATAACAAACACTGACGGCGAACCTCAAGGCAGTACACAATTAAAATCACACCTCTTGACGCACAGGAGAAACAGCACTAAACACAACACTGATGTGGCACACTGACGATGATCAAAACAGAGGATCTGCCAGGCGCAAGGAGATGAGGGACACCGGAAGAAGGGAGGGAGGGGAAGAGATGGGGGAGAAGAGCAGGGGGCGACAGCGTCTTACAGACAGTCATTCATCCCCATCCCCCCCCCCCCCCCCCACCTCAATTCGCGAGTGTAAAAGGAAGGGGAGGGGATCAGTTAGTGCTAGCAGCGGCACCCTCCGATACACACCGTTTGGTGGTTTGCATAGTATGACGTAGATGAGTACAGGGTGTTCAAGAACGAATGACCCGATTTTAACTTGTAATTGGAGACAAATGTCACTAGGTAACTGAAACAGTGCTAGATGTAATCGGCATGGTCTAGAGTTTCAGAAAAAATCCGCTAGATGTCGCTACGAGTGCTGACCTGGAGCGTGGACATGCAAGATGACAATTTTATGTCACAGTTGATATTCAGCGATAGGCAGCTTTCCATATTAGCGGTAAAGTTCACCGTCATAGTCTGCGTATATGAGGGCTCGAAAATCCTCATGAAACAATTGAACATGAACATGATTCACCAAAATTGAATGTTTTTTGTGCTGTTTCGCAAAGCAAGGTTTATGGACCCTACATTTCTGAGGAAGAAACCGTAACAGGACAATCATATCTTACAATACTACGGAACTGGGTATTTCCACAACTTGACTCCGACAATTTCATCTATCAGCAAGATGGAGCACCACCGCACTGGCACAACAACGTGCGCAGTTTCCTCAATGCCAACGTGCCTCAACGTTGGATAGAGCGTACAGGACCGCGAGACCAGGCCTTACACTCTTGGTCTCCTAGGTCCCCTGACTTAACACCATGTGATTTCTTCCTGTGGGGATATCTTAAACAATGTGTTTACGTTCCTCCCTTACCTCGAGACGTTGACGAACTAAAAACCAGAATGTCAGCTACTGTAGCTTCAGTGACAGAAGACATCTTACGCTCAGTTTCGGATGAACTCGACTATCGGCAAGATGTCGTCCGTGCACCCAACGGAGGACATATTGAACATTTATGATGGACTTTTATAAACGTCTGTCTTTTCTGAGTAATTTAGTATGCAATTTGTTGGTGTTAAGCCCTTCTTCCTAATACATGATTCTATTTAAAATCGGGTCATTCTTTTTGGGACACCCTGTGCATTAATGAGTAAGATGTTATAGCCACTGCCTACCGAGAGACCGAACAGTCTCTGCAAATCACGTCAAATGAATACCGGAATGGAAGCTTTAATTCGACGTTACCGATTACGTTCTGTACACTCGTAAGGTTTCATATTTTCTCACGTGATTACGCAATATCGTGCTTTCTGGTGTTCAGCCGCGGTGTTGATACAATTTTTAATGACAATCTTCCGTCCTAGTCGTCGTCTTCGAGTGCTGCGAGCTGTTCTTATGAGCACGTAATCGCAGGATGGACTTCAACAACACTGTTGGCGTCGTTGTAGTATTATGACCTCGTCGACCATCTCATCCACCAGAGATGGGAAACGCCGAGAGAATGTGCACTTCGCAGAATAATAATGCGGGTTCCGAAAAACAAAAGAGCATCAACAGGAGTATTGGCCGTCGGGAGTCCATCTCGCCCATAAATAACGGCGTGGTACCACTAATACTTTTCGATCTGATCAGGGTCCAGGCAGCAGTACGAATAAATAAAAGCACCTTAAGAAGACGAATTGATTGGTCTTCGAAATATTGTGCAGCTAAATGGAATCAACTCGACTGAACATCTGAAAACACATCATTAAATTCCTACCTTTGGCTACGATAGCATGTGGTCAGTGTCTAATTATCTCGAAGTCTACTGAGAGTTAATCTTCCTCCTTTTGTTTGCACGTTCCTTAAATTATATTGTTATGAGCATCGAAGTTCGCTGAAGTGTTGCTAAACCCATCATAATAACTATTTTCTTAAGACACAACGCTGCGTAACATTGGGCTTTTTAAATTACCGACTGTTCCAAGGAAAAATGTGATGTAATATTATCGATAAATTTCCTGTTACTTTCTGAGAATGAAACAAGTTGTGTGATGTAATAGAGTAAAAGTAATGTTGTTATTCAATGGAAAAGTTGGAATTTGAGATTTCGTTTAATGTTTTATCAATCACAATTGGCGTAAGAATCATGGATTGACCATTGTCTAAGATATTGCATTATGAAATGTGAATAGTCTTTACTTGCAGTTTCGAGTGGCTTGAGGCAGTCACAGCTACCGCGCTATTGATTAAGAAATTGCATTATCGTCTTTCTAATTACTTCATGATCGTAGATACGATCATACCCGGTTGTGAAGTTGTTGTTATGACAAAACAATTTCCTATGGGACCAGAAAGTTCTTAAGGGCGCAAAAACAACTGTAACATCACACAAAATGGGAATTCAATATTAAAGCTGATGCAAGAAGATGATAAAGAAGTTTTCTTTTTTTGTCGATGTAACACGCACATTGGAATGCTGATCTTGGTGTCTGTAATCTTAGCGAAATGCATAATTAAAATGAAAATAATACTGAGGAGATGATAGGAATGAGCGCTGCTAAATGATTCAGTATTTTTAGAACAAATATTTATTATAACTAAAACATATATCGTACCTAATGCTTAGTACAACAATGACGGTAGATTTTTATGTCCGTTTCATGTCCACTGAGAGCTCTTTCTATACGGCCATTGTCTTCTTGAGTCGCCCGTGCTTCGTCACGATAAGTTATAACAGTTCGTCTTTTTACACTTCACTCAAACTTAGACGGTACACGTTTTTAAAAATTTAGTAAAAATTAGTCCGTCTTACTTAAGAAAAGCAGTACAAGCGTTTAGCGCTCAAGGCTTCATTTGTTCTCCAGCGAACAAAATAGTGAAGGATCGCATATCGATCCGTGTTCTTCTGTTTATATTGCCGCCCAAAGACGACGAATTACTCACCGTCGCTATGCGACGCCTTATTATACATTAATCATTCTTTATAAACAAGTATTCGTATTCTGGCTAAAAGTGTTAACTATTTGCTGTTTTAATGAAGTCAAAAATAGCGAATATCACAGTTGGTTCACGTTGTTGTACGCTCACTCTCAAACTAGCTACTTGTTGTGGCATATTGAAAGCTTGCCTTCAGTTACATTTAGATCTCCGTGCAATGGATTGTGGCAACTTGCCCGCTCTGTAGCCTACATCACAGCTGTGCACGTCTGAACGCAAGCGTTTCCTATTTACGTCCTCAGAGTAGCGTGATTGGTTTCACGTTGCTGAAGTATAACTGAGTCCGTTGCGAAACATTACTTTTTTCTGTTTTGAAAATAGATATGATAGATAGACATATTCAATTTGAATGTTCTTAATGTAGTGAAATAAAACGAGAAGCAAAAATCAAAATTAGTTCTTGTTAGTGCTTCGAACGTACGAAGCACAAACACACAAGAATAAATATACCAATAATTCATCTTCTTTTACTGAAATGTTATCTATATAGCGTCCAGTACTTCTACAATCTGACTCTGCAGCGAAGTCGCGATGATTTGAAACTTCCTGGTAGATTAAAACTATGTGCCGGACCAAGACTTGCAAGTTGACCGATCGTATGACGAATTTATGGACTGTTCATTTGTTCGACTGTCGTTGGCTGTCGTACTGGTTCGACGTCGGACTATTCGTAGAAAGCATTACCGGAAAAACTTAGTCCCAAGGCACACGGTGTCTTTCTTTCAGTCTTCTGACCGGTTTGGTGCGGCCCGCCATGAATTTGTCAGCTGTGCCAACCTCTTTATCTCAGAGCAGCATTTGCAACCTACTTCCTCAATTATTTGTTGGATGTATTCCAAGCTCTGTCTTTTACCCTCTACAGCTGCCTCTAGAACCGTGGCAACTATTCCCTGGCGTAACAGATGTCCTATCATTGTCTTGTTCCTCATCCCTTACATTATCATTCCACTTAATTTTCAACATTCTTCTGTAGCATCACTTCCAAAACTCTTCGATTCTCTTCTGTTTCGATTTTCCCTATGTCCATGATTCTGCGCTCCAAACGTTCGTTCCGAGGAACTTATTCCGTATATTAAGGCATATGTTTGATATTAGTAGACTCCTCGTCGTCAGGAATAACCTTTTTACATGTACTAGTCTGCTTTTTATGTCTTCGTTGCATAGACCATCATGGGTTATTTTACTTCGAAGGTAGCAGAATTCGTCAAATTCGTGATTCCCAGTTTTGATGTTAAGATTCTCGCTGTTCTCATTTCTGTTGTTTTCGTTCCTTTCGGCTCTTTTCGGTTTGCTCTTGATCCATACTGTGTACTCAACAGACAGTTCATTCCACTCAGCTGATCCAGTAATTCCTGCGCTTCACTGAGGATAGCAATGTCATCAGCAATATTATGACTGATATTAATCAGAAAGTACATGTATCACAGACGTAACTTTCATAACCGTGTGCTTATGTGACACGTACCCTCTCAAGGTGCTACTGTCTCTCTTAGATATGACATTCAATGAACATATTATGACGGATAAAGGAATCTTCAAATTGAAGAGGTTGAGATTAACACAAGGTTTATTATATGGAAATGTTCCTACGTTCGTCTAAAGTTCACTCAGAATCAATGAACACTCACACTATTTATAAAGTTAGACTTGAGTCAAATATTGCCCTTTTACATTACGTTCAGTCGTCTTAAAGAAAAATATGCTATTTCATATTGCATAGTACTTATCATAGAACAAGTAATCGCTCCCCTATTCCACCCCGACTCGCACTTGTTCACCTCCTGATCAGATTTCACAGACTAACTACCTAAGCAACTATTCTGCGGGAGGCCAAAGCTTGCATCATTCCCAAGCTGACGGGAAATCCCCACGCCACCTGTCAGCTTACGTTCATCTACCTGATTACTCCGCAAGCCACCTAGTAGTGTGCGGTGGAGGTTACTTCTGGTACTACCAATTGATCCTCTCCTTGTCTGTCCTATTCGCGAATGGCACGTGGGAAGAGTGTTGTCGGTAAACTTCAGCACTAGCTCTAATTTCTCGAATTTTCTTGTTGTGATCACTTCGCGAGGCGCGAGTCTCTCGAAATTATTTGTTGGATGTATTCCAAGCTCTGTCTTCCTCTACAATTTTGACCCTCTATAGCTCCCTCTGGAAAGGTGGAAGTTATTCATTCTATCCCTTCTTCTTGCCAGTGTTTTCCACATCTTCCTCGTTCCTTATTTTACCAGTCCATCTAATTTTTAACATTCTTTTGTAGGATCACATCAACCTCTCTTGTAGCGTCTGCACTGGAGTTTGTTGAGTATGTTTGTAACGCTCTCGTACGGATTACACGGTCCCGTGACGAAACGCGCCGCTCTTCGTCGAATCTTCTCTATCTCTTCTATCAGTCCTACCTGGTAAGGGTCCTATGAACAATATTTAAGAGTCGGTCTAACAAGCGTCTTTTGTGTATGAGTTATATTTCCATAAGATTCTTCCTATTAATCTCAGTCTGGCATCTACTTTTCTTAATCTCAGTCTGGCATCTGCTTTTCCTACTATTTGTTTTACGTTTTCATTCCACTTAAGGTCGCTCTTGTTAGCTACTGCTAGAGATTTTTGGAGGTATCTTCCGTCTATACAACTAATTGAAGGCATTTTGTTTATTGGCATACGCGTTTTGCTTCTTTTATTTGGGAAGCACCTTCAGTGGTGATTTCCATTGCTGTGAACTCATGCGTGCGGTCTTAGAGATGTGTGTGTTTGTTTCCATGCTCCAGGTGGCCGACTTCTGGCGTTATTTCACCAACATTTGTAACATCGCATATATCACTTGCACTTTCCGGAAAGACGAACAGCAAAAAGAAAGACGATACTGCTGTTTCCAGCAAATTATCATCAATAGTGTAGTTGTACAGCATTGGATTTCTTTTCCTATGTTTGCACAATATTTTTATTTACGTTCAGGGTCAACTTCCAGAGCCTGCACCATTCATCAGTCCTCTGCAGGTCATTCCACAAATCCATACTCTCTTGTAGCCTGGAACCGCGTGGTTGCTACGCTCGCAGGTTCGAATCCTGCCTCGGGCATGGATGTGTGTGACGTCCTTAGGTTACTTAGGTTTAAGTAGTTCTAAGTTCTAGGGGACTGATGACCTTAGAGGTTAAGTCCCATAGTGCTCAGGGCCATTTGAACCATCTCTTGTAACTTACTCGTAGACAACCTCGTCATCTCCGAACAGATTTATAGACGTTCCGACGCTTTCTCCTAGATCACTTACATACTTTGCAAACAGTAACGGCCCTTTCACACTTCCATGGGATACTGCGGAAATTATCTTCACATCCGCAGATTTTGTCCTGTTAATAGCGACGTCTTGAGTTCTATATGCAAAGAAGGCTTGACTCCAGTCGTAAATCTGATCCGATACTCGATGAGCTCGTATTTGTTTCATTAATCCAGCTAAGCTATCTCGGCAGGACTGATAAGCTGCTCCCAAAGCTTTACTGCCACCAGTTCTGCCTACGTAACGGGACTAGTACTCATGGAAGAAACGGTTTTGCGGATCACCGTGCGTGCTCTCCATCGCCGACTTCGTCCAGATTTATGGTATATGCAGGGCTTAACCAGAAATGAAACTGACATAAGTGAGAGCGAAGATGGCACAGCGCTTTGGTGCAGATTGGGTGTGGCATTAGCCATTATGTAGGTGTAGTTCCCAGGCAGCGTTTGGCGCAGCGGAAAGACTATAAAGAGCAGTTACAAACAGTCTGAAAAGCTTGTAAGGGTACTGATTGGTAGGTTGTGCTGAGAAATAACTGTTATGAAGAAAGTTCAGTTTCCGAGTGAACTAACTTCGCGCGCAGATTCAAGCGACCCGCCAGATACATTTAGCGTCAGTTGTTCTCATTGCGTAGATGACAGTGCACGAGACTTACCAGCCTTTGGCTCGGATTCTGTCCTTCCTACGTCCATATCCAACTATTATATCACTCTCTGTTTCGATTATAGGAAACCACGAAAAATACAGGCCCTGCAACGAACTTGTGACGTCACTCTAGTCGCCTTGCCCGGCATACTTCGCGAACGCTCGGATCCGTGCAGGTCTTACGATAGATCAGTACGTCAATGAAAAGGTGCCCACTAAATTTCTTAAATTCGTCGTGTGCAATCGAGAGCTAGCATGCATTTAAACGGGTAGTTAATAACTATTCAACTGGTCTGAATTAGTTCTCGCTCCCCATCAGAGACTGCTGCTGGCACTCGTAAGACATGCAGTGTCAGAAGCTGTGACGTGCGCACAGCAGCCAGTCTTTCTCGTGGCCATCGTTTGGCGACAGCGTCTCTGGCAGGCCTCTTGAAACTGCGCGCGCAACTGCCTGAACGGCTATCTTCAATGCTAATTAACTCCGAAACGGAGCTACCTATTGAATTTGCTTCTTAACAATTATTTCTGAGCAAAACCTAACCTGCAACAGCCTTACAGACTTTTCAGTTTCCGAGCACTGAAAGTCGCGGGGTCAAGTCCCTAGGGGGAAACATTTTTTTTTTTTTCCTTTTTTCCTTTTCAGTTTTTACGCTACTTACACTGAATACAGATTGAAATAATGCTAAATATATTATATTTACTAATATTTTCATAAATGTCTAACTAGAAAAGAAAAGGAAAATTTGAGATTGTAAAAAAATCTCCAGGAAGCGATTGTACTTACAGCATCTCGAGGTTTCTGCAAATAACTTCGCAAAAAGAGATTGACATCCAAGTGTACAGGAGTTCGTTACATTTGATTTGCCACCAAACTGACCGATGAGAGAACGATTTATAAATGTAACCATATACTCTTTATTTATGTATTTATGTTTAATCAGCCTTCTGTTGGTTTCATGCGCCCCTACACGAACTCTTCTTTTGCGCCAACCTCTTCATCTCAGAGTAGCACTTGTATCCTCCGTCCTCAATTATTAGTTGGATGTGTTCCGATTTCTGTCTTCTCCTAAAGTTTTTACTGTTAACAATTCCTTCTATTCTCATGAAAATTATTCCCCGATATCTTAACAGATGTCCTATCATTCTGTGACTGTTTCCATATGTTCCTTTTTTTGCCGACTCTGCAGAAAGCCTCCTCATTGTTTATCAGTCCACCTGATTTTCAATATTCTTCTGTCACACCACATTTCAAATGCTTCTATTCTCTTATGTTCCTGTTTTTCCATAGAAACCTTAAAGTTACCATGTAGTTGTAATAACGAGGCGTTTGTAACGTATGGAAAATACCGAGATCATAACTTCTCTTGTTTTTACGATGAATATCATCCGTGTGAATTATCAATTGTAAAATAATACAGCAGATGGTTCAAATGGCTGTGAGCACTATGGGACTTAACATCTATAGTCAACAGTCCCCTAGAACTTAGAACTACTTAAACCTAACTAACCTAAGGACATCACACAACACCCAGTCATCACGAGGCAGAGAAAATTTCCCTTTCCCTATTTTCTCCTGCCTTTTACGATAATATTAATAAGTACAATATACTGAGCATTATTTTGGTTTATTTACGATGTAAGTAACGTAAAAATTGAAAAAAATTCCACCTACAGACTCTACCTCATTATTCTCGGATTAGCGGTATGTAGTCTGTGGGCTGAGCCAGCCTCTGTGCATAAATGTGCCATGCATTGACCGATCAGTGCCAGAAATACCATTTTATCTAAGCTACATGGAGCTCACACACCTGTCAGTTTCATTTCGAGCCTTGTGCTGCATCCAGACATATAAAAATGAGTATGTGTACGTATGTTTCTCCAAAACCATTGGACCGACTTCAATGAAAAATTGGTACACTTCTCCCTTTTTGTCAGTCAAACAACGCTGCAGAGGCAAGAAGGATCTACCTTTCATAGTTCAGGATATATGACGTCATAAACAATGATATGTGTGAAAAATGTTCTATCATGCATGACGTTTAAATTAATTACTTCTTTGTTACTAATTACATGACTGAATGTAACCTACACATTTTTACGAATACATGGAAATATAAATTTTTTCGATATTACACTACAAACATAGTTCATAGTTTCCGTTGTAATGGGAAATGTAAAATAAATACCCGAGCAGTTCCAGGTTTGTCCCCTAGTATATCGTAAATTTTGATGAAATCGGTGATGGCGAGTAGCCGCAACCCCTTGTTACCTACTACCTAGGGGAATGTTTCCAGAATCAGTCCTCACTTGCAGCGGAGCAACGCTGTGAGAACGGGTCGTGAGTCGAACTTGGAAAAGGTCATTCGGTAGAGGATTCGCTAACGAAGGGCAATGTTTCCGGGTTCGAGTCTCAGTTCGGCACACAGCATTAACCTTCCAGGAAATTTCAGTATGTGGTATTCTTAGAACGAAGAATAGAACTGATTCCGGTAATTGGAAGATAGGAAATAGCTTCTGCCAAGCAATTGGGACATACGAATGATATCTCTGAAACAAATTTTACTTTTTTTCTAGCAGTTTATTCAAGAATACCTGTTCAGAGGTACAGAGCGCAGTTGACAAAGAGTCTTTGTGCATGAAGTTTACATGAGTCTGACAACGTTAAATGTACGAAATCCGTAAAACAAAACAGGATAAAAATATGAGACAGGTTATCGATATTTGTGGGTGGAGTAACCAGATGCGTCTGTATTATTAAGGTGGGTAACAGCCGCATTTACGTTTGTAAAGGGATCACCAATAACATTGTGAGTAGTGTTTTGTCCGAAAAAAAAATTGTTATCAATCCTGCAAGCTTGGCTGTGACGCGTATTTATGCTTGGAAAACGACAGATATACACATTCCGCAAGCCACTGGGCGTGCATGGTGGAGAGTACATCGTACTAAACGGGCGCGAAAAAGTCTGTATGCCGTTACTCGCACCCTAACATCATATGTATCTTATTATAACAATTCCTCTGCGAGACATAGGAAGGTGGCAGATGGGGGCTACATTTCTTGCTCCAATACAGGTCCTCTAAATTTACCTAATACGGTTTCGTGAGAACTACTTCGGCCTTTTGCCAAGGGTTCCCATTTAAGTTGAAACTTTCGTATGGGCTATACCGACCTGTTACGATCTTAGCAATACGTCTCCCAATTCTTTCGATGCCAGTTGTCATCTCTACTTGATAAGGACTCCAAACATTGGAACAATACTCTAGAATTGCTCGTACTAATATCTTGCATGTGATTTCCTTTGTAGACAGACTGTAGTTTCTCAGAATTCTTTCAGCAAATCTCGGTGTTCCAATCGCCATTCCTAATGCCTCTTTATAGCACAATCCCAAAACATTTATACGACATGGAGAGCTCAAGATGTTCATCATTAATTTGGTAAGAGAGCTGCCATTCATTTTACCAAGTGGAAATTTTCTACTAGTTCTATGCATGACCTTGCGATCGACCAATTATGTTAGACTTAAGCTTTCCCAGTGGATATGTTGTAAATAGTCTCCACCGGTTTGCTGTCGGTTGGCGATGTGCAAATTCCACAATAAGTGCACCTAGCCACCACCTGAAGATGTCAGACAGTTGCTCTGAAGAAATATTGTGGAATTTGTACAACATCATCCGACGGCAACCCCTTTACTACACTTTACTGTAGGTAATGGAACTGTCAGCGACCATTCTTATAGCATTGCTTATGTGAATTGAGAACATAAATCCTACTACACTACCTTAAGGCATATAAGATGTTCTGAAGAGCATTCAATCAGTCAAATAGTCATCGAAACAGTCACACATCTGTGAGTATACTCAATATGATAGCACAGTAGTGCAGGTAAGAATGTATGAGAGCAAGCTGCAGTGTTGCCAGATTTCGTCATCCCCACAAGGTCAGAACTCTCTCCTCCTGTCGCTGCATTGCCAATCCCTCCTCTCCCCCGCCACCCCTCCACAAGGTCACCCCAACCCCTTCCATCTCTTCTCCCTTTTCATCCTCCCTCCTCGCTGCAGTATTGTCAAATTTCTTGCAAGGTTGTGGTTCTGGCCAATTTGTGCTACTTAAATACGCTCTACTTCATAATATAGGATTGTGCAAATAGGTATTCTTAACAACAGAACTGCCATTTTATATCTGCTTCTATTGTTTATTTACAAACAAGAACTCTAGAATAGCAATGACTTCTCAACCACAATGTGAGCACTGGAGCAGTGTCCATGGGGGAAGGGTATGGAGGGGACACGACTTTGTGGGGGAAATCTGGTATTGCTACAAGGGGGGAAGAGGAGGAGGAGGTGACCTCGAAGGGGGGGGGGGGGGGGAAGGATATCTACCATCACTGCTCTTATTGTGATTATCAGCTGATGATGTGGTAAAGATTACAACACCTTTCAGAAGTCTAGGTAGATGAAATGGAATCCACCTGTTCAACTGCTACTACTGTTTGCAAGACATTGTGTATGACAAAAGAAAGCTATCTTTCCCAAGATTGATTTTTCCTGAACCTGTGCTAGTTCTTCAAGAGCAGTTTGTTTACCTCACAGAACATCCAAATGTTTGAGCTTAGTATATGCTATATGATCCTACAACAGACAGATGTCAAAGATGTTCTACAGTAACTCTGTGCTTCTGATTATTCACGAATTTTGCAACCAGGGCTGACCAGTGATCTTTTCCACATGAGTGCAGCTATCCACTGTGTGAGAGATTCTCGGTAAATATCAAGTAAGAAAGAAGCTAATTCCTCATCGAATTGAATGTAAAATGTAACCGGAGTTCCATTAGGTCTCGATGCCTTGTTTTCTTTAAGTTGTCTACATCGTTTTTGAACACCTTGGTTGCTAATATCAGTATGTCTCATTTGAAAGACTTTCATACTGGGACGTCATATCTAGGCATAGTTTTCCAAACGATTCGAAGTGAAATGAGCACGTAAGATAATTTGGAGGGAAGAAGAATGGTCGAGACTGTGGGCAGAACACACTTGTCCACCATTTGGGGTATTCAAAGCTATGTGCCCGCTGGGTTCCTCGCCACCTAACAGTAAACCATAGACAGCAGCGAAGGTCCACCTGTATGGAATTGCTTGTGTGTCAAAAGGCTGATCTTTTGTCGAACATTGTCACAGGCGATGGAACATGAATTCATCAGTTCGAACCGGAAACAAAACGGCAATCCATGGAGTGGTGCCACCCAACCTCTCCTTTGAAGAAACAGTTAAAGCCACACCTTGGCCTGTAAAATCTCCTCGGACTCTAAAGGGATTATTCTGTACGATGTCCTCACTCACAGTGCAATGAGCTCTGAAGTGTATTGTGCTACCCTCACAAAATTGAAGAAACAACTTCAGCGTGTTCGTCGCCACAAAACTGTGAACGAACTGCCCCTTCTCAATGACAACGCAAGGCCTCAGACAAGTCTGCGCACAGTAAAGGAGCTCACAAAACTTCATTGAACTCAACTTCCCCACCCACAGTGCAGCGCGAATCTCGTGCCTTGCGATTTCCATCTGTTTGGCCCAAAGCAGAATGCACTCCGCGGTAAGCAGTACGTGGGTGATGGGAGATTAATGACGCGGCAAGGCGTCCGCTCGGACGTCGACCAGTGGAGTGGTACCATGTGGGACCACAGGCTCTCCCAGTAAGGTGGCATAAGGCTGTAGCACTGAATGGAGTTTATATTGAAAAAATAGAGTTTTGTAGCCAAAAGAGTGGGGAATAATGTGGTGCACTGGAATCCAGAATAACCTGCTTTCAGAAAAAAATGTGTTGCATTTCTTTTTGAATGCCCCCCACATACTGTGTCGGGCCGAGAGATGTTAGTAATTTGTTTAGGCCGTTGGCTGCAAAAGGTAAAGGCATAGTTTTAGTGCATCAAGAAGTTGCCGCGCAAGTCGGGGCTGTGACTAAGACACTGGATTTATATTGGGGAAGAGAGGGTTCAAACCGCCACTTTGGTCTGACATTAACGGTCTCCGCATTTCATTCGGGCGAACGCTTGGGTGGTCGCTCCAGCACGCCCGAGGGCGCAGCACAGGGCTGAGACTTGAAGGCTTACCGATAACGGTGAGGATGGGCACAAGGATCCTCTGGACGACGAAGCGGCTGGTCTCTCTGAAGGCGAGCGCCGCGGCGCAGTCCGGGTCCAGCTGGCACAGCGTGTCGTTGCCCGGCCCGGCCGGCGTCCCGTTCACAGCGGCGTCCAGCAGAGGCGACGGGTATTCTGCGGGCACACAACGGGCCGTCAGTCCTCCAGCACCAGGGGGCAAGCGGACCACAGCGCAGGGGGCCTTCCTCCGCGGCATGCTTACAGGGCGTACACGATAACTATTGACAGAGTACCAACGTGCTGCCGGCCGCTGTGGAAGAGCGGTTCTAGGCGCTTCAGTCCGGAACCGCGCTGCTGCTACGGTCGCAGGTTCCAATCCTGCCTCGGGCATGGATGTGTGTGATGTCCTTAGGTTAGTTAGGTTTAAGTAGTACTAAGTCTAGGGGACTCATGACCTCAGATGTTAACTCCCATAGTGCTCAGAGCCATTTTTGAACCAACGTGCTGTACAGGACGTCGAGACGAACAGTTTAGTATAAAACGCTTGTGGCCTATCAATTCCCAATTGGCCTAAAAAAACCACCTAAGCTAGAGCGCATTCCTGTCTCGCGAGATCTTCAAAATTCTCTCGCTCCCTTCACGCTAACTATTAGTCCCGAAACAAATGAATAAGATTTTTAGGTAGGAAATTAAAAATAGAGAAATGGTTCAAATGGCTCTGAGAACTATGGGATTTAACATCTGTGGTCATCAGTCCCCTAGAACTTAGAACTACTTAAACCTAACTAACCTAAGGACATCACACACATCCATGCCCGAGGCAGGATTCGAACCTGCCTCCGTAGCAGTTGCGCGGCTCCGGACTGAGCGCCTAGAACCGTGACACCACCGCGGCCGGCTAAAAATAGAGATTAATTTTGTTCTTGTCATGTATCTTAACGTAACGAAAGAAGAAACAGTCGCATTTATTCCTCTTTTTATGTCATACTTTATTGTGGCAAATTGTACGGAGTAATAAGAACCGCCACGCGGAGTGGCCGCGGGGTAAGAGGCGCCATGTCACTGACTGCGCGGTCCTTCCCGCCGGAGGTTCGAGTCCTCCCTCGGGCATGGGTGTGTGTGTTGTTCTTAGCACTTAAGTTAGTTTAAGTAGTTGTAAGTCTAGGGACCGATGACCTCGGCAGTTTGGTCCCTTAAGAACTCAAACACATTTGAACATGTAGTAAGAACCAGAGACGCAATATCAGTGAAATAATACATGAAAGCTGATAAGTAGACTACATTCAATTTTTTTTAAAAAAAATAGCTTCTTCTGTTTGTGATGAGAGGTGAGAGAGATGGTTGTACCGAGCAGGCATAACACGGCAGAACGCAAAATCTTGTCCGATTGCTGAGTACAGGCCACACGGTAACAACATGACACGTGTTTGGGTGGACCACAATTAACTATCAGCAGCTGAAATACTAACTGCAGAGGTAAAAGCCGGCCTTTCCCTTTTTCAAGCCCATTGGCAGCAGTATTTATCCAGAAAGGACAATATACATAAACTTTAACATTGTGTGTATTAACCTCATCGTAAGATTTTTATGTCATGTTTCTTTCATGTTCTGTGAGGGACGCCTTAAAACAATATAATCACAGAATTATTCTTATTCATTAGAATACGTTTTCGCTAGAGGTCACGGTTTGTGAAATATTCAAGAAAACGTATAGCAGGTACATTTAGTGGCACATCGGCCACGCTCTCACATCCCCCCTCCCCTGCCAGGTAAGGATTTTTAGTATGCTGTTCATGGCACTCACTCCACCCACCGCACAAAAATTTGTGACTACACGTATTATTTCCCATATTAGACCTTTTCTTGTTCTTCACTGACTAGGCTATTCTACCACTAATAAACTGTAAAATTTACGTTTATGTAAATTTTACCTCTAACAGCATAAAATTTACAGTTACGTTTTGTTTGTCTGACCTTCTTACTACAAACATAGTAGGGGTTAAGTTTAGATCGAATTGTAAACGTAATTAGTTTTGGCATAGCGTTTACAAATATCTCTCCCTCTTTCATTACAACGGCATAACGTAAATTAGAAACGTTAACAAAATAGCGGACTAATCCGTTGGCACAATAAGCTAGTTTACATATGCATTTACATCACACTCCGCAAGCCACCTAACGGTGTGTGGCGTGGTACCACTAACTGATCCCCCCCTTCCTCAATCCACTCGCTAATGGCGCGTGTGAAAAATAATAGTCGATAAGCCTGTCTACTGACTCCAATTTCTCGAATTCCCTCGTTGTGGACATTTCGCGAGCTGTACGTGCGAGAAGGTAATATGTTGTCCGACTATCTCCGGGAACTTCTCTCTCGAGATTTCAATAGTACCTCTCCGTGATGAACAATGCCTCTCTTGTAATGTCTGCCGCTGGAGTTAGATGAGCATCTCTGTAACGCCCCCGCGCCGACAGAATGTTCCCGTGACGAAACGCGCCGCTCTCCCTTGGATCCTCTCTATCTCGTCTATGCCCTACCTGGT